>NC_138385.1:99411660-99419745 GCF_054177405.1 Leptonychotes weddellii | reverse complement strand
AGGAGAAACACAGCATCTAATCTACTTAAGAAATGGAGAAAGGGGCGCCTGGGTGGCTCAGTCGGTTAAGCGTCTGCCTTCGGCTCGGGTCATGATCCCGGGGTCCTGGGATCGAGCCCCGCCATCGGGCTCCTTGCTCTGCGGGAAGCCTGCTTCTCCCTCTCCCCCTGCTTGTGTTCCCTCTCTCTCTCTCTGTCAAATAAATAAATAAAATCTTTAAAAAAAAAAAAGAAATGGAGAAAGCTGTGGCACAGAAATGGCAAGTGACATGCCCATGATATGAGAGACTGTGTTCCATTCACTTTTTTAGCCCTAGAATATTCCACAATGGCTGATACAAGATAGGCACTTATTAAAATGAAAAAAAAAAAAATGAATGAATGAGAGATTACTGGAGCTAGAATTATTTTTGCCATCTGACATGCTGAGGTCACCCTCTATAACGTTATTGAGATATAAGTCACATACCATCGAATTCACCCATTTTCAACTCAGTTCATTTTAACTCAATTTAGCTAAATAGTGCTAACTTATACATATTTAAAGTCTGCTTCAAGATTTGCCAGGAGACGAGGTGAGTATGTACTTAATTAAAACTAGTTTTCGGAATCTATCTCTTGATTTATTTGTTAATGCATCCCTTGAGACCACCAATTGAGAAATGAAAACGAAAAACTACAAGTCACTGATAAAGGAAATTGAGGAACATAAATAAAGAGAAAAACATTCCATGTCCATTGACTGGAAGAATTAACACTGTTAAAAAGTCCATACTACCCAAAGTAATCTACACATTCAATGCAATCCCTATGAAAATCCCAATGGCATTCTTAATAGAACAAGAACAAATAATTCTAAAATTTGTATGGAACCACAGAAGATCCTGAGCAGCCAAAGTGATCTTGAGAAAGAATAATAAAGCAGGGGGTATCACACTCCCTGATTTCAAACTATACTACAAAGCCATAGTAATCAAAACAGTACGATATTGGCATAAAAACAGACATATAGATTAATGGAACAGAACAGAGAGCCCCCAAATAAGCCTACACATTTATGGTCACTAATTTACTACAAAAGAGGCAAGGCTATGCAATAGGGAAAGGACAGTCTCTTCAATAAATGGTGGTGGGAAAACTGGACAGGCACATGCAAAAGAATGAAACTAGACCACTATCTTACACCATACACAAAAATTAAGTCCAAATGGATTAAAGACTTGAATGTAAGACCTAAAACCGGAAAATTCCTAAGAGAAACATAGGCAGTAAACTCCTTGACACTGGTCTTAGTGATGGTTTTTTTTTTTTTTTTTTTTGGATCTGACTCCAAAGGCAAGGGAAACAAAAGCAAAAATGAACAAATGGGACTACATGAAACTAAAAAGCTCCTGCACAGCAAAGGAAATCATCAACAAAGCAAAAAGGCAACCTACTGAATAGAGGAAGATTTTTGCAAATCATATAACCAATAAGGGGTTAATATCTCAAATACATAAAGAACTTATACAACTTAACAACAAAAACAAACAACACAATTAAAAATGGGCAGAGGATCCAAATAGATATTTTTCCCAAGAAGACATATAGATGGCCAACAAGCAAATGAAAAGATGTTCAACATCACTAATTATCAGAGAAATGCAAATCAAAAACCACAATGAGATATCACCTTACACCTGTTAGAATGGCTATTATCAAAAAGACAAGATGGGCATCTGGGTGGCTCAGACATTAAGCTTCTGCCTTCGGCTCAGGTCACGGTCCCAGGGTCCTGGGATCGAGCCCTACATCGGGCTCCCTGCTCCGCGGGAAGCCTGCTTCTCTCTCTCCCACTCCCCCTGCTTGTGTACCTGCTCTCGCTGTGTCTCTCTCTGTCAAATAAATAAATAAAATCTTAAAAAAAAAAGACAAGAAATACCAAGTGTCGGTGAGGATGTGGAGAAAAGGGAACCCTCTTGCACTGTCTGTGGGAATGCAAACTGGTACAGCCGCTGTGGAAAATGGTAGGGAGATTGTTCAAAAAATTAAAAATAGAATTACCATATGATCCAGCCATTCCACATTTGGGTATTCATCTGAGGAATACAAAAACATGAATTCAAAAAGATACATGCACCCCTTTGTTTACTGCAGCATCATTTACAATAGCCAAGATATGGAAACCACCTAAGTGTCCAATGATGGATGAATGGATGAAGATGTAACACACACACACACACAAGAATACTACTCAACCGTGAAAAAGAAGGAAAGGTTACCATTTATGACAACATGGATGTACCTTAAGAGCATTATGCTAAGTGAAATAAGTCAGATTAAGAAAGAAAGACAAACACTGTAAGATTTTACTTACATGTAGAATCTAAAAAACAAAACAAACTCACAAATACAGAGAACGGACTGGGGGTTGCCAGAGGGGAAGAGGGTTAGAGCATGGGCTAAATGGGTGAAGGGGCTGAATTGCATGGTGGTGATGATAACTAGACTTATAGTGGTGTTCACTCTGTAGTGTATGCAAACACTGAATTATAATGCTATATGCCTGAAACTTATATAATGTTATATATCAATTTTACCTCAGTAAAACAAAAGGAGAGTGTGTTTTCCAAAATATATATTGGCTACAACTAAGAGGTTATTTTGTGCATTTTTAACTTAGTGGAGAAATCATTACAATGATGAGGAGACTGCTTATTTTCAGTCAGAATCTTGCTTGGAAAAAGAGCTTCCAAAAGAAAGTCATAAGATTTTCAGATGATTGACCAGATCCAGAGGGTAAGACTTCTAAGGAGAAGCCAGATGGATTTATTATTACCGATTTTCAGCAAGATAAAGTATTTGTTTTCACAGACTGCTTTAGTGTCCTGGTTTGACATTTACTATTGTTTTAAAAGGCAAATCAAAGACACTGGAAATGAGGAGGCCAGGTAAAATAAAACCCCAAACTACCCTGGAGGGACAGAATAATTGATAAAGGTGACCCAGAGCCCCCTTCTTCAGCCCTAGACAGCCCAGGGCCCCAGGACTATTTGGTTGGTGCCTCTCTTTATTTGAAAAGATTTAATCCATGGTCAACCAGCTTCTTTCTCTTCTAGGAGCTCAAATTATTAGTCTAAGGCAGAACATCATCAACTTTTTAAAGGAAGGCATTGAACTCAATGAGACTTTATCTGATAAGATTGAAAGCCAAATGAAAGTAATATTTTTTTCAGTCAGCTTTTATGTTCTCTTGCTAAAGGAAATGAAAGTTCTCCCAATATGTAGCCCCTTTTCTGTGGAACCTTGGAAATACTGATTTTCACACACAACCTTTCTAAAGAAAGAAACTTTGCCACAGATCTTTTGACTAAAGTGACTCAAATTAGACAGTTTTTAGTCACTGGGCTTGAACCTCCAATTTCTAGTCAAGCATCCCTTGAGATGTTTCACCCCACAATGGGTGATTATGGCTTTATCTCTCTAGTCAGTCAACAAACATCTAGTGAGCAACCGCTTACACACTGGAAATTCTCCTCTGCGCTGGATACAGCAGTAAACAGGAAAGAATGTGTCCCTGCCTTCAAAGAGAGCTTACCAAATTATACAGGGAGACACATGACAAATACATAAACAAGTTAATATATCATTTTAAGAAATAATATGTACTATATAGAGTGGAAAACAGAGGAACTAGTGGGTTGCTTTAGCTACAGTGAAAAAAGACCTTTCTGAGGAGGTGATAACAGATTTGATTTCTATTTGTCTGTAGAAAACTCAGACCGAGACACTAATCCAAAAGGCAAAGGGTGGCGACCCTAAATACCCTGAGCAACCAAGGCAAATGTGAAGGGTGAGCCTTAATGACCCTGAAATGTTCCCAAAGGCCTGCTTCACTGTCCTTGTGAGAAAAGCAAAGTCTGGCTTCTTTTAAGAGACCTGTTAGATAAATAATCGCTTGCCTTGGGGCTCTTACCTTTAGGAGGCCAGGTGTTCTAATTCAACCCACAGATCTATAATCTCTCTGAAAAGACAGTACTTCTGTGATTTAAAAAGAAGGCTTTGTAAAAATACTTCACTTCCACGCAAAATATAGTTTCCAGAACTAAATATAGTTTTGGCACTCATGCCATTGGCTGACTTCCCCGCATTACATTTGCCTTTAAGGGCATGTTCACTTTCTAGTTCTCATGCTTTCAGACACGGCTGTCAGTCGGGTTCACAGCCCTGCAGGGGCAGTGTTTCAATAACCTCCCATGTTTTCATTAATTCTTAAAAAACCTTACAAAAACATTTCTGTTCATGTTAGGTTTTGCAAACCTTTGCCCTTGTACTCTTTTTTTCTTTCACAAAATCCTAAGTTTGGTGCTTAGACTAATTTGACCTCAAAATATATCATCTTTTAAATAAATATAAGATTTGACAAGATCCAGAAACTGGTGCTGAAATGGAAGTCAGGATCCTCTCCAGTCTTCTGAGGCCAGGTCAACAGAGCTACAATTATCCCAATAGCTCCAGGGGAAAATAAAACACTCTATTTGGGGGGGGAAGGAAGATAAACATTCAAGGGGAATATCTATTTTGGGGGGAATCCACAACAGAGATCTCGCTGAGTGTTACCTGAATTCGTTATCTGCCCAAATCTTCTGAGGTATTTTCTGGACTCTGTTCCACCTCGGGCTTTGAAAATCAGCCCCAATGTTGTGATTTCTTGGTCATAACACCCAAGAGAACTCAAATGATCAGCAGTAAATGGGCTAATTTAACATGACTCCACGATGTAAGGATCTGCTCCTGACTCCCGACTGACCATGGTACTTTGGTCAATTTTATGAACACTTGCAGCCCCTTAGCTGGCTAGTCTACTGGTAAGGAAGGTGATAGAAGGCCGTTGCCGTGTCAGGCATCTTACTTCACTCACTTGAGTGAGCACTGTGTGAATATCAATGCCAATGCTATAGTAATGGAATCGGCTTTTAAAAGAAAATAAACATGTGTCTCACAAAACAAAGCTTAAACATATAACTTTCACTACTTGTCAGGCTTTGAAGGGAAATTTGTAGAACACAATTTCTAAGCCATTTGCTTCATTATTTCCACAGAAACCACAAGGGGAATTAAATAGGAGAGCTGAGCAGTTATAAGAATAACTCACATGGAAAAATAGCAGCTTTTTAATGAATTTCCTGAGTACTGCAGCACTGTAGAGACGATGGAAGAATGCTTTTTTAAAAGTGGGGCTGAACAGAGCAAGATTAACTAATTAAGATACTGGTTCTTGGATGCCTATCAGTGAAGTCATGCTAGGGCCAGGTTTTTTAGCCCAATTATCTATGAGATTCAGAGAAAAACTCATAGTTCCCAGAAAGATCACTGTTTAGAATAAAGACTGGGCGCTGAGACGAGGGCTGTTAGGAAGAGAAACACGGGAAGAGAAGGAAATACATAGGGCGGGGGGGTCAGAAACTGCAGGCTGACAGGTTGCAAAGGGGTCTGCACCCTCTCAGGAGGGGCGCTGAGGGACGCAACGGGAGATGACGAATGAGAAAGCTCTCTCGGTTCCCCGTTACAAGCATCAGTGGCGGCCGAATACCGCAACACTAGGCAGTCTGCATTGTCGTCTTCTTCAAGGGCCACCACCCCGCGAATCACACAAATAACAAAAGCATATCCGAGAGGCAACAGGGTAACGGCTGAAGAGCATGGATGCTGCATTCAGAGCCGGGTCTGAATTCAGGCTCTGCTCGTTACCAGCTCTGTGCCTCCATCTCCGCCACTGAAAAATGGGACAATAGCCGTCTTTGCTCCCAGGCTGCTATGAGAATTCAGGGAGTTAATACTTGCAAAATGCTTAGACCTCTGCCTGACACACAGGGAACACTCAAGAATGAGTTTTTAAACTAGTAAGTACAGTTACACCCAGAACGCTTTATTCTGTGTTTTGGTAGGTTTATCAGCTGATAGAAAATGGGCAGTACTTTTCATTGCTCATAATTCATATTTCAATTTCTTGCTTTCCAAGAGTTTCTGTTTATAAAAAGCACCTTGTTATAATATTTCCATTTATTCTTATGATTTTTACCGTTCTGGAAAAATTCTCTAACAGAAATTTCCACCAAATTTTTTTTTTTTTTCTGAAATGAAACTGATCTTCAGAAAGTTGATTAATTCCACAATGGCCACCTAATATTTTTTTTCCTGCATAGTATATACACATGATGCATTATAGGTGCTGAGGATTTTTTCTCCTCTGCTAACTGCCTTGACTTTCTTTCACACTGGGGCTTTCAAAGAATCCATTTGTGATTTTATGGAAACTTTTCTAATGAATGGTGCCACTTTTGAAGTTGAATACACTCATTCTGTGGAAAATATAAGTAACACTTGGCATGGAGAAGAGCAGGAAAATTCTGAGAAGTAAACCAAAATATTTATATATTGGTCCACAAAAGATGTGCACCAGTGATCTTAGAATATATAGGAAAATGAGCTTTGCCCTCAATGCTAAGACCTACATCCATTTGCAACAACAACATAAAAGATGCCATAAGCTCTCCCTTTGTTACTGGGTCACCACAAGAATGTGAGTTGGGTGAACTGAGTGTGTTCTCAGCACTACCTTTAGCTTCTAGTCCGGTGGTCCTTGTTGGAGCCAGACTTCTCTTGTTAACTCAAAATTGTTTTGGCAAAATGTAAAAAAGCTGTCTTATTATTCTTCATATGTCAGAAAAGATAGTTTCAAGTTAATACTACTCTTTGAATTTATTCTGTTTCTTACGCTACTTTGCTCTTAATCTGGTTGCCTGGCATTCTTGCACATTCAATTTGAATATTCTGTAAATGATTTACATTTGATGAATTTTATTTCCTCCAACATATTTTAATGCCAATTTTCTCCCAAAGAAAGTAGTTTGAGTGCAAGTATACTAAATTTCAGCCAAGGAACTGAACAAAATAATTGTTTCACTATAATCATTTCTTATAGATTTAATTCTAGGTTACCAGTTAATTTAAAGGAAAAAGTAAGAACAGATTTCTCTTCTAAGTAATAATCTATAATGTGTCCCAATTATTTTTATGAATATACATGTATACACATACATTAATATAGACTCATGCATGTATACATATAGACACACATATATATGCACATGTATACACATAGATGTTACAGATATGCCTACCTAGCTTTCTTTCACATATAATGTTTCCATAATGGTTGGCAAGGTGAAGTAATTCTCTTCAGTGAATTACGTTGGGAAACTTGAACACAGACACTTTAAAAATGCCTCCTAAGCTATCAACAAGATAAATAGGGGGGCCTGGGTGGCTCAGTGGGTTAAGTGTCTGCCTTCGGCTCAAGTCATGATCCCAGGGTCCTGGGATTGAGTCCCACATCAGGCTCCCTGCTCAACGGGGAGTCTGCTTTTCCCTCTCCCTCTGCCCCTCCCCCTGTGCTCGTGCTCTCTCTCTCTCTCTCAAATAAATAAATAAAATCTTTAAAATAAAAAATAAAAAACCAAGATAAGTATCAGGTGATCACGTCCAAAGGCCAAAAGACCCTAAAACAGGTTACAAATAAAATTGCTCATTTAACTACCATTTCCCCCATTAAGCACACCATATTTTAGTATATTACATTACAGAAAATATAAAGTGTGCTTGGAAAGCTGGTATAAACAGTGCCAAAGAAAGCAAGCAAAGGTGTATCCACTAGTCAAATGCCCTTCCTCCTAAGGTGAATTTCCCTACTGGGAGTTAGTGCACACTCACAGTTAAAAATGCATTTTTCTCCAGGCAATTATATCCCAATCGTGTGCCTGTGGCCAAGAATCTGGTGCATGCAACCTAAGAAGCAAGTCACACAGGTCCTTGACACCAAGTTCCCCAGCAACACTCTTCCAAGGACACAACAAGCAGCCTTCCTTTGCTCACAGGTCACACGTGTGTCAATCAACACTGCCCTGCTCCTGACCAAGCCTGCCATTCTCTTTTTTTCTTTCTAGAATCCATTCCAATCGTCCTACCTTAGTTCAGGCTGTTATACAAAGTACCATAGACTGGGTGGCTAAACAACAGAAATTTCTCTCTCTCAGTTCTGGAGGCT
>NC_138385.1:99404432-99411560 GCF_054177405.1 Leptonychotes weddellii | reverse complement strand
CCTCTCATAGTCTCTTCAATGACAGAAAGAACGCAAGGGTGCATCCTGAAGTCTCTTTTACACAGGCACAAATTCCATCACGAAGGTCCTCCTGATACCACTGCAATGGCGGGCGGGGGGGGGGGGTGGGTAGGATTTCAACATATGAATGAGGGCAAACACATTCAGTCCACTGAAGTCCCAAACTGCACGTCCAGGGTGCAAGTGGATTGATTTGGACCTTGAATTTTGACTAGATGTGTCCTATTGTTTCTACTTTCAGGGGGACCCTTTGACCACTCATCAGTGCATATAGCAACAGTTGCATTCTAGGGAATACACCAATGAGAATTACAGATATTACATAAAATTATATTTTCTTTCTGCCAATGGCTGGAAATGTATAAGCAAATACTTTTCCTCTACAATGATTTTTTTCTAATTTTAGAAAATAAAAAATAGAATATATTTTGCTCATTTTGCTTCTGGCATAGTGAGAAAAAATCTAAGCTTCATAATAAAGTTATTTTGAGAACGATCTCAAGTCCACAATCGGGGGGTAAAAAAAAAAAAAAAACAGTAACCCCAAAGGACTAGCGGGGAAGTAAGGGATCAACGTAAAGAAGCTGCTTAGGAATCTCAGGATTGTCATAGAGGAGGGTGAGTCACTTAAAATGCAACTGATGGGGGAGGTATGCTCTTTATCTAGAACTTACAAGGCCTAGTCTGCACAAAAAGACCCATCTCCCCTAGCAAAAGGAGCACTAAATTCCCTCTAGCTATGCAGTGAGTAATTTAAACCATTTTGAAGTTTTAAAAAATGCAGTATTTCCTTTCATGTGGTTGCACAAAAATTTGAACTGAGTCAAGACTCGGGGTGTTAATTAGGCACATTCCCGCACTTAAGTGAAATAAAAACATCAAAGAGGGAATGAGAAGGAAAACACCAAGAGAACACATTTGACACTCGTGTACAATACGGTAGACTGAAACAAAACTCTGAAAACCATTTGCAAGACTCGCCATGTCGGTCAGCACTTAAAGAACTGAACAAGCAGGTTAGCTCAGCATATAAGAATTTTCGAACCCGAAGTTATCTTGGACCCAGGATGACTCATCTTCCCTCAGTCACTGAGGAAATGGACACCACACCAAGTCACCTGAGCTGGGTTTAGACACTTTGTAGGTAGGGTTCTGGTCTATATGATCTGCCTATCTGTAAGTGGAGTGCCCAAGTCTGACCTGCTGGGGCACCCTTCCCCTGGTATCCAAATAAAGTAATTCATGTCCAGGGTCTCCTCCACTTCACACCTCCTCCCTCCAGCACTCTCCAGTTTTCAGGATTTCTGGCTGTGTCTACACTGCGGTGGACGATGTGGCAGACGCCTGAACTCCTGATCCCTACTATCCTCAGTGACCTCTCCAGGCTTCTTGCTACCTTTGTCTTCAAACCACTTTGCCCCGGGGTTGGATACACAGAGTCTCCTCTTCATTGCCAAGGTGTGACTCAAAGAAGTGTGTGTCGTGTAGCAAAGGCTACGAAAGACGGAAAAATGGGGAGAGGAATGGCCGTCTAGTGCCAGTTGAGGACTGGGCACCCACACTCTCCTGGCTTTCCTCCAGCTACAGCTATCACAGAGAAAGCTAGTACTGACTTTCTTTCCAGAGGCCTCAACCTCTCTCCTCTGGCCCCAGTTCTAAGACTTCACATCTAGTTCTTTCAGGACACAGAGCAGGCAACTCCATCTTCCTCAAACCCCTTAGGTGTGACTAGGTCCAGGCACAGAGCTTTGCAGATCCTAAAGACCCATTTGGTGTTTTCCTAAACCAAAGAGAAGTTAATTTCTAGAGGTTTATCTCTTAGCATACATACATGACTGCGATTTTAAAATACAGCACCATTCTTTCTTTAGGTCATGGCCGTATTAAACAAAATAGAAATCAGGCACATCAAAATCA
This sequence comes from Leptonychotes weddellii, assembly GCF_054177405.1. Lineage (NCBI taxonomy): Eukaryota > Metazoa > Chordata > Mammalia > Carnivora > Phocidae > Leptonychotes > Leptonychotes weddellii. The sequence goes on along the minus strand of NC_138385.1, from coordinate 99,409,622 downwards.
TCAATCCAGAGGGCCTCTGCTCAACTTGCAGAGCCACGGGTGGTTTACACATTAATTTTGTCTCCTGGATACCTCTCCAACCCATCTCCCATCCCCTCCTCTGCAAGACCACTGTCATTGCTGTGGACCAGGCCCTCACCATGTCACCCTTGACTCTGACCGTTACCTCCTAAACTTCTCTCCCTGACACCAGCCTCCTCCTCTTCCAGTTGCATTCACCGGGCCACCAAAGTTTTGTCTCAAAAATTCAAACTTTATCAGGACACTCTCCCAGTCAAGCACCACAATCACCATCACCAGCTCTCGGGAGCATGTACGGTCTTACTCAGGCATAATCTAGCCCTAACTTAGCATTCCATCCTCACACCCTTCCATTCTCCTAATGACATTGCCTGGCTGCTATTAAAACACGCCTTCCCTTTTCACACCTTGGTATCTTAAAGAAGGTTTTTCCTTTTTAGAATGTGACCTATAACCTCTTAAAAATATCTAACACACCTGCTTCAAGAATAAAGGCCCATAAAGAAAAAAAAGGAAGGCATGAAGGGCTCCATGCCCATGGAGCCTACTTTAAAAAAAAAAAAAAAAGAATCAGTGCCCAGCTTGAACATCACTTTTATGAAGTCTCCCTCTTGGTTCTCATAATCTTCAGTACGTGCCTTCATTATTGCATTTTCCACATTATGTGTTAACAGAAGTGATTTTCCTACTAGACTGTGAAGTAAAAAGGAACACTTGCTTTAATTCAACTCAGCTTTCTACTACTTAGCACAATACTTAGCTCTGAGTAGGTAGATATTTAAGGTACTGTGTTAAGCATTTTATATTAATTTCAACTTAAATTTCTGGAAAATAATGTGAGAGAGAGGACCCTGACTTATTTCATCCAAAATCAATGACAATGTTTCCTGGATAATGTTGGTGAAATTGACCCCATAATAAAAATAATTTGTACTGCTATCTCAAATCATTGTGTAAAAGTGACCTCAGAATGAATTCTAAAAATCCAAAAATGAAAGTCTCCCATCGAAAACAAAGTAGTGAACAGAAACAATGAACTAGAAGTACATAAAAATGGATAGATCTTAAAAACATAGTTAAGTAAAATCATAAGAAACAGAATCAGACCTAGAATACAACAGCACTTATGGAAATTAAAATCATAAATATAAAAATACAAAACAACAATGAATATTTTCCCAGGACACTTTCTTTTCCAAAGACATATATTAACCATGGTTGGGTATATGCGTAAGGCAGAGTACAGAATGAAGAAGAAAATTACAAAATAAGACAGAAGAAAGACACTGCCTGAAATGATAATAGTGGGCTCTGAGAGAGGATTTCTTTTTCAATGTAAAGACGCTGTTGGCGCTTGAACAACACAGGTTTGAACTGCGTGGGTCCACTTATACAGGGATTTTTTTTTTTTCAATACAGTACTGTAAATATCTCTTCTCTTCCTCATGATTTTCTTAGTACAGTATATAATACATGTACATACAAAATATGTGTTAATCGGCTGTTTGTGTTATCATTAAGGCTTCTAGTCAACAGCAAGCTATCAGAAGTTCCATTTTTTACTACGTAGAGGGGTCAGAGCCCCAACCCCTCCATTGTTCAAAGGTCAACTGGAGACTGAACCTATTAAAGTGTTGCAGTGTGAGAGGAAAATAGAGGGGAAAAATAAAAATTTTTACATGGGTAATGTAGAGGATAGTCTATTATGCACTGAGCAATATAACTAATTCAGTTGTGGATCTAAAGTCTAAATAATGAAATTAAAATCTTACACAATGCAAGAGAATATTCAAAGTTTGAGGACAGCAGAGCAACTTCTTCAAGGTGCGATGTCACATTCTGGCATCTGAAAATCAGCTGGTGGCTACTTTCTGAAAGCAGTGATATAGAACAGGCCAGGATCTGACAGAAGATTCAAGTCCTGCTGTGTCTGGGACTTGCTAGGTGATCCCAACAGGCCACCCACTATTCCTGGGCCTGCTTCCTTATCAGAATGACACAGATAACAATACCCATGCCTCGCCAGAGAGGGTGCGAGACAGCAAGCAGAAGGGACTGCACCTTACAAATGACTCATTTCCCTCCAGATATTAAAGACATTAAACAAACAGAGGGGACTCCAGTTCCCAGGTGGACAATGCCTGCTCCCCACTGTCAGAAGCCTGCGGCCATTGTATAGAAATTCAGGAGGGAGGGTAAGTGCTAAGGAACAGAAGTGGCCCAACCACCGAACCCACCTAACTGTTGTCTGTTAGCTCGTGTCTTGGAATCTGTTGAGCATCACTTAGCCATCTGTGTGTCTCTGGGGGATCATCCAGATTCTAGGGATCTATGGTCAATATGACCCAGACCTCAACTATTGGACACGCTTGCCCCCATTTCATCTCTGAAGAACAGGGTTAGATGGAAGTCACATGATAACAGCTTGAGGCCTACATTTCAGGGACCTGAGGACAAGGCAGTTCCCATGCAAGAGGACTGACCTCAAAATTTCCTTCCTGTTTTGATTAAATAGAAACCATTAACTGCACTTGTAGGACCAAATGCAAAGTTCACCTGTTTCATTCATCTGCCAACATAAACAAGGAAAATCCTTGTTCTTTCATACAAAACAGCCCATCTGGGTTTATTAAATATTGTTATTGTTCTTTTGACACAATTTATAGTTAGAATGTCTTACAATTTAGACTGAAGGCAAATATTTATAAAATGTGGGAAATTAATTTTTAAGAGAATCCCCAAATTACTTATATTCAGACAAAAAGAACAATAATTTTTTAACCATTAATAATTGAATCTGCTATGTTAAAGACATGAACTCTTCCAGAGGTAAACTGAAGACAACTTAAAGTCTTTTCATGAGCTAACACTGCCTATGGCCTATTCTGTAGTTTTTTCCTGGGAACGTGGCACTGTTTTCACACCATACCTTACATAGCTGTATAACATGCTGTCAGACAGGTGAGTGACCAGTGGGAAAAGTCTTGAAGGAAAGAGAACTTTGACTGTTGAAGTTACTCGCAAGACTTATAGTCTAAGAGTGGGCCTAGAACTCAAGCCTCTGACTTGATCTTAGAAACGTGGATTGATCTTGACTTCCAGGGAAAGTGGTAGAGTAGGAAGACCCTAAGCTCACCTCATCCCATGGATACAACTAGATAACACCCACATCAGTGTAAATAACCCAGAAAATGACATGAAGACTGGCAGAACACAACTCCACAGTAAAATGTAAAAAAGGGGCCACATAAAAGAGGGTAGGAAGGGTGGAGATGTGGTGGGGAGCTAAAAAGACCCACAGGGCTGTCTGTGGGAGGGAGGAAGGGATGTCATAGGCAGGAAGAGAGGAGAGAAACAGACTCTCACACCAGGGAGCCCACAAGGGGAGGATGAATCCACCTAACTTTGGCGTTTAAAACTAGAGGGGCCAAATTTCACAAGTTCTTCTTATGATCAGCAGGACTTAACACCTGAAACTTTAAAACTCAGCAGGCTTGGCTCTGGGAGAGCCAGGAGGGTGAGAGGAAACAGTCTGCACCCTTAAAGTGACAGCACAACAAACAGCCCCACAGAGACAGAGCACAGAAGCAGCAGTTTGGAAAATGCACGGGGTATATGGGACAGAGATTCATTTACTAATCTCAGAGTGTGTGCTGGAGGGGTATGGATCATTGGGCAACCTCTCCAGAAAAAAAGGAGCTGACAGGTGCCATTTCCCTCCCCAGCCCCCCAGCATAAATACATGGACACCTGCAGAAACCAGCACGTTGATGACACTAACTTGCTAACACATGCATCTCACCCTGCTCACTTTTGCAGATGGGCCCCATCCAATCCAGCTGGCGCAGGTCCTCTCCTGCAGCAGACCAGCACAAACCTTGCTAACACCACATGCCCTACCCCCATGTTCCCCTGTGGTCTTGCCCACTCCCATATGCTCTTGACCAGAGCCCATTTGTTTGTTTGTTTGTTTGTTTAAAGATTTTATTTATTTATTTGAGAGAGAGAGAATGAGAGACAGAGAGCACGAGAGGGAAGAGGGTCAGAGGGAGAAGCAGACCCCCAGCTGAGCAGGAAGCCCGATGTGGGACTCGATCCCGGGACTCCAGGATCATGACCTGAGCCGAAGGCAGTTGCTTAACCAACTGAGCCACCCAGGTGCCCAACCAGAGCCCATTTGAACCGGCGAAGTATAAGCAGCCCCAACAGGGATCAGCACCACTCCAGAGTGACTCCTGCCCTGGGGAGAAGGGAAGATAACCACACATACCAGTCCTACAGATGCCCCAGGAATGGGCTGGGGGCAGACAGCTGGTCTAACGGCAGGTCCCACCTACCAATGAAAGCTTCTCAGGGGACAACACAGGGAAAGCACCCTGCAGCTTGGTGCTACCACATCTCCGGCAAATGCCTGGCCTGACTCAACTCAAGCCCAAGGTGGACTCAGTCTGGCCCACTAACAACACAGGGGCCAAACCCTGCCCACAACAGGCAAAGAGAGGCATTGAAGACAACTGGACTGAAGGAAAAACCGGCTCAGCCACAACAGTAGGGTGCACACAACACACATAGGAAACACCTCTGAAGGACCAGGTTCTGGTGAACAGAGGACATTGCACTGCAGTGCAGTAGAGAGCCTCTTCTTCATAAAACTACTACTTTCAAGATCAGGAGATGTAGCTCACTTTTCTAACACAGGGAGAAACAGACATGGAGAGTTAGACAAAATGAGGAGAAAGAGGAATATGTCCCCAAATTAAAGAAGAGGACAAAATCACAAGAGACCTGAATGAAACAGAGATAAAGTAATATGCCTAACAGAGACTTTAAATTAACAGTTATAAAGATACTGGACTTAAGAAAAGAGCAGAAGGGGTGCCTGGGTGGCTCAGTCGTTAAGCGTCTGCCTTCGGCTCAGGTCATGATCCCAGGGTCCTGGGATCAAGCCCCGCATCGGGCCCCCTGCTTAGCGGGAAGCCTGCTTCTCCTTCTCCCACTCCCTCTGCTTGTGTTCCTGCCCTTGCTATCTCTCTCTCTCTCTGTCAAATAAATAAATAAAATCTTAAAAAAAAAAAATTCTCATTTAAAAAAAAAAAAGAAAAGAGCAGAGGACCTCAGTGAGACCCTTAGCAAAGAGACAGAAAACATAATAAGGAACCAATCAGAGAT
>NC_138385.1:99360045-99403932 GCF_054177405.1 Leptonychotes weddellii | reverse complement strand
GTTGAGGGTCCATTTCTGGGTTTTCTATTCTGTTCCATTGATCTATGTGCCTGTTTTTGTGCCAGTACCATACTGTTTTGATGATTATAGCTTTGTAATAGAGCTTGAAGTCCGGAATTGTGATGCCACCGCCTTTGTTTTTCTTCTTCAACATTCCTTTGGCTATTCGGGGTCTTTTATGGTTCCATACAAATTTTAAAATTATTTGTTCCAGTTCTGTGAAAAAAGTTGGTGTTATTTTGATAGGGATTGCAATGAATGTGTAGATTGCTCTAGGTAGCATAGACATTTTAACAATATTTGTTCTTCCAATCCATGAGCATGGAATGTTTTTCCATTTCTTTGTGTCTTCCTCAATTTCTTTCATGAGTATTCTATAGTTTTCTGAGTACAGATCCTTTGCCTCTTTGGTTAGATTTATTCCTAGGTATCTTATGCTTTCGGGTGCAATTGTAAATGGGATCAACTCCTTAATTTCTCTTTCTTCTGTTTCACTGTTGGTGTATAGAAATGCAACTAATTTCTGTGCATTGATTTTATATCCTGCCACTTTACTGAATCCCTGTATGAGTTCTAGCAATTTTGGGGTGGAGTCTTTGGGTTTTCCACATAGAGTATCATGTCATCTGCAAAGAGTGAGAGTTTGACTTCTTCTTTGCTGATTTGGATGCCTTTGATTTCTTTTTGTTGTCTGATTGCTGAGGCTAGGACTTGTAGGACTATGTTGAACAGCGGTGGTGAGAGTGGACATCCCTGCCATGTTCTTGACCTTAAGGAAAAAGCTCTCAGTTTTTCCCCATTGAGAATGATGTTCGCTGTGGGTTTTTCATAGATGGCTTTTATGATATTGAGGTATGTACCCTTTATCCCTACACTGTGAAGAGTTTTAATCAAGAAACGATGCTGTACTTTGTCAAATGCTTTTTCTGCATCTATTGAGAGGATCATATGGTTCTTGTCCTTTCTTTTATTTATGTCGTGTATCACATTGATTGATTTGCGGATGTTAAACCAACCCTGCAGCCCAGGAATAAATCCCACTTGGTCGTGGTGAATAATCCTTTTAATGTACTGTTGGATCCTATTGGCTAGTATTTTGGTGAGAATTTTTGCATCCATGTTCATCAGGGATATTGGTCTGTAATTCTCCTTTTTGGTGGGGTCTTTGTCTGGTTTTGGGATCAAGGTAATGCTGACCTCATAAAAAGAGTTTGGAAGTTTTCCTTCCATTTTGATTTTTTGAAACAGCTTCAGAAGAATAGGTATTAATTCTTCTTTAAATGTTTGGTAGAATTCCCCTGGGAAGCCATCTGGCCCTGGGCTCTTGTCTGTTGTGAGATTTTTTATTACTGCTTCAATTTCCTTGCTGGTTATGGGTCTGTTCAGGTTTTCTATTTCTTCCTGGTTCAGTTTTGGTAGTTTATACATCTCTAGGAATGCATCCACTTCTTCCACATTGCCTAATTTGTTGGCATATAGTTCCTCATGATATGTTCTTTGGTTTGTATTTCTTCGGTGTTGGCTGTGATCTTTCCTCTTTCATTCATGATTTTATTTATTTGGGTCCTTTCTCTTTTCTTTTTGATAAGTCTGGCCAGGGGATACTGACTTTCTTTAGAAATTATCTTTGCTTCCCAAGTTCTCTCTGCAGTAGGACTCCTTAAACTCAGATGCTAATTGATATGAATTTTAAAAAGAGCCTAATCTAGTCTCTGGAATTCATCAGCTCTTTAATTATTTGACTATGTCAAAGTTTGCTAAAGGTTGGGATTTCCATGATCAAAGAGTAGAGAATTTTATTTTTAATTTTTAAAATTTAATTTAAAATTTTCCTTCTAATTTAATTTACATTTGCTTTTAGATATTATTTTATTCTTTATCTCAGATGTCCTGAAGGACTTAAAATACTTTAAAACAATGGAATCAACCTGTTAGAATCTCATGGTTTTCCCTACTATACTTTCCCTCAAAGCACCTTTCTAGTATCAGAAAACCAAGCAATAACAGAAAGCTGAGTGCATATCCTTGGGAAGGTATGGAGGAAAGAATGTTTTTGAGGGCCTACTGCATGCTTCACACCTTACCTACATCCTTTCTTTTAACCCTCAGAACAACCCTTGTGGCCACCCCTGGCAGTAGGGTGTGGAAATAATCTGGGGTCGGACAGCTGAAGGTGGTAGATGCAGGTTTTAAACCCAAAGCCATGTCTTTGCAGAAATGGATTTTTTTTTTTGGTTCATGCCATCATAGGACATGGGGGTAATTATGTTGACTTAAAATATTAGTTTACAGCTTCTAATAGGCTATTTAAAGATCCCATGCTCTACTCCTGAAAGCAATATTGCACTGTGTGCTAACTAGAATTTAAATAAAAATTTGAAGGAAAAGGAAAGATCCCATGCATATTGACTGATTCATTAAAGTTGGTAAAAATGTCAATATAGACTTGAATAATTGAAATCTGATTTTATTGATATTTAATATTAATCAAAATTTAATATTGATATGAAGTTTGTTTCTTTCCTATTTCCAAAGAGTTTGTTCACCTTTTTACAAAGTAAATTTGCTTGTCTTTATCATGTCAAGAATTATCTTTCATGCAATTTTATTAGACATCAACAAATTTACTTGCCACTAGTTAATTACTGTAACATGCATGATTTCTTAAAATAGGAGCTAGAGTTATTTTTACTAAAATAATTTCTCCTTAGAAGCCCCATTTGCAAAAGTCTATTTCAGACATGCCTTTTGAACTTAATTTTGATCTGTGTTTACTGTGTATCACTAGTCTTCTATTTATAGCCAGGGGATTAACATTCCCATGTTCCCTTTGACCTATTATTCCCAACAGCTAATTCCTTTGCTAAAACTTAATTAAATGTAAATTAAAGTATTTAAGAGTCCAAATTACTTAAGTGGAATTATGGGATCTGTGTTCAGTAAGAATCTGAACATTTTCTTAAATAACTGGGTTATATAATATAATAAAGCTGACTTTTCTTTACCCACAGTTATGTTTTATGTAATATTGAAGATCATATTAGTCTTGTGTGATATAAAAGCTCTAAAAAGCAAATGACCCATTGGAGCAGCTACATAAATTTTCAAAGAGTTACTGTCTCAGTTCTCTTAGGTTACTATAGCAGAATGCCACATACTAGGTGGCTTACAAACAACAGACATTTATTTCTCACAGGTCTGGGGGCTGGAAGTCCAAGATTAAGGCACCAGCAGGTTCAGTGTCTGATGAGAGCCTGCTTCCTGGTTCATAAATGGCTGTCTTCTCGTTGTATCCTCACACTGTGGATTGGACAGGCAAGCTCTCTGGAGTCTCTTTTATAGGAACACTAATCTCATTTAGAAGAGCTCTGTCCTCATGACCTAAGCACCTCCCAAAGGCCCCACACCTCCAAATACCATCACTTTGGGGGTTCGCTTTCAACTTAAGAACTTGGGGGGTACACAGCCACTCTACAGCAGTTACTAAGTATTTTTTTTTTTAAAGATTTTATTTATTTATTTGAGAGAGAGAGAATGAGAGAGAGCACATGAGAGTGGGGAGGGTCAGAGGGAGAAGCAGACTCCCCGCCGAGCAGCGAGCCTGATGCGGGACTCGATCCCGGGACTCCAGGATCATGACCTGAGCCGAAGGCAGTCGCTTAACCAACTGAGCCACCCAGGCGCCCCGTTACTAAGTATTTTTAAGTACATATTAAGAGGTTAGGTATCAGAGGAAAGCTATATAGAAATTATTCAACAAAGGTAGGATGAGCCTAGATAGAGCAGACTCTGCTAGCTGCCTACTCAATAACCAATCTCTCCATTCTTCCCAGAAGACTCATTCTCCCAGTCTGTCTTGGAGCAAGTGTTGGCCATGTGACACCAAGATGATATGTGTAACATAACCCAAAGCTTTCAGAGGGTTCTGAAAAAGCTTCTGCGCTCATGATTACAGAAAACAGCTGGCACGGGCCTTCTCCCTTCTTACAGCCTTGAACATAAATATGAAGTGTGAAACTGCAGCATCCACTCTGTGGCCATTTACCAACAAGTATGAGGACAAAGCAAGAGAATCCAAGCCATTCTGGGCTTGGTATCATGGAGCCACAAAACCAATACTAATGGCCATCTGCCATCTCTAGATTTCTTGAGGTGTGAGAACAAATCCTGATGAGACACTCTTAGCTGTTGTGTTATACGCAACTAAATGCATTCCAAACACCACACTTGTGAACCTCCCTTCTAAGAATTTGCCACTCAAAGGGTGGTCCATGAACCAGCAGCCTAAGTATCACCTGAGAGCTTGTTAAAAATGCAGAATCTCAGGACATCTGGGTGGTTCAGTCCGTAAAGCGTCTGCCTTCAGCTCCAGTCCTGACCTTGGGGTCTTGGGATCAAGCCCCGCCCTGGGGGGGGGGTCCCTGTTCAGCGGGGAGTCTGCTTCTCCTTCTGCCCCTCCCCCCCACTTGTGCTCATGTGAGCGTGCTCTCTAATAAAATCTTTAAAAAAAAAAAAAAAGAAATACAGAATCTCAGCCTCACCTCAAACTCTCTGAATCAGAATCTATATTTTAAGAAGAGCTTCAAGTGATTTGTATGCACATTAAAGTTTGAAAATCATGGTTCTAAGATGTTAGGGAAACAGAGAGAAAAATATACTCTGTGTACATATATAAAATATAATAATTTTTTCCAAACAAGGAATTATAGGGGAAAAGGAGGAGCGGGGGGCTTAGTTTCAAACACTTGTCTGCATATCACCTTTTATGTGCCAAGCATTTTATTTGTTTATTTATACACACACTGCAGTTTATATTCACTATATTACTGAAACCTCAGATATGGTAGTCATCGATCCGCATGTTATAGATGAGGAAATATGGCTTTAAAAAGTGTAATGATCTCTAGAACCATCCAGAGTTGCTTTTTGAATAGGTCTTCCTGACTTCAAAGCCCCCACCCCTTTCTGCTATACTATACTGAATTTCTGGCTATAGGTTGAAAAGAGGTGGAAAATGAATAAAACTTTTGAAGGGGGGGGAAGATGTGCTTTAATGGTGAGGGACCAATAGAATGAACTTCGAGGGTCTGCATCTCTGGGCAGAATTTGAGAGATTAGAGAGATCAAAGGCTCCTGGAGGAAAAGAGAACAAGATGGGGAAATACAGGGGAGAACGGAGTTTACATTGTGAATGGCAAATGACAGGCACACACTTAATTCAGAAGAAAAACTAAAGATGTTAAGGATAAAGAAGTAACCAATGTTACGAAACCGACTTGCTTCAGAAATCCTCAGCCAGAATTCTAACTCACACACAGTTGTTTTCTGGCATGAAGTCCAGGAGATCATTTCTTATCTGAAACACTCATTTTTGCTCATATTCATAGGCAGTTCTGCTGACTATGTTGTTGGCTTAGCATAGCACATCTGGTCAGGGGGCCTCATTTGGGCAAATCTGAACTGCCTAAAATGGTGTTGATTCACATAACCTATGAAAACACAGACTGAATCCAACAAGCTTTAGGGCATATTTATTTTTCCTTAAGAATGATTATGTTCAGTAGAAATGACCATGAGGGAACGTGAACAGTCGCTGACACTGTATGGATCAGGGAGGCTCTTTTCCCAAAAAGTCATGGCTCCTTCAGCAACATCATCATTAATAAAAGCCAAAAAAGAAACTTCCTGTTGACCCATACGGGGAAGGTGATAACTTGCCTTGAATTCATCACTTTTCTACTTGGATCAAAATCTCTATCATTAGAGATCCTCCTATTTAACTTAGAGAGTAAAACTGATGAAATGTCCCCAGAAAAGTTCCACTCAGTAAATGCAGTAAATGTGTTATAAAGCTCAGAAGAGGAGAGAAGGCCAGGAGACTCCTCTTTCCCATTAGGGCATGAGCGTTTACTAAGCCAAGGTAAATGGAACGTCCTAAGATGTGATTTTGATAGTGTTATTTCCTTGCTTAAAAAAAAAAATGGGGGTGTCTCTCTCTGACAAATCTTAAAAAAATATATATATATATATGGGGACGGCTGGGTGGCTCAGTCGGTTAAGCGTCTGCCTTTGGCTCAGGTCATAATCCCCAGGTCCTGGAATCAAGTCCCGCATCAGGCTCCCTGCTCAGTGGGGAGTTCTCCCTCTCCCTCTGCCTGCCGCTCCCCCTGCTTGTGCTCTCTCTCTCTGACAAATAAATGAAATCTTTAAAAAAAAAAAAATATGATCCAAATGTGTCCCCAGTCCTCAGTTATCATCTTTCTCACCTTCTTGTTTTATTTTCACCACGACTGTCATTATCCTAAATGATCTTCTTAATTTGTTTTCTGGCTTCCTTCTGTCTTCCCCTTCTACAGTGAAGACTCCAGGGCAGCAGAAACTCTGAGCATCTTAGTCATCACTGCATGATCAGCTCCTGGGATGGTGCCTGGCACTCTATAAATACTTGCAGAAATTCATCATGTCCACTACAGAAAAGATAAACTCCAGACTCACCTCTATTTTCACATTCAAAACCTGTCCTGACTCTGACCTCACCTTCCCAGGCTTGCTCTTTCCCTCCTTTCACTTTTGATCCCAGCCACACTGGCCCTGTCATTGGCTTCCAAATAGGAAGACTTCTGCCTGACCCAGGTTTCTTACTGAGTGCCCCCACACCTACTGACCTTCCCTACAGCTCTGCTCACCCAAATTCTATCCATGGCCTGCCAATGTCTTTTCTTCTTTGTGAAGCCACTCAAACTGCTCCTGCCCATACACACCATGCTCTTCTCTGCATCCGTATGGGTCTATTCAAACCAGGTACCAGACAATCATGTATGTTCTGCCTGCGTTCTGCTTCTCCTCTCATTCTGCTATACTTCATAGTATCTGCTTCATGTATTGCTACTTACATTTTCATGTGTTTCTATTTTGTTACACTACATGTATACTAGGCAACTACATTTTTTCACTTCTCAAATAGCAAGTAGCATAGGGCTTTTCATATAGGAGACTTTTTAAAAAGGTATTAATTGAATAAATTGAATTAGCTAATTAACACTGAAAATGTACAGTTATAAGGATCTGAGGAAGTTTCTTGTGATATGGGGAATGTTGAGAGCAATAAAGGAGCAACTGTCTTCTGACTGCTATTACCCTATAGACCAGGAAGAGAAAATAAATTTTCATTCAAAGGCCACATTGAAAAACAGCTTTCAAAAAGCAACTTCTCAGGGTGCCTGGCTGACTCAGTGGGAAGAACATGTAACTCTTCTTTTTTTTTTTTTTTTTTAAAGATTTACTTATTTACTTGAGAGAGAGAGCGAGCGAGCCCGAGTGGAAGGAGCAGCAGCAGAGGGAGAGAGAGAGAATCCCAAACAGACTCCCCACCGAGCGCAGAGCCTGAGGCAGGGCTCAATCCCATCACCCTGAAATCATGACCTGGGCTGCAATCAAGAGTCAGACGCTCAACCGACTGAACCATCAGGCACCCCAGAACATACAACTCCTGATCTCCATGTCGTGAGTTCAAGCCCCACATTGGGTGTAGAGATTACTAAAATAAACAAATTTTAAAAAGCAACTTTCTATGCCGTTTTGCTAGAAGCAGCAAAATCGACTGCATTGAAAACTCATGCTTGTTTTTAAATGGGACTGTTTTTGGTGATTATCAGATTTTAAAAGTCATACATGCCATGGTTGGCCCTTAAGACATCCCAGTGTATAATGCATGGAAAACAACAGACAATGGAATTGTGAAAGATTTACTTTTGATCATCTCACCCATTTGCTTGTGGGGAAATATATTTTATTACAGATAATAGTTCTCAAAACCCAGAGTTAGCTTGGTCAAATCATTAATAGCTACCTAACAAATATCTGAACCAACTGTTCTTTCTGGCATGTCATCTAATTTAATGATCGCTCCCCACATTTTGTTATCTCCTACACAGCAGGATATAATTTCTAAATGTATAAAGAATACAAAGTCAGTCCTTTTTATCAAGATGAATAGAAAAAGAATGTTCTGACTTACTAACTCTTGGTGTACTTGCAAATGTTAACATTTCTATCTCAGCTTTTGAATGTTTGCAAAACCGTTTTGGATTTTTAAAATCTAGGATTAATCTAGAATTCCTTTGAATAAGATTTCAAAATTTAAATTTACTATCATAAAAGGTTTTTATTTGGGGTGTGTGGGTGACTCAGTTGGTTAAGCATCAGACTCTTGATTTCGGCTCAGGTCATGATCTCAGGGTCGTGAGACTGAGCCCCATGTTGGGCTCTGCAGTGGGCGTGGAGCCTCCTTGGGATTCTTTCTCCCTCTGCCCCTGCCCCCCCACCCCCCGATACATGCATGTTCTCTCTCTCTCAAAAAAAAAGTTGTTGTTTTCCTATTAAATGTGAAATTAAAAAATTAGCTCCTTTCGCATGATTTGAACTTTAATCTGATGTTGAATATTTCTGCTTTGCTGCAATCTATGAAAGCATGTTGCCTGTGCTTTCAAAATTTCGACATAAACCCAGGATGACTGTGAATAATGACTTCAAAAAATAAATTCTCTATCACAAAAGGTTTTTGGTTTTTTTTACTATCAAATGTGAAATTACAGAATTAGCTCCATTATATGAACTTTTAATAAACTTTAAAAAGAAATGTATCCTCGCTTAAAATATTGAAAAATAATTGCTCTATGCACACTGATTTTTTTCTTTTCTGTAACTGATGAGTGTTTTGATTCCAAATGAGTTTTTTTTTTTTTTTGAGAGAGAGAGTATGCATGCATGAGAGGGGGTAGGGGTGGTGGGGGTGGTCAGGAGGAGCAGAGGGAGAGAGAGAATCTTAAGCAGGCTCTACACCCAGCACAGAGACCTACTCTGGGCTGGATCTCACGACCCTGAGATCATGACCTGAGCCAAAATCAGGAGTCAGAGGCTTAACCCACTGAGCCACCTAGGCACCCCCCAAATGAGTTTTCTATAGGATATTCTCTATAAATGATTATTTTGGAACCTATAAATAAGAAGTTTCTTTTCTCTGTTCATTCTGTAGGTCAAAATATTTGAAACCATATGTCTGTGTGAGCTATGTATGTGTGTTCTTCATCCGCTGACATTTTGAATTTCTGTTTAATGGTATCTTCATTTTTTAAAAAAATTAGATGAAACGGGGGCCTGCTTAAATAAAACCTCTTGGTTCCACTAATGGATACTAGGCAACTGTAAATCCCAGGGTCAGGAAGTTCACTATGTTCCAATGTGGGAAGATGCCCAGGTTACACTTTGATTGAAAAATATGGCATATAACACTATATATATAGAACAGTACCTTTTGTGAAGAAAAGGTGGAAAATACAAATAAATATTCATAGGAGTAAAACTTCTCAAGGAATAGTGTTTCATGTATTTTGCCTTTTGAACCAAGTAAATCTATGAGCTCTTCAAATATAATAAAATGAAATAAGATCTATTCAAAATCAAGTGAGACATGGAGCACTTGGCTGGCTCAGTCGGTAGAGCATGCGACTTTTGATCTCAGGGTCATGAGTTCAAGCCCCACGTTGGGCATGGAGCCTACTTAAAAAAAAAAAAAAAATCAGAGCACCTGGGTGGCTCAGTCAGTTAAGCGTCTGCCTTTGGCTCAGGTCATGATCCCAGGGTCCTGGGATCGAGCCCTGCATCGGGCTCTGCACTCAGCAGGGAGTCTGCCTGTCCCTCTCCCTCCGCCCCTCCCCCCACTCATGCTCGTGCACGCTCTCTCTGTGTCTCTCAAATAAATAAATACAATATTTTGTAAAAAATCAAGTGAAACAGTGTTCTGATTTGGCTAAGATAAGATGACAAGTGAAACAGGAGCTAAAGCTACTGTTCAAATTTCTTTGTTTACAATTCAATGGTTTTTAGTATATTACACACAAATTGTGCAACCATCACACTAATTCCAGAACTTTTTCATTACCCACCGTGGAGTAACCATGTGTATTAGCAGTCACTCCCCATTCCCCCAGTTCATTATTATTACAAAATATTCAAGCAAAACATAAATTCCAAGCAAAAATGATTTTTAAATAGCACTTGTTAGAGCAGCACTTGTGAACAATATCCACAATGTGATTTCTAGCAGATTTCAGTCTACTATTAAGCTCAGTATCTACTACTTCCAAACGCCTACTTTTTCTCCTTTATCATTATATTATTATTATTATTATTATTATTATTATTTTGAGAGCCCTTCAGGTGCCACAGAAGCACCATGCTCCCATTCACACACTGTCACCAGACCTGCCCACTCCCACTGAGCCTTCACCACTAAGCTCTTCTCATAGTGTCTTCTGCTAATGGCATGCATACTGGGGAATTTGCACATTCATTAGAATAAACACCTAAAACTCTGCAGTCTATTGGGTTTTGCTGTTTACATTTTAATTAGAATGTCAAAGTGAATTTCCAAAAAAAAAGAAAATTATGGGAGAAAAAGGAAAGAAGAGAAAAAGAATGACCCCTACTCCTGTTGAGGAGTGGCCATAGCCCACGTCTCTAGCATGAGCAATCACATATACTCCCTCACCTGGGTCTGGGGCTGCCCATACAACTAGTTTCCCACAGAACATTCCCCCAAAAGGTCATACAGTTCCCCACGTCCAACCCTCTGGCCTCTTCTTCACACTGTTCCCCGTCCCACCTAAAACACTTCCTCTCATCCCCTAAGACCCAACTCAAATGATATCTTATCTCCAATGCCTGCTTTGGTAGAAATATGCCACCATCACCGATGAAACCCTTTTTGAAGGATTCAAGACGCTCACAGAATTTATTAGGTATCTCTCTCTAAAGTCCTGATGTTCAGGAGCAGTGTTGGGCTATGCCCTGAGGATAACAAGTTTTTATTTTATATCTGGTTGCTCTAGATAATAGGGAAGAATGGCTGGGCACCTAGGGATGTAGGATAAAATAATTATGGCTGCCTATCTTTTATGAACCACAGGGAGCATTTGTAAGTCTGAAAGGAAGTGGAGAATGCCACCAAAAACTGTCCAATGGTTCGCACAGTCCAAAGGAAGTCTGTCCAAAGGTTTTCACCGGTCAAACAGAATGTAATTCCACACACGTGGCATTATTTTAAGTCAGCCTAAAGAAAGCAGGTATAAAATAGCAGACCATAAATAACGATGCCCGTAGCTTTGCTTACTTTCTGATTAATTTTCCAGTAGTTTTTTTTTTTTACAACAGCATTTAGTAGTCTTGTTTTTTAATAAAATTCAAGCACAGCTAAAAATTGTTTTTTATATTTCTTCATAATTCAGATGAGGACAAACAACTATACTGTGGTAATATTTTGTGAAAGGTTTAACTTTTCAATCAGAGTCCAGTCAGGAAAAGGAAAATCACACCAGGTATTTTAACAGAGGACGTGACCTAAGGAATTGATTTAAACAGGTCTGAGAGTACTGAAGAGACACAACGGGCCCACAAAGGACAGACACAGTAACTGCAAGAAGTAGCTAGCACCCCAGGGCTGAGGAAATCATGGAGAGTTTGGGGTTATCAGAGGAGGAGCTGTATCGAACTGGAACCCAGGCCCCTGAAGAGGGGGCACTGATGGGCTGATGCTGGTATCTCTGAGCCAGTGCAGTGAGGACGGTGCCGCCCCGACCCATTGTCCGGCCACAACAGGGAGCCAGTTTGCAGACTCTCAGTGCCAACATCTGAGAGAAGAGTACAGGAGAGCGGGTTTGGGTTGAGAGACAAGAGCTTAATAATCAGCATATTTCCTAACTTAGTACTGCCTAGGTTCATATTTAAGAAAACAAATGTATGTCGGGGCGCCTGGGTGGCTCAGTCGTTAAGCGTCTGCCTTCGGCTCAGGTCATGATCCCGGGGTCTTGGGATCGAGCCCCACATCGGGCTCCCTGCTCGGCGGGGAGCCTGCTTCTCCCTCTCCCGCTCCCCCTGCTTGTGTTCCTTCTCTCAGTGTGTCTCTCTCGGTCAAAAAAGAAATAAAATCTTAAAAGAAAAAAAAAAACAAATGTATGCAAATTAAAACTCTAAAATCTATCAGCTTTTACAATTATAAGTCACATAGCTTGTGTGTTAATGTCCTGGATTCATGATTTCAGGGTTCCTGTCAATTAATTCTCAGTAAGGGAAGTCTTAAAAAGTCTAAATCCAATTTGGAAATCGGGTCGATATCAACGAGATGTGTATCCACTGAAACACACATTTCAAAGTTAGCATCTCTGGTCTCTACCCACAAGATACCAGTAGTGCCCCCAGGGCCAAGTTGGGACAACTTGTCTGGGACAAAATGTCTCCAGACTTTGCCAAATGTCCCCTAAGGGCCAAAATCACCCTGGTTGAGAACCACTGGTCGACCACCACGTGAGCACAATGTTAATTAAATGTTCTTGATAATGATAAAGAAAAATGAGAAATGAGCCTCTTATTCTTACTATCCTGACTGGACTAGCCTCTCTGCTAACTCAACATGAAATTTGTAACTGGTTTTCAAAATCCTGTCAGCCTCATTTTGGAAAAAAAAAAAATGTTTCTCATCTTTGAGGAGACCATTCCCATATTTGGGCCAGAGTCTTTTCATCTATGCTTGTAACTGAAGAGGGAAGATTCCTGAATCTGAGTGTGCCTTTCTGCATTCCCAAGTACAAAGCTCAAAATACTGAGCTATGTTTTTTAACTGCTCCATACTATTTATCTTAGGCTTTTGTGGTTGAAGCCAGAGTTCTAAGACGTCTGAGTTGTGAAAGCTCTCAAATTGGAATTCTTAAAAAAAAAAAAAAAAAAAAAGATAGGTGAAAGTAGAAAACAGTTTCTCTCAACAATCAGTTTTTGGACTCATTAGTAAAGGAAACATTAAATACAAATACTAAAGACATAAGAATCATTTCTCTATTTAGCCAACTGCCTTAGAATGTTTGAAATACCTGTAGCTAATATGTGAAATGTTTCTCTCTTTTTCATATGCTTTCAAGAGAAAACCCAACAAAAATAAATCCAGCACAAAGAAAATGAAGGCTTCCAAAGCACATTTTGTTAGGTGAACTAATAACTAATTTTGCTTAAATTTCCTTAAATATATAAAGAGGATCATTTATCCCATCAGAGCTATCCCACACAATTAATGAATATTCCATAAATTAACTAATTCCATACAATTAATGAAGCTAATATTAAGTCATAAATAGTTCAATCAAAAGCATGTCTCTATTCACTGATGATGTTAAAGTAGCTTCTGTCCAAGGAGATGTGGTGTCTTCCTCTTATTTTTCCTCCCTTCCTCTATAGTGAATACACGCTTAGTGTGAAAAACTTACAAAAATAACCAAAATAAGGCAGCTAATCTCAAAAAAAAAAAAAAAAAAAAAATAAGGCAGCTAATCTCAAAATCCAGACAATATTCTAGGGTATTTCATTTATTACAGCATGTTTTCTCTACCTATGTTTGTCAACATATTCATCTGTCAAAAAAGCATAGGTATGACTTGAGACCATGCTTTAAGTTTTATAGCTGAATCTTTTATTGAACATTATATCATGCACATGTTCTCCTAGGACTAAATATTCTTCAAAAAGATAAAGTATTTGTGGGGTGCCTGGGTGGCGCAATCAGTCGAGTGCCCAGCTCTTGATTTCCACTCGGGTTGTGATCTCAGGGTCCTGGGCTCTGTGCATGGAGTCTGCTTGGGCTTCTCTCTCCCTCTCCCTATGCCTCTCTTGCACATGCTCTCTTTCTCTGTCTCTGTCTCTCTGTATCTCTCTCTCAAATAAATAAATAAACCTTTAAAAAAATAAAATATTCTCAACCTGTTCATGTTGGAATATTATGCTTGTGTTCATTCTTTTTTCCTAAAAGTATTAGCACTCACAGAATTAAGCTTATTTGATGATTTATTATTTTTAAAAACAGTTTTGGTGCATTTTTTTAGAGAGGGAGAGTGCATGTGAGCGGGGGTGGGGGAGAGAGAGAATCTAAAGCAGGCTCCACACCCAGCGTGGAGCCTGATGCGGGGCTCGATTTCACGACCCTGAGATCATGACCTGAGGCTAAATCAAGAGTTGGATGCTTAACTGACTGAGCCACCCAAAGTGTTTCTACGATTTTTAAATTAAGTTCTAAATTTACTATTTTAAAAAGCCTCTAATTTTTTATTTCTTAGAGTCTCATCTTTATTTTCTGTATCAAAAACAGATTTGGGAATTTATGAATCACTCCTTGCAATGTACCACTGATGTAAATCTCTCCTGCTTATGGAAAGCAGTTATCACAGCGCTTGGCACTTCGTCAGATTTCAATGAAAGTCAGTATTATTCTTAGACTTCTTGCGATTATTCTACTCGAAACTTCAGCTTTGAGAATAAAGCAAATTTCATAAAAGGAGAGCCTAAATATTAATTATTTTCACATGTGTTACTATAGGTCAGGGTTTCTCAAACCCAGCATAACTGAAATTTAGAACTGGATAATTTTCTTTTTTTAAAAAAATATTTTATTTATTTATTTGACAGAGACATAGCACAGGTAGGCAGAGCAGCCCAGACAGAGGGAGAGGGAGAAGCAGGCTCCCCACTGAGCAGGGAGCCCGATGCGGGGCTCGATCCCAGGATCCTGGGATCATGACCTAAGCTGAAGGCAGCCGCTTAACCGACTGAGCCACCCAGGCGCCCAGAACTGGATAATTTTCTATCAGGGGATTGACCTATACGTTGTAGAACGTTTAGGAGCATCCCTGATCTCTACCTAATAAATGCCAGTGGCACTCACCACCCCGCCCCCCCCACCCACTGACATTTGTTACAACCAAACATGTCTGTCAACTTCCCCCTGGCAGGCAGAACTGCCCAAGGTGGAAAAACTCCTCTAGGTCTGAACCAAAAATATTCCTTTATAAAGACTTTCTCCCTTCAGCATGAGTGTTTTATTTTAAAATGTATATATAAGGTGAGGTTGCCTTTTCTCCTGAGAAGTCTCTTAAGATTCTCATGTCCTTGAGATCTCAAAATGTGGATGGTGCCAGAACCAGTCACCAGAAACGTCCGAGCCAATAGGAATGAACAAAGAGGTACATAATGAAGATATCTGGCTGAAAGTCTATGCATTTGGAAACTAAAACATCCTTTCATTCTCATCCAAAAACCAGGACAGCACCACATGACGCTGGAGTGATGAATGAAAAGAAAATACCCATGAAGATAAAATACCCACTGTCTCCTCCATCTCCTTAATATTCTCCTTACCTGTGCAATATAAAGGCTGTGATCTACTTCACTATTAGTAGCAATATAAAAGCCAAAAAAAAATCGTTTTAAATTACTAATATAGGGGCGCCTGGGTGGCTCAGTCTTTAAGCGTCTGCCTTCGGCTCAGGTCATGATCCCCGCGTCTTGGGTTTGGGCCCCACATCGGGCTCCCTGCTCTGCGGGAAGCCTGCTTCTCCCTCTCCCACTCCCCCTGCTTGTGTTCCCTCTCTCGCTGTGTCTCTGTCAAATAAATAAATAAAATCTATTAAAAAAATTACTAATATAACTAATATATCTGGAATACATTCCAACTTTTTACTTTGGAGGAAACAGTATATAGTATCTATTCCTATAGCATATCTACAGTTGGGATAATATATATTTTTTCACTTTCCTTCCCTTATACACCTTAAAGGTGTATTTAGCAGAATATCAACTTCTGTGAGAATACAAGGAAAGGAAAGCCAATCGTGCCTTTTGAGCAAATTGGCTGCTGTAAAAAACCACTCAAACTGAACAGCTACACTAAACAGGACCAAAGTTTAGTTCTCACTCCTGTAACAGACCAGTCTGGATATTTCTGGTCACTGGGCAGGCAGTTTTCCTCCATGGGGACCTGCCATTCCCTGAGGCCTCGGGTAAAGAGAATAAGAAGGGTACCAGTCTTTCAAGACCCATCCGAACTGACAAACTCAATTGGATTCACATTTCATTGGTGACAACTAGTGGCATGATCACATCAGAAGCAAGGGCACCTGGAAAACATAGTGCTGGGCTGGGAAGCTGCCTTTCAGTGGTCACACCACATGACCGAAGGGGAGCACAACTGTTGGTGGACAGCTAGCATCCTGCCATAATGAATACACTTCTTTAACTCAAAGCAGTTTGAGGGGAAAAAAAAAAAAAAAAAAAGACCTAGTAATTGTTACTGATTGAATTTTGTCCCCCCAAAGATATGATGAAGTTCTAGCCCCAGGGCCTCAGAACATAACCTTATTTAGAAGTAATGTCATTACAGATATAATGAGTTAAAATGAGGTCTTACTAGAGTAGGGTGGGCCCTTAATCCAATATGACTGGTGTCCGTATGGAAGGAGGAGAGACACAGAAAGAAGACAGCTATGTGATGATAGAGGCGGTGATTGGAGTGATACGTCTACAAGCCAAGGCACACCAAGGATTGCTGACAACACCAGAAGCTAGAAGAGGCAAGGAAGGATCCTCCCCTAGAATCTTCAGAGTGAGGGGGGCCCTGCAGACACCTTGATTTCAGACTTCTGACCTCTAGAACTATGTAGTATACAATAGTCATGGGAAAATTCCCTGGGCCCACAAGTTGTCTACCTTTGACTCTTAAGTATCTCTGCTTTATATTTGCTGAAGGAAGCATGGCTGATGGTGGAGGAAAGGGGAGGGGAGCTGGTTGGAGAAAAAGAGCCCTTTGGTCATGATTTCATTGGCCTCATCCAAACTCTTTCTGAGAAGCAGTTCCATCTCGGTGCATGTCCTTCTCTATCTCTGTTCCTTGAACTTCTTAAAAGTGATCCTCCATATTTAGCCTCGGGATTCTAAGAAGGGCTCCTTTGGAAAAGGAGGAGTTACTATAAGAGGCAATAAAAAATACTAGAACAGGAACTATTCATCCCTGCAAGGCCCCCAGACTGCTTCCAGGACCTGCTTCTCTTTCTGGTCTCCCCATGGTTTCTATGGCACCTCCCTCACAGCACCTCTGCCTCCTTCCAGATAAGATCGGGCGCATTCAGGGTGGTATGGCCATAGACCCCTCTGCCTCCTTCCAAATGCTCCATTATTCTCCATGTCTTGACCAGTCCGTGCTCACTGTATTTTCCCACCCAGATTTCACCCGGAGCTAGTCTCATCAGCTTAGCTAGTTCCCGCAGCCCTATTAGGCAAAGCCTTTGCACCAGGTCATCTTAGGGGACTCTCCAGCCTGTGGAGACTCTGTGCTTTGCTCTTGGGCTACCCCTGAGCTAAGAACAGGCCATCACTGTTTCTCCATCAGGGTGCTGTGTATGGGCTGTGGCCAACTAGAAAGGAACTCTGCACTTTGCTGGTTGATACATCTGACATGTCTGACACAGACCCAATATATGCTGTTAGTCTTTCCTCCATCTTAATTACTTATTCCTGATGCACATCATTTTATCTTTTGAAGTGGCATGGTTGCTCAACGTGAGTAAAGGCATGGAAGCAGAGCCTGAAACTTTCATGCACTAGGTTGGAGGCTACGTAATGGGAGCAATTAGCTCGTACTAATAGCTAACTCTTACAGAGAACTTTCTAAGAAGCAGGCAGTCTTCTAAACACTTCACATATATTAACTCATTTAATGTTAACAACACTCTGAGATGGATGCCATTAATATCCCCATTTTAGCTAAGGAAACTGAGGCAAAGAGAGATCAAACAACATGCCCATCCTGCCCATTTGAACCCCTGCCCTGAAGTAGCCACAAGGTTCTTGTTCCCCATTGGACCTTTTAATTTGGACAACCAGCCACCCTTCTCGTCAGGCCTAGAGACAATCTCCCAAAACTGGGATCTTTAAATCTGTTGTCCTCAGACCACCTGCATCAGAAATAAATGTAGGGGCGCCTGGGTGGCTCAGTCGGTTAAGCGACTGCCTTCGGCTCAGGCCATGATCCTGGAGTCCCGGGATCGAGTCCCGCATCGGGCTCCCTGCACGGTGGGGAGCCTGCTTCTCCCTCTGACCCTCCCCCCTCTCATGTGCTCCCTCATTCTCTCTCTCTCAAATAAATAAATAAAAATCTTAAAAAAAAAAAAAAAAGAAATGTAGTGCTAGTGTTATACAAAAACAATGAAGCATGGATCACTACATCAAAAACTAAATATGTACTGTATGGTGACTAACATAACATAATAAAATAAAATTAAAAAATAAAAATAAAATTAAAATCAAAAAATAAATAAATAAATAAAAGCAGGCTCTTCAAATTGTTGAGGCAGAATCACTAACAGTGTGGCTTGAGGGTAAAGGATAGCTTTTAGCAAGTATTCTAGATTATTTTTTGTACATTACAGTTTGTGACCACTGCCTTAGGTCAAGCATATATTACTTACTCCTGGGGTACCCCTACCACCCCAAAAGCTAAGATTTGGGTCTCAGCCTGTTTCCCCAAAGAGACTATCCTGAGTTTGGCATGATTTAGCTGGTATCTAAATACAGACTGTTCACAAGGTTCATCTTTTTTTTAGTATTTTATTTATTTATCTGACAGAGAGAGAGAGAGCATAAGCAGGGGTAGCAGCAGAGGGAGATGGAGAAGCAGGCTTCCGGCTGATCAGGGAGCCCGATGTGGGGCTCGATCCCAGGACCCTGGGATCATGACCTGAGCCGAAGGCAGACGCTTAACGACTGAGCCACCCAGGGGCCCCAGTGTTCATGTTTTTACATCACACATAAGGTATCTCTGTAAGTAAATGTTGAGGAACCTTTGAACCATCACTGGACTCGCCATCTGGTGGTCACAGTAGGGAGTGGCACGTCTTCCTGAGACGAAAATGATAGGCAAATTTGTAAAACTGGGTTTTGTTTTTTCTTTTTTTTTTTTTTAGTATAGCTGACACACAATGCTACATTAGTTTCAGGTGTACAACACGGTGATTCAACTTCTATGTTAGGCTGTGCTCGCCGCAAGTACAGCTACCATCTGTCACCACGCAGCGCTATTATGGTACTACTGACTATATTCCCTATGCTGTGGCTTCTAGTAAAACTAGAGGAGTTTTAAGTATTTCTTTGATATCTTAATGGACAATCACTCCTTTTTTATCTTGTGTGCTCGGAGCTTTTTATATCAGCAAAGAATTTTGACACACAGCTGTAGAGTGTACTTTCACTTTCAAACAGAAATGATTTCAATTAGATGATCTAGGCCAGCAAACTTTTTCTGTAAAGGGTCAGATAATAAATATTTTAGGTTTTGTGGGCCATATGGTCTGTGCTGCAATTACTCAACTCTGCTGCTATAGGATGAGAGCAGCCACAGACAATATGTACACAAACGGGCATGGTATGTTCCAATAAATCTTCCTTTATGGACACCGAAATTTGAATTTCATGTCATTTTCACATCATGAAATATTATTTGTATTTTTTTTCTTTCTTTAAAGATTTTATTTATTTACTTGTCAGAGAGAGAGAGCACAAGCAGGGGGAGCAGCAGGCAGGGAGAGAAGCAGACTCCCCGCCGAACAAGGAGCCCAATGCAGGGCTCGATCTCAGGACCCTGGGATCATGACCTGAGCTGAAGGTAAACGCTTAACGACTAAGCCACCCAGGCATCCCTATCTGTATTTTTTCAACCATTTAAAAATGCCACAACCATTCTTAGCTCATGGACCTTGTGAAAACAAGCAGCAGGCAGGATTTGGCCCATTGACCATAGTTTTCAGACTTCTGGTCTAGCCTGCAATCTGCCCTTATTCATGGCCTTCCTTCAGGAAGATTGTGAAGGATATCCACTGCATGTGTGTGCTGGGTGTCTTTTGTTTGTATCTCCACATAGTAAAGAAAAGTGGGGCTCTGAAACTAATGTTCCATCTTGAAACCTCAAACCCTGCAGAGCCCCAACAAAGACAACCATGAAAAGCAAATAATAGGCTGAGTAATGGATCCCTATAGAAGATCATTTTCTCTAAAGATGAGCTCATAGGGGCGCCTGGGTGGCTCAGTTGGTTAAGCGACTGCCTTCAGCTCAGGTCATGATCCCAGGGTCCTGGGATCGAGTCCCGCATCGGGCTCCCTGCTCTGCAGGGAGCCTGCTTCTCCCTCTCCCACTCCCCCTGCTTGTGTTCCCTCTCTCGCTATGTCTCTCTCTGTCAAATAAATAAATAAAATCTTTAAAAAAAAATTTAAAAAAAGATGAGCTCACAGACAAAATTTACAAAGCATGTGAGGAAATCAAATGCCATGAGAAATAACAAGGATAGACAGCTGAATCTGATTTGATTGTTAAAATAAAGGATTCTGTCAATGAGTTGAACAGTAGACACAGCTGAACAAGAGTTGTAAACTAGAAGAGAGATCTAAAGAAAAGACCAAATCATACTTCAGAAGAGCAAAGATATGCACAGTTGCTCAATAGGAGCTAGGAAACAGACGAAATGGTGAGCTCTAACATACAATTAATAGAAATTATAGCTGGAAGGATGGAGAGGAGAGGCGACAATAATTGTAGGGATAATGGCAGAGATATTTCCAGGAAATAACCTTGTAGGCATGTGTAAGTTTAATTTTTGTATAGTGGGGGGCTTGAAAACATGGACTTTGCAACCAGACAGATTTGGGGTTGATCATGGTTCTGTGGTCAACTGGAGATCTTGAGCACATAGCTTGAGCCTTGATCTTCTCATCTGTGATCTACCTTCCACAGGAAGACCGTGACAACTAATACACGGGAGACTTACAACAGGGACTGGCTTTTGTTAGCAGTTACCATTACTGTAACTGGGAAGCACATGAAAGATCTCAGCTACAGTGTGGAATTGATTTGGGAACTAAGGTGGCACCTTGGATTACCTCACTTCAGTTCTTGAGGTGGTATTCTTCTCTTCCACAAAGTTCCTACATAAATCATTTTTGTTCTAATTTCTCTCTCTTTGCAGAGGAGGGGGGGTATCTTTTGTTCTTTTTACTTTCCCTGTCATCTCACGCAGAATCCCCATCACAGCCAGTTTCCCTGGTGAAAACTGTCCCCGTGTCATTATGGAGGTATTCCATTTGGATCTTCCAACACCACTAGGATATCTGGAATTTCATGTGTGCATAGAGTTCTTTTTATTTATCTTTCTGTCTTGAAGTTAGAGCCTCCTGGGACCTCTAAGAAATGAGAAGCCCATGTCACTTAGCCATCCCTGGGACAGCAATTAAAAATAAAAATAGATTTCTTTGAACATCAAGTAGTTTCGCACTCTTAAGGGACTTTCCTATTTATTTTCTTTTCATGGAGCTTAGGATAATAACCATTCTATCTTGTTCTCGTGGATTTCAGAAAGAAAAAAAAAGATGCTTAATTCACAGGGAGGAACTTGCTGCCCTCAGTGCACCATTGTTCCTAGATCAGCACTTCTACTTTGATCCTTCATGTCCACCCCCACCTCAATGCCAATGTCTTCTATAAATTGATATTATTCTTCTGTAAAAAAAGAAAAAAATCAACTAAATTTTCATAGAATGATAATTAGAAAAAATATCTGTGCCATGAGACCCAATTTTAGCTGAGAATGGGGACATCAGTTTCGGTAAAACTGAAACCGGTAAAAACTTTTGCTCGTTATTGAGAATCAAACCAATCAAACCAGCTTTGGTAGAATCAATGGCTTTGGTAGACTTGGTGACAATCTTCCTTGGCTTCACTTCACCTCATACAGAGTTAACTGGAAAAGACCTGAAAATCCTACCATCTTTGTTCCAGGAGAGGCCCAGACTGAGCAGCATCTCCCATGTCATCCCCTCTGCACTTCTGCTACTTTTCCTCTGTTCCTGTCTTCTTCTCTGAAGACAGAATATTTAGATATTTCATTAGTGAAGGGTATGATTTGGGATGGCAAAATACGGATTTAGTCTTATTTCCCCCCTTTGACAGCTATAGACTTTAGGGTCCACTGAAATGAGGTAGATTATGATAGCAAGTGCATTAGCTTCCCATGACTGCTATCACAAATTACCACAAATTCAGTGACATAACACAAATTTATCTTACAGTTGTGGAGATCAGAAGTCCAAAATGGGTCAGCAGGACTGTCCTCCTTCTTTCTGGAGGCTCTAGGGGAGAACTTATTTGCCTCTTCCAGGTTCTAGAAGCCATCTGAGTTTCTTGGTTTGTGGCCCTGCCTTACTCTGATCAGTTTCCCCCCTCCTATCTCCTTTTCTGCTTCTGATACTCCTGCCTCCATCTCAGAAAGACCCTTGTGGAGCGCCTGGGTGGCTCAGTCAGTTGAGCATCCAAGTCTTGGTTTCCACTCAGGTCATGATCTCAGGGTCGTGGGATGGAGCCCCGCATCTGGCTTTGTGCTCAGCAGGGAGTCCGCTTGAGATTCTCTCTCTCCCTCTATCCCCAACCCACCCACCCACCCACACACACACACACACACGCTCTCTCTCCCTAAAATAAATAAATAAATCTTTCAAAAAAAAAGACTCTTGTGACATTAGAGCCACCCAGATAATCCAAGATAATCTCTCCATCTCAAGAGCTTTAACATAATCACACGCACCAAGTGTGATTTGCCATGCAAGGAACCATATTCACAGGTTCCAGGGATTAGGATGGAGACATCTTTGGGGAGCCATTATTCCGCCTAGCACAACAGTACTGGCTGTACCTGTCACTGATGACACAACTTCCACTAATTTCTTGGTGTATAAGTAAAACATTTTCTGCCATCTAACTTATTCAAATCTATGTCTTCTTGCCATCATTATTAATGTAGTTTCCTTGAGGGTAGAGACTCTTCCTGAGGCACCTTTGTGTCCTCCAATGTCAGAATTTCATGCATGGTAGTTGCGTGGTAATACTGATGCACCAAATCTGATTTTATCTAAGAGTACACTATGTTAGAGAATGATCCAGGTATAGGTCCCTGATTTATTTTCCTCCATAAAACATATGCATCAACTTCAAAAAAATTTTTTTAATTTTAATTCAATTAACACATAATGTATTATTAATTTCAGAGGCAGAATTTAGTAATCCATCAATTGCATATGACACCCAGTTCTCATTACATCAAGTGCCCTCCTTAATGCCCATCCCTCAGTTACCGCATTCCCCCACCCACCTCCCCTCCGGCAACCCTCAGTTTGTCCCTCATAGTTAAGAGTCTCTTATGGTTTGTCTCCCTCTTTCATTTTGTCTGATTTTATTTTTCCCTCCTTTCCCCTATGATCCTCTGTTTTGTTTCTTAAATTCCACATATGAGTAAAATCATATAATTGTCTTTCTCTGACTGAACTAGAGGGTATTACGCAAAGCGAAATAAGTCAACTTCAAAAAAATTTCTAAGGGTTAGAGATAATAGCACATTTACAAAATTACTATTGGAAGTAAAGAACAGGGCATGAGATATTTAATCTTCCAAAAAAGATTTAATCTTCCTTATTAAGCTGCTTGAAATCTATAATAATAATTCTTCATTCCTGTGTGTTTTCTCTATATTCTATATTTCCTTTGAATAGTTGGCTCTAAATCATGAGTCAATCCCTT
Source organism: Leptonychotes weddellii (assembly GCF_054177405.1). NCBI lineage: Eukaryota > Metazoa > Chordata > Mammalia > Carnivora > Phocidae > Leptonychotes > Leptonychotes weddellii. Next base: position 99,380,450 of record NC_138385.1, on the reverse strand, counting down.
ATATGTGGAAAGTTAATTGTTGTCTTCACATAATGAAACTTATATGATGCTTTATGGTGATGACGATGTATCACTGAAATGTAACATGACAATCACATGTGCAAACTGAGCAGCTTCTATTTGTGATGTTTCCATATTATCAATGTTACTCATTACCCCTTTAAGCATTCACAAGTAAATAGAGTCTTAGAGGTAATTGAAAATGGCCCCAAAGCATGTGCATATGCAAAATTGATTTCTGAACAAACCACTGGCATTTGGAAAGCCAGTGAGGAACTGTCATTATACTCAGGACACCACAATCTCACTTCTACCATTTTGATAAAACTACATGCAGCAGTTATAAGACAGACTAGCACCTAGATAAACAGTTACAAGATAGACTAGCACCTAGATAAACAATTGGCTGCTCAATGTTAGAAACTCATGCTGACCATCTATCTCCTTTGAGAACCATTTCTGATATGTTAAATATCCATAAAATGTCCTCCCCTCTTTGTACAGAGGTGCTTTTACTGACCCCTATCACCAAGGGATCAGTTGAGGGTAAGCAGTGGCACTGATTCACCATTGTCTTCTTGCTTCTTTCCATTTGTGAACAAAGATAGGGATTTTTCAATGATGAGCTGGAATCTACAGGTAAGGACTGGAAAAAGGATATACCTGGCCCTACCTGATATCAAATACAGACCTTTAAATTCATTAACACCCTCACAAACTGTAAAATAGAAATATGAACAAAAAGATGAAAATGTGCTCAAATTCCTCTGTTCACATATGTAGCGTGTGCATGTGTATGTTACCACACACACATATCTCACAAACCAATTCAAAAACTAAACTGATTAATTTACAGAGTGCTATCAATTAATCTTTGTAAACAATCCAACTAAGAATGTTGGCAATGGTGCTGAAACTCAGTATCATCTGTGTGAATATTTGTGCATATAAATGGGCTTAGTTGCAGAGTCCTGTTCAAGTTGCTTCAAGGGTCCCCAACTCTGGTATGACATTATTCAACGTAACTCATCAATTTCCTGATGAATCCTTTCATTTTAGGAGACCAGACCAGGTTCCTGGGCTGTATATTACAATCTCCTGAGTGGAATTAGCCAGAGGTCAGTAAGTGCCATTTTGATAGCCAAGGACCTGTCACAGGTATGTTTTCCTTTCCATTAAATTAGAGGGAATTCTGAATGACTCACAGCCCTGCCTTCCTACAAACAGGCTCAATTTTGAGGAAAATGCAAACTAAGGCAGCTTTTACTGCTATCCAATCTCAGCCAGATTTCTTTTCTCCTTGGGATTCTTCAATTTCCAAGCTGTGTTCCTTTCTGGTTCATCTTCCATATACACTAATAAATAGAGTTAGCTAAGTTGCCTACGAAGGAACCTTGAGGGGCACCTGGGTGGCTCAGTCGGTCAAGCATCTGCCTTCAGCTCAGGTCATGATCCCGGGGTCCTGGGATCGAGCCCCATGTCGGGCTCCCCACTCAGTGGGGAGTCTGCTTCTCCCTCTCCCTCTGCCCCTTTCCCCCACTTGTGCTCTCTCTCAAATAAAAAAAAAAATCTTTAAAAAAAAAAAAAAAAAGGAACCTTGAATAGAAAGTTTGTGCCATAATAGGAGGCTAAACTTCTGAAGAAAGTAGCTATTACTGTGAAATGACAAGAAGTAGGGTGGACAACAGGACTTGGGGGCCTCTCCAGAACCCCTGAAATGATACCATGTACACCATAACTTCCTAGAATGTAGTTACCAAAAGCTAGACTGCTTTTATTTTTAATGTACCTTTAGGAAAATCCAGTTAGAAGTATTACTTTCTTCTCTTTCAGGGAGAAAAAGCAGATAAGCAATTTCATAGTTTTTAAAGTTTTGGAATTCTTTCTTTATTCCAACTACCAGCCCTCATTCTCTCATTGGACCTACTTTTTTTCTCTAAAAGAAAATGATGTCTGAAAACTGACTAGCTGGCATATACAGACTCAAACATCTGGGTGCCAGACTGGAACAGATGTTGTTTATGGATCCTGTTCTGTAGCAAGCTCCAGGCCAATTCATTTGAAGTGAATTGAGCAGAAGACCCATGAGGAAAGGGGGTTGAGGGGGACACAAAAGTTCACAGCAGAGGTTAAATGTCTTGGTCCTCTGTTCTTGTTTTCTGCTCAAATTTCTGTTGTTCTCCTGCCTCTCCTCCTTGCTCCTGTTTCTAGTTTTAGATCACCATATTATAGTTTAGTGATAATGAATACTTCATTCCACAAATGATAGTTATTTTTTTTCAGACAAATGCTTTCTATAGAACATTCTTACCTTATGAAGTTTTCCCTCCTGTTCACACTTCAGGGTATAATGATTTAGAACAGGGTTTCTCAACTTTGGCAGTGTTGACATTTGGGACTGCAAAACTCTGGTCATGGGCTGTCCTATGCACTGTAGGACATTTAGCAGCATCCCTGGCGTCTTCCCATTAGATGCTAGTCACATCGCCTCCCCCCACAAGATGTGACAACCAAAAATGTCTCCAGACATCACCAAATATCCCCTAGGGGGCAAAAAATTGTCTCCAGTTAAGAACCTTTTTTTTTTTTAAAGATGTTATTTATTTATTGGAGAGAGGGCAAGAACAAGCAGGGGAGGGGCAGAGAGAGAAGCAGGCTCCCCGCTGAGCAGGACCCTGGGATGATGACCTGAGCTGAAGGCAGATGCTTAACCAACTGAGCCACCCAGACGCCCCAAGAACCGCTGCTTTAAAGGAATATGTATTTCTTATTTCCCCAGAGTTGCAATAAATATAATTGAAAATATAAAAATTTCTACTTAAAGTCTTGTGCTGCAGCTGGATATTTTTATTCTTAAATCAGAACTAGTTGGTTTCATATCCTTTTGAGTGTCCTTAACAGTCTTTCTAGCCTCACACATAGCCCTTCTAATGTTGAGACTGTCACAGAAAGTTTATGTCACCATCAAGCTGGATGCTCGTGTATGGCGGAGCTGCAAGCCTCATCGCCATTTCTCCCATAGGCTCAGACTTGCACACCAACCTATGTCACAATCACAATAGTAACATCTGGACCTCTTCCTCTGCTCTTTGAATGTAACCCCATCCTCTAACTATTTTCCATTCTGTCTCATTCTAAACTTTTTGTTTTGTTCTCTAGCCAGTTTCTCCTTTTTCCCAGGGTTCCATCAAGAATCCCTGCTGTCTTGGGTTTAAGCAGCCCACTAGATGGAACAGTATCAAAGGCTTTCTGAAAATTGAGATTATCCACGTTGTATGCATTACTGTTTTCCAATGTGTCTGTAAGCTGCTCCAAAGTATACAAAAGAGCCAGTGAAGTTAGATAGATAACATCTTTCTACATAAAACCCCCTCACTCGGTCTTCTTGAGGCCAAAACACCCATCCGAAAGGGAGAAAGATGCTTGTCGAATACGTTTTGAATGCAGTCCAAACATTTGGATGCTTGGCATCATGTCGACAGCCATCTGGAAGGCTGATAAAATTTTTCTTCTAGATAGTTTGGTGGTATGTAGCCAGAACTTCAGAGTCTTCTTGGAATACTAGCAACTGTGGCTGGTTCAGAGTTAACTAACAATTATTGAGCCCTTACCAAATATCACACATACAATAACTATTCAATCCACATGAACATCCTATAAAGTATGTGCTTTTGTTCCTATTCGACAAATAAGGAAACAGGCCTCAAAAGACTGAAGTCACAAAATAGGTGGCAGACTCAAATTTGAACTTGGGTGTTTTGGCTCCTACTCCAGCCTCTCTCTACAAACACAGAGGAAAAGCACAGAGTCCCGTGCCCAACATACAAGTTTTAATTCTCATTAAGTAACTCTTCACCATCACTACTCAAAATGTGATCTTTGGACCAGCAATGTCAGCAACATCTATGAACTTGTTAGAAATGCAGAATCAGGGCTCTACTGCAGACCTACAGAATCAGAATCTGCATCTCAACAAGGTCCCCAGCTGATTTCTATATACACTAAATCTTAGGAAATACTGCTCTTCAGCTCTATGAATATGGAAAGGCAATCACCTAGTTGGTCACTATGCTATGTCCCTTTGTAACACCAGGTTGGCTAGCTGCTCAGCCTCTTCCTGTTGCCCCCCCTGCATACCTTCCTCCACTAGGGTACTCTTGCACCCTCCTGGACATAGCATTCTTCCTCACATTCTAGCCTGGAAAAGAGCAAGAGGTTTCACCTCTTCCCGCCAAGGTTCTACTGGCAGGCCTGTTTCTTCCACCTCTTCCAACAATGCTCTAGTCACTTGCAATAAGATGCAGTTTTAAGGTAATAGAAGAGGGATGGGCGCCTGGGTGGCTCAGTTGGTTACACAACTGCCTTCGGCTCAGGTCATGATCCTGGAGTCCCAGGATCGAGTCCCACATCGGGCTCCCTGCTTAGCAGGGAGTCTCCTTCTCCCTCTGATCCTCCCCCATCTTGTGCTCGCTCTCTCTCTCATTCTCTCTCTCAAATAAATAAAATCTTTAAAAAAAAAAAAAGGTAATAGAAGAGGGCTGGTCTGCAAGTACGTCATGGGTTTCTTTTCTTTTCAACTTTATTTATTTTTATTTCTTATTTTTTTAGTAATCTCTACACCTAACGTGGGGCTCCAGCTCACAACCACAAGATCAAGAGTCATATGCTCTTCCAACTGAGCCAGCCAGGCATTCTCTTTTTTTTTTAACTTTATAAAACTTTATAAAATGTATCCTATTAAGATGGGCTTGGATATTGTACTGTCTGGACCTGTGATACCAGCACTTTTTTTTTTTTAAAGATTTTATTTATTTATTTGAGAGAGAGAATGAGATAGAGAGCATGAGAGGAGGGAGGGTCAGAGAGAGAGGCAGACTCCCTGCTGAGCAGGGAGCCCAACGTGGGACTCGATCCCGGGACTCCAGGATCATGACCTGAGCCGAAGGCAGTCGCTTAACCAACTGAGCCACCCAGGCGCCCACCAGCACTTTTAAGACCAGTAAATTTGTTAAATTCCCGGAGCTACACTGTTGCTGCCTTCTCCATGGTATACCATGTATTTGTTTCCTGTTGCCACTCTAACAAATTACCAAAACTTTAGTGGCTTAAAATAAGACAAATGTATTCTCTTACAGTTCTAGAAGTCAAAAGTCCTAAATGAATCTTAAGGGGCTAAAATAAAAGCCCCTTTGGCAATTCCTTCTGTAGGCTCCAGGGGAGAACCCATTTCCCTGCTTCTTCCAGCTTCCAGAGGCCATCTGTATTCCTATGCTGGCCCCTTCCTCCATTTTCAAAGTGCATTACTCCAACTTCTGCTTCTGTCATTCCATCTCCTTCTTTGCCCTTCTTGCCTCTCTCTTACGAGGATCCTTCTAATTACATTGGGTCCATCCACTCTGGTATGCCCAAATCTGGCGGTCAAGAGAGGGATCTGACTGGACACTTGGTAGTACTGAAGATACAGAAAGCAAGTGAAGCCATACTGGATGACAGAACATTGCATAGGGCAATGACCCTTAATCCTCTTGGAGAATCTAATGGACCCTACAGATCTTTGCTTCAGAAAAATTAAGATTAATATACTACTTCACATGTAATTTCTGCAATTTCAGGGGTTTAAGGGCTCTATAAGCATTCATGAATGTCAGGTTAGGAACCCTTGGTGTATAGTCATCTAGGATAACTATTCAGTTGGATCCTTTCTTCACACCTCTCACCAAAACACATTCTGATGGATCAAAGATTTGATCATCACAAAAGAAAACATGAGAGAGGGGCGCCTGGGTGGCTCAGTCGTTAAGCGTCTGCCTTCGGCTCAGGTGGGATCAAGCCCCGCATCAGGCTCCCTGCTCCACAGGAAGCCTGCTTCTCCCTCTCCCACTCCCCCTGCTTGTGTTCCCTCTCTCGCTGTGTCTCTCTCTGTCAAATAAATAAATAAAAATCTTAAAAAAAAAAGAAAAGAAAACATGAGAGAGTTTTAAAAATAATATCAAGGTGGGGCGCCTGAGTGGCTCAGTCGGTTAAGGGTCTGCCTTCAGCTCAGGTCATGATCCCAGGACCCTGGGATTGAGCCCCGCACTGGGCTCACTGCTCAGCGGAGAGCCTGCTTCTCCCTCTCCCTCTGCCTGCCACTCTATCTGTGCTCTCTCTCTCTCTCTGTCAAATAAATAAATAAAATCTTTAAATAAATAAATAAAAATAAAAATAATATCAAGGTGATAAAGGTCTTTCTAAACATAAGACAAAAATCTCCAACCCATGAAAGAAAAGACTGATAAATTCAACCACATAGGAAGACGTGTGTATTGTGTGGAAATTAAACCATAAGCAAAATCACAAGGCAAATGACAAAAAATAAGGAATATTTGCAATTCACATCAAAGACAAAGGGCTAATTTTCTCAGTATTAAACACATTCTTAAGTTGATAAAACCAATAATTCAATAGATATGAAAAGTTCACAGAAATTGATAAAAAATCATTCTAATATCTGAAAAGATGCTCAGTTTTATAATAAAGAAATGCATTTTCAAATATTAAATTGTAAAATATCAAGAAGACAGAGTACAGTGTTGGTGAAGGTACAGAGAGAATATCATACAGATAACTGCTACTGGGAATGCAATACCTACAACCTCTAGCTCAGGGCTTATCAAACTGAAATGTGCACCCAGATCACTTGAGGATCTTATGAAAATGCAGATTATGGTTCGGTGGCTTAAGGGTTAGGCCTGAGATTTTGTATTTCTAACCAGCTCCCAGGTGAGGCCAACACTGCTGTCCACAGATCACACTCTGTGTTATAAGACCTAGTGATGTGGTAAAACTTTAAAAAATTTTCAGTGCACTTATCTCTTAAACTAACAATACAATCTCGAGGAATTCATCCTACTTATTTTCCTGCATATGTAGAAAAGGTGCGTGCACACAGATATTCCTTGTGAAACTGGGTATAATAACAAAACACAGTAAACAACGTAAACGTCTGTCATCCTAAGTGTGCTAGCACAGAACTTTCTTTCCCACCCCTTCTTTGTGCCAACTTTGCATCCACCGGGCTTAAAGAAACTAAACACTGCACTTACCAGACTCTCATGCAGCTAGGATTTGTGACATGATTTAGAGTTCGTCAATGAGCTGTTTGTGTATGTAAGTGAAAATCAAAATGAGACATCTTCCTGATGATGCTTTGGAGTCTGAAAAGGGAAGTCTGACAAGACATGAGAACTTGCGGAGGCTGGACCCCGCTACACCCTGGGGTCTCCTCGCTAGCTCTGCGAGTGAGAGGCTCGGCTGTGGTGGCAGCCATGACAGCAGTAGGAGCAGATGCCTGACTGGGTAATCACGGCAAGTATGGTGTGACCTTTAAACCATCAGCCCAGTGCTTACCCTTGAATTTAATTCCTGACTTGCTTCCCATGAGTTTTCAAGCACCTAATTTTCTGTAGTAAATCCCTTTCTACTTGAAATTATCTAGAGTGTTGGACTGGTTTTCTTCTGCATGTAACTCCGACTACAACAGTATCTGGTACCAAGATGGAGACCTGGGATTAGACATCTCACCAGGTTGGTGTTTGAGGCAGTGACAACTCCATTACCATACTGGCTTATATCACCCCACTGTATAAATCACCCTACCCAGCTGAAATACTATTCAAAGGCCAAAGGAACATGGAATGCTAAATGAAGGAAAACATTTGTAAATACCAAGTACAACATCATGATCAGTTGTCAAATTGAGGAATAACTACATATATGTTTTTCCTTGCCATTTTATGTATATACCTTTAGATATTAGCCAAATTCTTTTCTACTTTCTCCTTTCTACTCTAATTTCATACCAAGACATGTAAATAGTGGTTGTTTTTATAACTTAGTCCTTGGGTTATAGGATAGAAAAGTTCCAACACACCTAATATTGAGACTATTAAAATTACCCAGGAATGGATTCTGCAACTGATGGAATTGGTTCTCTGTTTTATGGAGGAAGGGCAAATATATTTTCACTTGCATAAGGTAAAATTACATTATTTAAGTCATGACCATGTTGCTGCAATTTAGGGACAGGTGGAAGGTTGGGTATTTATGCTGAAGAGCCAAAAGGGTGGACAGTGTTAACCAATCCGCCCTTGGTATCCATTTTCACTTCCCTTTCTATTTTACTTAGGTTCTGCTATGAGTTGCTCTTAGACAAGAAAGTGAAACCAAGCTGGAAAGTAGCCAAGTAAAAGTGAGACAAGGGCCATCTCTCTGATACTGTGCAGGCTACAAAGAGGCGTGAGTGTATGTGGCTGCTGGCCTCCATCTTCCAAGGTATACTCTCCAGCTTCATGGGTATGAGACAGCAGTGATAACTTGTGGCTATGGCAACAGCAGCTTCTGGACCTCTGTACCACGGCTATGATTGTGTAACTTTGAAATCAGCATTCCAGTGGCAACAGAATGACTTTCACTCCTTCGTCCCTTTCAATTACTTCATTATCACCTAAAGCCCTTTACTGAACTTCACTTATGCCATAAATAGGGTGAATTTCTCCTTTCTGCATTAAATTCTGACTGATACAAGAGGGCTGGTTAAATTAATTATGGTATATCCATATGTTGGCATACTCTACATCCACCAAAGGAAAAAAAAAAAGATGCAGCTCTGTATGTTCATATATGGAACAAGCTACATGATATATCATTAAACAACTGTCTTAGTCTATTTGGGATGCTATAACAAAATACCATAAACTGGATAGCTTAAAAACAATATAAATTTGTTTCTCACAGTTCTGGGGGCTGGAAGTCCAAGATCAGGACACAGCAATACAATATTAACAGGGGATTTTAACACCCCACTTACATCAATGGATAGATCATTCAAACAGAAACGTCAATAAGAAAACATCAGCCTTAAACACATCAGGCTAGATGGACTTAACAGATATATATAGAACATTCCACCCAAAAGCAGCAGAATACACATTCTTGTCAAATGCACATGGAACATTCCCCAGGATGGATCACATGTTAGACCACAAAACAAGTCTCAATAAATTCAATCAGACTGAAAACATATCAAGCACCTTTTCCAACCACAACAGTATGAAACTAGAAATCAATTATAAGAAAAAAACTGGGAAAACTATAAATACATGAAAATTAAACATGTTACTGAAAAAACACTGGGTAATAGAAGAAATCAAAGGAGAAATAAAAAAATACCAAGAGACAAATAAAAAAAAAATACAACATACCAAAATCTGTGCAATGCGGCAAAAGCAGATCTAAGAGGGAAGTTCACAGCCATATGGGCCTACCTCAAGAAACAAGAGAAATCTCTAACAATTTAACTTTGCACCTAAAGGAGCTATTTTTTAAAAAATGAAGCCTGGGGTGCCTGGGTGGCTCAGTCGGTTAAGCATCTGACTTTGGCTCAGGTCATGACCTCAGGGTCCTGGGATCGAGCCCCACATTGGGTTCTACGCTCAGCGGGGAGTCTGTTTCTCCCTCTCCCTCTGCCCCTCCCCCTGCTCATGTGTGTTCTTTCTCTCTCAAATAATTTTTTTTTAAAAAAATGAAGCCCAAAGTTAATACAAGGAAGGAAATAATGACGATCAGAGTGGAAATAAATAATATAGAGACTAAAAAGACAATAAAAAACATCAATGAAACTAAGAGCTTGTTCTTTGAAAAGATAAAAATTGACAAACCTTTAGCTAGATACAAGAAAAAAAAGAGGGCTCAAATATACAGAATCAGAAATGAAAAGTTACAACTGATACCACAGAAGTACAAAGGATCATAGGAAACTACTATGAGCAATTATACACCAACAAATTAGACAATCTAGAAGAAATGAATACATTCCTAGAAATTTACAATCTTCCAAGACTGAATGATGAAGAAATAAATCGAAGATATGAATAGGCCAATTACTAGTAAGGAAATTGAATCAGTAATCAAAAATCCCCCAACACAGAAAAGCCCAGAACCAGATGGTTTCACTGGAGAATTCTACCAAACATTTAAACAAGAATTATGGCTAATCCTTCTCAAACTCTTCCAAAAAACTGAAGAGAAGGGAAAGCTTCCAAACTCATTTTATGAGGCCAGCATTACTCCAATACCAAAACCGGACAAGGATGCCACAAAAAAAGAAAATTACAAGCCAATATCCCTGATGAACACTGACGTAAAAATCCTCAACAAAATATTAGCAAACCTAATTCAACAATACATTAAAAGGCTTATACACCATGATCAAGTGGGATTTAGTCCAGGGATGCAAGGATGGTTCAACATCCACAAATCAATCAACATGACATACCACAATAAAAGATAAAAATCATATGGTGATCTCAATAGATGCAGAAAAAGTATTTGACAAAATTCAACATCCATTTATGATAAAAACTCTCAACAAAGTGAGTACAGAGGGAACATACCTCAACATAATGAAGGCCACGTATGACAAACCCACAGCTAATATACTCAATGGTGAAATGCTGAAAGCTTTTCCTCTAAGATCAGGAACAAGACAAGGATGCTTACTATCCCTACTTTTATTCAACATAGTATTGGACGTCCTAGCCGCAGCAATTAGGCAAAAAATAGAAATAAAAAGCATACAACTTGCAAAAGAAGAAGGAAAACTGTCACTATTTGCAGATGACATGATAATATATACGGAAAACCCTAAAGACTCCACCAAAAAACTGTTAGAATAAATGAATTAAGTCACAGGATACAAAGTTAATAGACAAAAACCTGTTGCATTTCTATACACTAGTAACAAACTATCAGAAAGAGAAATTAAGAAAACAATCCCATTTATATTGCGTCAAAAAGAATAAAATACCTAGAAATAAATTTAACCACAGAGGTGAAAGACCTATACACTGAAAACTATAAGACACTGATGAAAGAAATTGAAGAAAATGCAAATAAATGGAAAGATATTCTGTGCTCATGGTTTGGAAGAATATTGTTAAATTTGTTAATATTGTTAAAATGTCCATACTAGCCAAAGCAATCTACAGATTCTATCTGCAATCCTATCAAAATTCCAATGATATTTTTCACAGAGCTAGAACAAATAATTTTAAAATTTGTATGGAACCACAAAAGATCCCGAATACCCAAAACAATCTTGAAAAAGAACAAACCTGGAGGTATCGTGCTCCATAATTTCAAAGATACTACAAAGCTACAGTAATCAAAACAGCATGATATTGGCATAAAAACCAGACACACAGATCTATGGAACAGAACAGAGAGCCCAGTAATAAATCCACATATATCTGGTCAATTAATTTACTACAAAGGTGGCAAGAATATATAATGGGGAGGGCGCCTGACTGGCTCAGTCAGTACAGCATGCAACTCTTGATCTCGGGGTTGTGAGTTCAAGCCCCACATTGGGTGTGGAGCCTACTTCCAAAAAAAAGTAGCAGTCTCTTCAATAAGTGGTGGGAGGAGGGGTGCCTGGGTGGCTCAGTCAGCTAAGCGGCTGCCTTCGGCTCAGATCACGATCCTGGGATCCTGAGACTGAGCCCCACGTCAGGCTCCCTGCTCAGCGAGGAGTCTGCTTCTCCCTCTGCTCCTTCCCTGGCTTGTGCTCACTCTCTAATAAATCTTTAAAAAAATTGGTGGTGGAAAAACTGAACCACTATATTACATCATCCACAAAAATTTAACTCAAAATGGATTAAAGAGTTGATTGAATGTAAGAACCAAAACCATAAAACTCCTAGAAAAAAAAAAATAGGTGGTAAGCTCCTTGACATCAGCCTTATTAATATTTTTTTTTGGCTGTGACTCCAAAGGCAAGGAAAACAGAAGCAAAAATAAATAAATGGGACTATATATCAAACTACAAAACTGTGCAGCAAAGGAAACCATCAACAAATCAAAAAAGGCAACCTACCGAATGGGAGAAGATATTTGTAAATCATATAACAGATAAGGGGTTAATAACCAAAATATATTTTAAAAACTCATAAAACTCAATAACAACAACAAAAATCTGATTTAAAAAAATGGGCAAAGGATCCAAATAGGTATTTTTACAAGGAAGACCTACAGATGACCAACAGGCACATAAAATAATGCTCAACCTCATGAATCATCAGGGAAATGCAACTCAAAACCACAATGAGAGGGGCACCTGGCTGGCTCAGTCAGAAGAGCATGCTACTCTTGATCTCAGGGTTGTGAGTTCAAGCCCCACATCAGGTGTAGAGAATACTAAAAAAAATAAACTTAAAAAAAAGAAATGAGAGTGCCTGGGTGGCTCAGTCTATTAAGCATCTGCCTTCAGCTCAGGTCATGATCCCAGAGTCCAGGGATCGAGTCCCACATCAGGCTCCCCGCTCAGCGAGAGTCTGCTTCTCCTTCTGCCCCTCCCCCTGCTTGTGCGCCCTCTCCCTCCCTTCCTCCCTCCCCCCTCACAAAAATAAAAAATCTTAAAAAAAAAAGAAATGAGAGGAAAATTTTAAAACAAAACAATGAGATAATCACCGTACACCTGTCAGAATGGCTAGACTCAAAAAGACAAGAAATAAAAAGTGTTCGAGAGGATGTACAGAAAAAGAAACCCTAATGTGTACTATTGGTTGGAATGCAAGTTGGTGCAGCCACCACTGAAAACGGTATGGAGTGTCCTCAAAAAATAAAAAACGGGACCACCATATGATCCAGGAGTTCCACTACTGCGTATCTATCTGAAGAAAGCAAAAACATTAATTCGGAAAGATACATGCACCCCTACGTTCCTGCAGCATTATTTACAATAGCCATGATATGGAAACCACCTGTGTCCACTGAACGGATACAGAAGAAGATGTGGCATATATATACAATGTAATATTAATCAGCCATAAAAAGAATGAGATCTTGCCATTTGCAACATGTATGGACCTTGAGGGTATTATACTAAGTGAAATAAGTCAGACAGAGAAAGACAAATAGTGCATGATTTAACTTATATATGGAACCTAAAAAACAAAACAAAATTCGGGCGCCTGGTGGCTCAGTTGGTTAAGCGACTGCTTTCGGCTCAGATCATGATCCTGGAGTCCCTGGATCGAGTCCCGCATCGGGCTCCCTGCTCGGCAGGGAGCCTGCTTCTCCCTCTGACCCTCCCCCCTCTCATGTGCTCTCTCTCTCTCATTCTCTCTGTCTCAAATAAATAAATAAAATCTTAAAAAAAAAAAAAAAATTCAACCTCATAAATACAGGGAACAGACTGGTGGTTGCCAGAGGGGGTGGAGGGGGGGATGGGTTAAGGGGATTAAAAAGTACAAACTTATAGTCATATAATAAATGTCATAGGGATGTAATGTATGGCATGGGGAATATAGTGAATAATATTGTATTAACTTTATGGCAGATGGTAACTAGGTTCATAGTAGTGACCACTTCATAATGTATACAATGTTGCATTGGTACATTGTACACCTAAACTATCAATTATATCTCAATAAATTTTTTAAAAGCATAACACACAATAATACTGTATATAGTACTATACAGTGTCATGTTTGTGTGCCTGTATATGCATAGAATGACTCTGTAAAGACACACAAGAAATCCATAATGGAGGCTCCCCTAAAAAGAGAAATCAGGTGGCTAGGAGTAGAAAGCCAAGCAGTCTTCACTCAACACCCTTTGTACCTTTGGGATTTTGTACCAACTGAAAATATCACACACACACACACACACACACACACACACACACACACACAGTTCATGGAAGAAAGAAATTTAAAAGGTGTACGTAAAAAGAAAAGGCGGCATAGAAGAAAACCCTAAAGGAACATCAACAGTTAAAGGAAGAGAAGCAGAGACGGGAAGCTGAGGAGTGCCAGAAAGCTTGGAGAAGAAGAGGCAAGAACAGTGACACAGAAGCAAAGGGAGTAGGGTATTTAAGGAAAGCAAGAGCAAAACTGAAAAACTGAATTTTGTCACTTGGTACAGCAACAAGGTCATCAGAGGTCTTGGTGAAAGAAAATTTAATGGAATGCACACTCCATCCTCTGAAGAACACAAAGAGGTCATTGGGTTGAAAGAAGAGACACAAGTGTGCTTTTTTCCAAAGTTGTATTGCTTGTTGAAATGCTGAGTCCATTCAGATGGACTCTAAAGATTGAAATCATTTTGGAGACCCCTACATACTGCTAATGCATACTTACTAATAAACTGCTGTTATTAAAAGTCTGTATATTTCTTGCTAAGTGAAACAAAGTCACTTAGGCAGAGCAGTTATTCAGTTGAGCTTTAGAACATATCTGCTAATATAACTTCCTAGGACATAGCTTGGTTATCCAGTAAGATCTGGCCTCCTATCTCCAAATTACAATCCTAGTCCTTTACTGCTGTCTTTATAAAGTCTTTAAGAGGTTGATGATTGCTAGTAATTCGGAGGGTAACATGGATGGCTACTTTTAGTTTGTATACGGAAAATGAGATTCAAAGGATTAAAGTGTTCTCAAGACTAAAAAAAGGTCATTAGGAGGAAACGGTGATGTCATGGGTTTTGAGATTTATTTTGATTTCTTTCACTAAATTCATGTTAAAACACACTATCTTCATTTGTCTCCCAGAATAATTAGATATTAGATAGCTCAGAGTAATTTATTAGCCACGTTTATTTGTCCCTTGTAACTTAAAATCTAATATAAACAATGTTTATGGGGGCACCTGGGTGGCTTAGTCAGTTAAACGTCCAACTCTTGCTCTCGGCTCAGGTCACGATCTCAAGGTTGTGAGATTGAGCCCCACATCGTGCTCCACACTCAGCATGGAACCTGCTTAAGATTCTCTCTCCCTCTCCCACACCCTCCCCTGCTGGCATGCTCTAAATAAATAAATAAATAAAATGTTGATAAAGGGGTATCTGGCTGGCTCTATCAGTGCAGCATGTGACTCCTGATCTCAGAGTTGTGGGTTCAAGTCCCATGTTGGGTACAGAGATTACTTTAAAATAAAATCTTTTTTAAAAATTAAAAAAACAAAACAATGTTGCTATGCATATTCAGTGGTCAGACAGCATAAAGATTAAGTTATATTAGTTGAAAATATATATATATAATACAGATTTCATTCCATATATTTCATTCCTCAGTTATGAAAGAACTTAAAAGTCACAATACTATAAATTCTGTTGTTTTCATGACCCTTTTTGAAGGTCTATTGGTCTCAAGTCTGTAAGAGAGCAATCTGCAAAATAACCAGTTCTCATTATAAAATCGCCTAGAAAATGTTATTAAGCTAATAAAAGTGAATTAATATTTAGGTCTAGTTGAAATGACAGAGTTTAAACAGTGAGTAAAGAATGCATGACTTGTCCCAAGTGCTATTTTACAACATCAGTTTATGATAATGCTAAAAACTTTTTTAAACACTGTCGGATGAAAATTTTAAAAGATTTCCAAAAAAGGGAAGTTTGATAACACAAACCTATTTGGTCTGAGACACAGTCTTTATAGGGAATCAAGGAGCTTTCTGTTTATAAAATGAATCATTATTATTTGTATTTTTTCCTCTGGGATATAAACAAGGAAAAAATGGTAGAAAAGATTCAATACAGTAAACTATAAAGTTACCACAATTAATCATCCATCTCGGTGAGAAAACCCAAAGATGTTTATAAGATAGGTGATTTAGATCAGCCACAATCCAATGTGAGGATTTAGGAAATGCAGTGAGCTGATGTGACATCCTTGACCACATTTTTCCATTGTCAGCTGTGGTCAAAAAGGCCACGCTGGGCATTAAGCAACTCCCGGAGCTCCCTCTGATGTGTGTGTAGACTCCAGGCAAAGCGGGCTTTGTTCACATCTAAATCTCTGCACATGCTTTTCCCATGTAGCTCCACAACCAACGTTTCCTTTCCTGTTCTTCCTTGTCTTTCAGCACAGTATCTCCCCCAGAAAACCCTTCCCTGACCTTCACACACGAAATTGCTTGCTTCTCGATGCAACTTTAGTGCTCTGTACATGCTTTATCATTACATGTTTTTTCTTTGCTGTGTTTGTAAATTTGTCCATGAGGCAAGTCCCTGGTTTCCTGAGGCCGGGAACGAGCACTGGTGCTGTCACCTCCTCAGACCGTCTCCCCTCTAGTATCTAGGGCATACTAAATACTTTTTGGATGAATTAATGATCAACACGACCACACCGCACAATCCTCTCTTCACTACTCTTGCCTCTCAGCCACTGTGTTTGCAGGAGCTGGGACACACCTCTTAAATTGCCAAATTCACGTTACAGATTCATTGCAACATAAACTTTTCTCCTTGGTGTAAAAGTACCGCTGGATAAAAAGGGTACAGGTCTCTTGAGGACCCTCAATTTCTGAATTGTGCCCACTGTAAACTTTTATGTATTCATTTCAGTATTAGATCAGGAAGGTTTACATGTCTTGTCTTACACATTTTCCGTGAGTTTGCCTGTCTATACGTTCCTACTGAAAAGGAAAGTCCTGAAAATAGTGTTCGTGTCTACCTCTGGGGGTTACATTTGACAGGCGGGAGGGTGAGGGAGGAGGAGAAACAGGACCAGAGGAGCGCAAACAATTCTGCTTGCCAGGCACACTGTTCTAAGTACTTTATAATATGTTCTCATTTAAGCTTCGCAGCAACCCTAGGAGTGAAGAGTTAGATAGGAATCTCTTAATTGCCACATGTGGAAATTGAGATGTGAGTGCACACATGTGTGCTGGCTCTCTGCGCCTCTTACCACAGAACCCGGCAGAAGCGACCCGGGTGCTGACCAGGCTGTGTTCCTCGGCCGGCCGCAGTCTGGGGCATTTGTAAAGCATTCACTTTACAATAATTTGTAAGCTATATGTTTAAGTTCTATGCAGTGCTTGCATGAATGTAATACTTTGCAATTAAAAAAGAAGTCTGAAAGAGAAAAGGAAGGAAGCGAGGGAAGGGGAGGGGAGATGGAGAAAGAGAGCCACGGGGAGGGGCTGGGAAAAGAAGGGTCTGACAAAGGAAGCATTATGTAACTGTTAGCTATTATTGTCTAAAGACAACTCCCTATGCTTTTGGATGCATTTTTGAATGTAGGAACAAGATATTCATCAGTAAGATATATCCAGTCAAGTGTCACAGGCACACATGCCTAAGTAGCTCTTTTTTTTTGAGGGAGTTCTACTTTTGTGGAAAACAGCACAGCATTTCACTTCTTATTCCTGTTAAAACTTTTTTATTGTAAAAGATGACAAAGTTAAAGAGAATAATATAACAGATATCTGCATACTTACTACACAGCTTTATCAATTCTTTACCTTGTATCCTGTTTGTCTCAGTTATTTTTAAGTAAAAAATAATTAGTTCTACAATTATGCAAGTGGAACACCCCCTCCCCAACATGTGCCTCTTCCCTCCTCGTTTGTCCTCCTTCTTGTGGGCAATCATCATCATGATTATTGTTTATTGTTTCTGTGCATTTTTTTAAAGATTTTATTTATTTATTTGAGAGAGAGAGAATGAGAGAGAGCACATGAGAGGGGGGAGGGTCAGAGGGAGAAGCAGACTCCCTGCCGAGCAGGGAGCCCGATGCGGGACTCGATCCAGGGACTCCAGGATCATGACCTGAGCCGAAGGCAGTCGCTTAACCATCTGAGCCACCCAGGCGCCCGTTTCTGTGCATTTTTATACAAATAGCACAGATCATTAGACACTACTGTTTTGCATTTTTTTTTAAGATTTTAGATTTTATTTATTTGAGAAAGAGAGAGCACAAGCAGGGGGAGGGCCAGAGGGAGAGAGAGAAACAGACTCCCCACTAAGCAGGGAGCCCGATGGGGGGCTCCATCCCAGAACCCTGGGATCCTGACCTGAGCCGAAGGCAGACGCTTCACTGACTGAGCCACCCAGGCGCCCCTGTTTTGCATGTTTTTAAAATTATGTTTTATAGCTTTAATACAATGGTTCTGTTATTTTATTTGCTGTATAGTGTTCTATTGTATGAACATGACACACATTTTATCCATTCTCCATCTGTCATGTATTTAGATCATTTTCATAATGTTTTGCAATAACCAATACTACAAAGAACATTCTCATACTTGTCTCCTGTTACATAAGATTAAGAATTTTTCTAGATATCTTCCTAAAATGGAATTGGTGAATCAAAGGGTAGTGCATCTTCAACTTTACCATCTATGGCCAGATTGTTCTCCAAACTGGGTTTGCCCATTTGCACTCCCACTAACAGCATATAAGAATTCTCCCCAATTAATATTTTTTTAAATTTTATTTTATTATGTCAGTCACCATACATTCCATCATTAGTTTTTGATGTAGTGATCCATGATTCACTGTTTGCGTGTAACACCCAGTGCTCCATGCAGTACGTGCCCTCCTTAATACCCATCACCGGGCTAACCCATCCCCCCACCCCCCCTCCCCTCTAATCTTTACCAGAACTTTGCACCATCTACCTTTTACACATTTACCAATTTGAGAACATGAAATTGGTATTGTTGTTTGAATATCTATTACCCTAAACACTAAAGAGATTATACATGTTTTCAAATGTTTCTGTCATTATAATTTTCTCCCAAGTTGACTGCCTATTTATTGTTTGCTATTTTTCTTTTAGGTCATTAATCTTCTACTTACTAATTCCTAAGCATTCTGTAAAAATTCTTCTCTGACATCTTTTTCCTCTCTGGTAAGCAAATTCCTTAGGTAATTCTTTTAAAGATTTTATTTATTTATTTGAGAGAGAGGGAGGGAGGGAGCACAAGCAGGGGGGAGGGGCAGAGGGAGAAGCAGACTCCCTGCTGAGCAGGGAGCCCAAGGAGGGGCTCAATCCCAGGACCCTGAGATCATGACCTGAGCTGAAGGCAGGCGCTTAACTGACTGAGCCACCAGGTACCCCAGGTAATTTTTTTAATTGACATATACACACAGAAAAGTACACAAATCATAAGTACACAGGTCAGTACATTTTCACAAAGGTAACCAATGGCCACGTCACATAGTAGGACATTAACAGCACCCAGAATATCCTCTTTTGTTCCTTCTCACAAGGGTACACACTATCTCAATTCCTAATACTATGCATTATTTTTGCTTGGTTTTGAACTTTATGTAAATAGAATTACCCAGTATTTACTGCCTAGTGTGTGGCTTCTTTCATTCAGTAATATTGAAAGACTCATCTATGTTTGTTCTCTGATATATTGTGTTCTATTGTATTAATATGTTACAATTTATGTATCCAGTCTACAGTTGATGGCTATTGGGATAGCTGACAGTCTAGGAGCTATTGCCAAGAGTGCTACCATGAGCATTCTTGTACACGTCTTTCAGTAAACTTACCTATGCATTTCTACAGGGCACATAGCTAGAATACAGCAGCTGGGTCATAGGGTATTTTATGTTCAACTTTAGTAGAGCCTCCCAATTTTCAGAAAGAGTTCCTTCAATGTATACTCCCATCTGCAGGGTATGAGAGTTCCAGTTGTTCCACAGCCTCGCCAAAACTCGGTATTATTGGTCTTTTCTATTTAAGGCATTCTGGTGAGCATAAAATGGTATCTTCGCAATGTGCATCTCCCTGCTGAAGTCCATCACTTTTCAAATATCCTCTCCCACACTGTGACTTGCTTTTTCACTATTTTTACGCTGCTCTTTGATGAACACAAGTTAATTTCAATGTAGTACACTTTTTCTTTTTTTTTTTTTTAAATATTTATTTATTTGACACAGAGAGAGCACAAGTAGGGGGAGCGGCAGACAGAGGGAGAAGCAGACTCCCCGCTGAGCAGGGAGCTCAATGCGGGACTCGATCCCAGGACCCGGGGATCATGACCTGAGCCGAAGGCAGACACTTAACCAACTGAGCCACCCAGGTGCCCCACTTTTTCTTTTTAATTAGCACTTTTACAGCAATGTCCACAACAGCCAAACTATGGAAAGAGCCAAGATGTCCATCAACAGATGAATGGATAAAGAAGATGTGGTATATACATACAATGGAATATTATGCAGCCATCAAAAAAAAAAACAAAAAACAAAAAATGAAATTGGGGTGCCTGGGTGGCTCAGATGGCTAAGCGTCTGCCTTCGGCTCAGGTCATGATCCCAGCATCCTGGGATCGAGTCCCACATCGGGCTCCCTGCTCCTTGGGAGCCTGGTTCTCCCTCTGCCTCTCTCTGTCTCTCATGAATAAATAAAATCTTTAAAAAAAAAAAAAAAAAAACGAAATCTTGCCATTTGCAACGAAGTGGATGGAACCAGAGGGTATTATGCTAAGCGAAATAAGTCAATCAGAGAAAGACAAGTATCATATGATCTCACTGATATGAAGAATTTTTTTTTAAAGATTTATTTATGTGAGAGACAGAATGAGAGAGAGAGAGAGCATGAGAGGGGGGAGGGTCAGAGGGAGAAGCA
>NC_138385.1:99341290-99359545 GCF_054177405.1 Leptonychotes weddellii | reverse complement strand
GAAGATGATAGTAGGAAGGGAAAAATGAAGGGGAAAATCGGAGGGGGAGACAAACCATGAGAGACTATGGACTCTGAGAAACAAACTGAGGGTTTTAGAGGGGAGGGGGGTGGGGAGATGGGTTAGCCTGGTGATGGGTATTAAAGAAGGCACATATTGAATGGAGCACTGGGTGTTATACGCAAACAATGAATCATGGAACACTACATCAAAAACTAATGATGTGGGGCGCCTGGGTGGCTCAGTTGTTAAGCGTCTGCCTTCGGCTCAGGTCATGATCTCAAGGTCCTGGGATCAAGCCCCACATGGGGCTCCCTGCTCCGCAGGAACCTGCTTCTCCCTCTCCCATTCCCCCTGCTTGTGTTCCCTCTCTAGCTGTGTCTCTCTCTGTCAAATAAATAAATAAAATCTTTAAAAAAAAAAAAAAACTAATGTAATGTATGATGACTAACAACAATAAAATTAAATTAAAAAATATATATATAATTAGTGCTTTTAGGTAGCAATATTTTGCTACCTCCAAAATCATGAAGACATTCTCCAATGCTTTCTCCTAAATGTTTTATTGTTTTTACCTTTCACATATACAGCTACAATCCATCTGAAATTGATTTTTGTATATGGTTGAGTTAGGGGGTCAAGATATCTTTTTCATATAGACATGAAGTTGACTCAGCATCACTTATTAAAAAGACCCTCCTTGCCTAACCACAATGAAGCAACCCCTTTCTCATAATTCAAGTGACATGTGTGTGTCTATTTCTGGACTCTCTATTCTGTTCAATTTGTCTACCTTTCTATTCTTATGTTAATACCACAGCATCTTAAATACTGCAGCTTTATAATAAGTCTTGATATCTTATAAGTCCTCTAGGTTTGTTCTTGCTCTTCAAAGTATTCCTGACAATTGATGACTCTTTTTATTTCCATACAAAATTTAGAATCTGCTTGTCAATTTTTTTAAAACTCCCAGGATTACACTGTATTAATGAATCTGTAGATCAGTTTGAGGAGAACTGGTATCATTACAACACTGAATCTCCCAATCCATAAACATGAGCTATTCCTCCATTTACTTAGGTCTTTTTAATTTCTCTCAATAATGGTGCATTTTTGCATCTTTTATTAAATTTATTCTAGGCATCTGACATTTTTGATGCTATTGTAAATGGTATTACAAATTTCATTTTCTACTTGCTTATTGCTGGCATATAGAAATACAACTATCTCTGTATGAAAGAACCTTACTAAATGAACTTATTAATTCTTATAGTTTATAGATAGAGCTTTGGGGTTTTTTTTTTTCCATAGACAATGATGTCATTTGAGAATAATGATAATTTCATTTCCTGCCCTTGAATCATTTGCCCTTCACATTTACTTGCCTTCTTGCTCTGGCTAGGACCTCAGTATTGAATAGGACTGAGGTACAGTGGGCATCCTTATCTCATTCCCCAATCTCAAGGGAAAAAGCTTTCCATAATTCACTGCTGCAATGTTCCACAGTGACTTTTTTTCCAGCAATGACTTTTTATCCCTAAATCTTTAATATTCATTACATGGGTAGTTTGCTGCATTTAAGACTCTCTCTTTTTTATATATATAAAAGGTAACCTTGGGTTTTATTTTGATTGATTGATTTTGAGAGAGAGCGCAAGCAGAGGGAGGGGCAGAGACAGAGGGAGGAAGAGAATCTTAAGCAGGCTTCAGGCCCAGCAAGGAACCCGATGTGGGGCTCGATCTCTCAACCATGAGATTATGACCTGAGCTGAAATCAAGAGTTGGATGTTTAACTGACTGAGCCACCCAGGCACCCTTGGGTTTTTTTTTTTTTTAAAGGTCAACACTTGATAAATTTCTGGCATATGATTTCCATTTTGGGTCTCAATGTAGCTTTCACTAAAACCTGTTAAGGGATCTGTCTCTATTTTTTTGTTGTTGTTTGGACATTATCTCTTTATTGCATTTTGTGAAATAAAATAAAAATAAAAATACATAGATTTAGATTTATAGCAAAGATATTCAGGTCACTTACATTTTTTAAAGAGGGGGGAGGGGGGAGGGGCAGAGGGACAGGGAGAGAATCCGAAGCAGCCTCCCTGCTGAGTGCGGAGCCCAACACAGGGCTCGATCTCATGACCCTGAGATCATGATCTGAGCCAAAATCAAGAGTTGGACATTTAACTGGCTGAATCACCCAGGTGCCCCTCTTATCTACATTTTTTTTTTTTTAATACCGCAGGGCTCCAGTTCTCAACCCTCAATGTGCATCGCAACCCACTGGGAGGTGAGCTTGCTTGCTTCCTTGCTTGTTATTTATTCATTTGAAAGAGAGACAGAGAGAGAGCACAAGCAGGGGGAGAGGCAGAGGCAGAAGCAGAGTCCCCATTGAGCCAGGAGCCCAACATGGGGCTCGATCCCAGGACCCGGAGATTATGGCCCGAGCCAAAGGCAGACGCTTAACCATCTGAGCCACCCAGGTGCCCCACTACGTTTTTTAATTTAAATTGAGATCAAGAGGGGTGCCTGGGTGGCTCAGTCGTTAAGCATCTGCCTTCGGCTCAGGTCATGATCCCAGTGTCCCGGGATGGAGCCCCGCATCGGGCTCCCTGCTCAGCGGGAAGTCTGCTTCTCCCTCTCCCACTCCCCCTGCTTGTGTTCCTTCTCTTGCTGTGTCTCCCTCTGTCAAATAAATAAATAAAATCTTTAAAAAAAATAAATTGAGATCAAGATAAATTGTGAAGGCTAAAGATCCACTGATTCATTTCTTTCATTTAAGAAGCAATTTTAGAGCAACTACAATGTACCAAGAATGATGCTATGCTCCAGGAACTTTGAAGACTGAACATTCATTAACTAATTCTTTTTTTTTTTTTTAAAGATTTTATTTATTTATTTGAGACAGAGAGAATGAGAGACAGAGAGCAGGAGAGGGAGGAGGGTCAGAGGGAGAAGCAGACTCCCCGCCGAGCAGGGAGCCCGATGCTGGACTCGATCCCGGGACTCCAGGATCATGACCTGAGCCGAAGGCAGTCGCTTAACCATCTGAGCCACCCAGGTGCCCCTAATTATTTCACTTAAGTATTTTTTTGAGAAATTATGGTACACCTGGGCCTTGCACTGGAGATATAGAGTTCTCCTCAAAGAGGTCCCAGTACACAGGGGGAGACTGAAACCCAGACACCGGTCATAGAGCATGGGAAGCTCAGTGACATACGCACATGATCATACACAGAGGGGCAGCTGGCATCTGTGAAGACTTGGCACAAGAAGTGATGCCTGAACTGAAGCTTAAAAGAGAAATATAATTAAGTAAAAGGGGAACAGAAGTAGAAATATTGCATCAGGAGTAAAGGGCTAAAAGTAAGCAAACTAAACAGCATCATTCATTCATTCCACAAAAACTTACTGAGGCTTTCCTATGTCACAGACGTTGTATTAGGCACAAGGTACTGATAAGTAAAAATCGATATAGTCCCTGCTCTCCTGAGTAGCTCTAACATAAAGGAGAAGAGGCATTTATAAAATGACACATAAGACCTTTTGTCTAAATATCCATTAACTTATTTTTTTAAAGATTTAATTAATTAATTTATTTGACAAAGAGAGCACAAGCAGGTAGATTGGCAGGCAGAGGGAGAGGGAGAAGTAGGCTCCCCGCTGAGCAGAGAGCCCAACATGGGGCTCAATCCCAGGACTCTAGGATCATGACCCGAGCAGACGCTTAACCAACCGAGCCACCAGGCACCCCTAAATATCCATTAACTTCTAAACACTTTCTGGTAATATAGTCTGCACGTTGTTATATTACTAAGACAAAAGTTAATAATATGTATATTAAATAACTATAATTTAAGAGTTTCTAACTTTTTAGTGGGAGGTCTCAGAAATTCATTTAGTTTAGTTGTTCTTAAACAATAGCTTCTACATGAAACTATATTATAAATGGTGGTTAGGTTTACCCTCTGGCCCCCAAAGCCTACTTAATGCATAATGCACATGGTGTAAAGCATGAATAGTCCTATTTCAAATATACTGAATCACCATTATGTCAAGTGAATGGAAAAATGTAAGGCTCTTGGGATACATTGTAAAAGAAAACACAGACCTGCATCTCCTAGGAGTTACAATTTAGTGAGAGACAAATAACTGTACAAATGAACGTATAATGATAATCTGAGATGAGTGCTAAGATAAAATGAAAGGACCAGTGGACCATATAATGAGCACCTGAGCCTACCCTTGAGGTCTGGGAAGACTAATTTGGCAACTAGGCAAAGGGATGAAGGAAGTAGTATTTTCATTTTCTTTGGGCAAATACTCAGTAGTGGAATCACTGCATCATAGGGTAGTTGTATTTTTAATTTTTTGAGGACCCTCCATACTGTTTTCCACAGTGGCTGCACCAGCCTGCATTCCCACCAGCAGCGCACAAGGGTTCCTTTCCCTCCACATCCTCGCCAACACTTGTTTCTTGTGCTGTTGATTGTAGCCATTCTGACAGGTGTGAGGTGATCTCACTGTAGTTTTGATTTGCACTTTCCTGATGATGAATGATGATGAGCATCTTTTCATGTGTCTGTTGGCCACCTGGATGTCTTCTTTGGAAATTTTAATTGGATTTTTTTTTCCCCCTGATGTTGAGCTGTGTAAGTTCCTTATATATTCTGGATATTAATCCCTTATCAAGTAATGTACAGAATTGTGGGATCGTTACACTGTACACCTAAAACTAATATAACACTGTATCTTAATTATACTTCAATAAAGTGAGGGGAATGAAAGAACATTCTGGTAGGATGTTAAAGGACCTGAGACAAGATCAGCATAGATAATGTAAAAAAAGGGAGGAGGAGAGTGCCATGAGAAATGCCACGTCCAGACTACACAATGCCTTCTTTCTAAGAGCAAAGGGAAGCCCCTGAAAGATCGAAAGCAATGGGGTATCATGGCAGATCTACATATTAAACAGCCCATCCCACTGCACCATGGAGAAAAGATTGTACAGAGTCCAGAATGGAAACAAGGAATCCAGTTAGGAGATTACCATGCTGATCCCGGAGAGAGGGGACAGTGGCTCAGACCACAGTAGCAGCAGCAAGAGAGAGTAAAAGATAAATGAGTTGGACAGGTATTTAGGTGCTAGGACTTGGTGCAGGATTGAGAGGGCAGAGAGAAAGGGGGTGTCAAGGATGACTACAAATTTTAAGAGCTATTTAGGAAGAACTGATTGAATGTTGAAAGTGAGGCAGAAAAGTGAACGGGTGGTATCCAGACACACGCCTTGAACAATAGAGTGCATAATGATTTAGCCACAGAAATTCACTGAGACACAGCAGGAAGTTTAGGAAGAAATGTGATGAGTTTCATTTTGGACTCATTGCATTTGAGATACTTTGAGTACTCCATGGGTACAAGACAAGCAGGTAGTTTAGAGACAAGAGTCTGACAATGTAGTAGAGTGTGTGTGGAGTAGAGTCAAAGGAGTGGGATTCATGATTTTGAAGTTTATAGCTGGCCCCATTGGTGGGTGGAGATGGGACTCTGGGTAAGTACTACCATAAAGAATTAGGGTTGCAGGTCTCCCCATCTCTTATGTTAATTAGAACCCAACCTTCTTTCACCCACACCCTAACCCCTAAGTAAATCATATCTTGTCTGTGTAACCTCCCCAGGTTTAATTATAACCCAGGAAGGGTTGACTTAGAATCAGATTCACTATTTTCCTCCAATGGAAACCAAGTGTTGAGTAAAGAAAAGCAGAAGAATTTAACATTTCAGCCTCTTTTGCAAACTTTCTGTTCCTATATGAGAACGCGTCTTTCTCCATCTTTCTAGCCTCTTACTGCAACAAACCAATATTTGTGAAACAATATGCACAAGCCAGGCTTGTGTGTACCAATCTCAGAAAACCATTTGCAAACCTGGGATATGATTTATCGTTATACCTAATATTTATTTTTTCATTATTAAACTTTAATTTCATGCCAAGAGAATGAAAAATTAAATTTGGTATAAGGCTTGTGGAGAGCCTTGTACCACTCTAATACCACCTCTGGTACAATCTTTATATTTCAAGTTATCACGGCAGGGTACTGGGAAAAGTTTTCAATTAGCAATAACTGCACCTTGGATAAACCTCACTGGCTACAATACTGTCACTGCACAAAGCTATAATCCTTTATATTTCAAACCTTGTTAAAAGTGTGTCTAGGGGCACTACAGGAAAAAAACTGAGGGTTGCTGGAGAGGAGGTGGGTGGGGCGGATGGGGTAAGTGGGTAATGAGCATTAAAAAGGGCACTGGATATAAAAAAAAATGTGTCTGGGGCACATGGGTGGTTCAGTTGATTGGGCGACTGACTCTTGATTTAGGCTCAGGCCCTGATCTCAGGGTTGTGGAAGGAACCCCGCATCAGACTCCATGCTCAGTGGGGAGTCTGCTGGAGATTCTCTCTCTCTCTGCCCCTCCCTTCCCTGCACACACTCTCTCTCTCTAAAAAATAAATCGATCTTTTTTTTTTTTAAGTGTGTCTAAAATAACTTGGCTCACTTTCCTGCTTTTGCTACATACAAAATAGTGGCCATATCAGCAGGTACTCAGTATGTTGACTATTACATTCTTTAGGACTCTTGGTTGCAAGTGACAAAAACCCACCTGAAAGCAACTTAAAGAAAAAAGAACGTATTGCCTTTGATAGCTTAGGTAGCTCACTGACTGAATCTAAGAAAAAGCTGCAGAATCTGAGAAATCAGGGAAGACCACCACCAACACACCTTACCCATTGGGATTTCAACTTGTTTCTGCTTCTCTTTATGAGTTAGTTTCATACATTGTTATTATATATCATCCTCTCCGTGGGGTGGGAAACATGTCACCCCCGTCAGAGTTTGGCTGCTTCCTTTCCACTCACGTTGCTCTTTCCCCATGTCCAAGTAGCAAGAACAAGGAATGATTCTGTTTGGTGGGGAGATGAGATATTTCACTGCGTCAGGCCTGGGCCAGAGGGAGAGCTCTGCTATCACAATAAAGAATATGGCAAATCTTTTGGGATCTACCAAATAAAATCATTACCATACAATCCAATCATTACCATACAATCAACACAACGGTGATGCCGAAAATCTTATCTTTTGGGTGGAATGGAAAAAACCTGTGACAATACCTCAGAATCATTCTTGTGAATGCTAATTCTCATTGGGGAGTATTGTGAATGTAGACAGAATAAGACTGGGGACAGAAGTCTGTATGTCACTGAACATCCCTAAAATATCATATTTGTAGTAAATGTTAATCTCAAAAAATAGGATGTAAAAATCATTTTCAGTTACTTTTGAACTCAAATTTGCCATCTTTACTTTTTTTTAAAGATTTATTTATTTATTTGTCAGAGAGAGAGAGAAAGCACAAGCAGGGGAGCGGCAGGCCAAAGGAAAGCAGGCCCCCAGCTGAGCAAGGAGCCTGATGGGGGAATTGATCCCAGAACCCTGGGATCATGACCTGTGCAGAAGGCAGACGCTTAACCGACTGAGCCACCCAGGGACCCCTCAAATTTGCCATCTTTAGTCTAGGTTTTACTACATGCAATACAAGTATAATAAAGAAAAATCTAAATCAATAACTTTTAATTTGGTGATTGAGCTAATCTTTTTCATGATCCATTAATCACATACTCATGGTATTCTTTTCATGAGCTTCTGTTTATTTTTTTTAAAGATCTTATTTATTTGTCAGACAGTGTGAGAGAGAGATGAGAGAGCACACACAGGGAGAAGCAGGCTCCCCATTGAGCAAGGAGCCCGATGTGGGGCTTGATCCCAGGACCCTGGGATCATGACCTGAGCCAAAGGCAGAGGCTTAACCAACTGAGCCACCCAGGCGCCCCGTGAGCTTCTGTTTTTTAAAAACAACATCACCATGACATAAACATTAATTACAGATGTGAGTAAAGAGGAAGTATACCTCGGGGCGCCTGGGTGGGTCAGTCGTTAAGTGTCTGCCTTCGGCTCAGGTCCTGATCCCAGAGTCCTGGGATCGAGCCCCGCATCAGGCTCCCTGCTCAGCGGGAGGCCTGCTTCTCCCTCTGCCACTCCCCCTGCTTGTGTTCCCTCTCTGGCTGTGTCTCTCTCTGTCAAATAATTAAATAAAATCTTAAAAAAAAAAAAGAGGAAGTATACCTCTAGCCATGATTCCTGGGAGAACTGAAAGCTAATAATAAACATTTACTGTAGCTCAATTCTCTTTATCAGTCCTTCTTCAAAAACAAAAAATTAAAAAAAATTTAATTACAGGGACCAAAAAGTCATTTTTCAAATATGATAAAACCAAACAACACTGTTTGCAAGATTCACTAACCGAAATGTGAATGTTTAAATGATCAAGAAACTAATAAATTTCAGAATATGTTTAAAAGCAAAATGTACAGTTTATGTGAATTTGTTCCCCAGTCAAGGTTCACCAATAATTCAAAATATACAATTAAAGTAGTTTTATTTTTCAAAATACAAAGTCATTTTTATGTAAAATTAGCCAAAAATAGTCATTGTACTTAGAATTGTTATCTGAGTCTTAAGTAAAGCAAATTTGACATGAATAAGACATTCAGTGCTCCCTTTAAAATTACTGCACCAAACTTCAATTAGGCTTTAATACTCCAGAGGCCTTGGCATTTGGACTCTATCATGTAAGTCAAATTTTTAAAAAACTGATTTTTTTTTTTTAAAGATTTTATTTTATTTATTTGACAGCGAGAGAGGGAACACAAGCAGGGGGAGTGGGAGAGGGAGAAGCAGGCTTCCCGCCAAGCAGGGAGCCCGATGCGGCTCGATGCGGGGCTCGATGCGGGGCTCGATCCCAGGACCCTGGGATCATGACCTGAGCCAAAGGCAGACGCTTAACGACTGAGCCACCCAGGCGCCCCAAAACTGATTTGGTATTTTGGACCTTGTATAAAACTATTTTCTGTAAATTTCTCTGGAATTCCAACTCTAAGGAGACTTTTAATCTGGCTATTGTAGCTGATCTGACTCTCAATATCCTGAAGACTGAAAAGATTCTATGACTGTAAACTTAGTGTCCTTTTGTCATGCAAATGAATTCTCTGTGCTAGGGCTAATTTGATATATCACAGGTGCAGAAAGCAGAGATTACAGAGTAGTATAAAGACAAACATTTGAAACCTCTTTAGACTTTTGCATGCCTTTTTCAAAGCTTGTAAAACTTGCTGGGATGTTAACAAGTAAACTGAGAAAGTAGCAGGACTTGGGAACTGGACTCAGAGTGACACATTTATTGACATGCCTCCTTGGCCAAGTCCCTCACTGTCCCTGTGCCTTAGTTTTCTTGTTTTAAGTGGAGGTAATAATAGCTACACCAGAGGACTGTTTGTGGCAATAAATAAAAAGATGAATGAAAACCCTGGTATGTGGCCATGCAACTTCATAAATAGTTACTATTATTATTTGGTTCTGTTACAAGGAGAAAGCCTCAGCTTTGAACACTTAATATTAATTTTGGTTGAGAACCAAAAGTTATTTTTTGTACTTATCACTAGGGGCAGATCTAATGCCAATAGTGGCTTTACTCAAACTTGCCTACGGATGTAAATAATCACCTGGAGCATCTTCAAGCACACCAGCAGACCCTCGCTAAGTAAAATGTCCAGAAAGAATGTTAAATAGCCATGTCCCACAGTTCTGAATTTCTGCAAACCATTAATGTTCTTGATCATACAACAGTAAAGTCTGACGAGCATCTGCCTCAGTTTGCCCCTCAAAACGCTAGGCTTAGCCTGTATGAGAAGAGTTCAAATTCCTGGGTATACAGACGCTGGAGCCCCACCGTCAATATTTTGTCTCAGTGGGTCTAAACTTCAGGTTTAAAAAGTTCCTCAGGGGGCACCTGGGTGGCTCAGTCGTTAAGCGTCTGCCTTCGGCTCAGGTCATGATCCCAGGGTCCTGGGATCAGCCCCGAGTCGGGCTCCCTGCTCGGCAGGAAGCCTGCTTTGCCCTCTCCCACTTCCCCTGCTTGTGTTCCCTCTCACTGTGTCTCTCTGTCAAATAAATGAATAAAATCTTAAAAAAAATAAGATCTTAAAAAAAAAAAAGTTCCTCAGGTGAGCAGAAATCCAGATTGTTTTGTAATGCTTTATCAATGACGGTTTTTCCATGTCAACAAGTATCTTTCTACAACATAATTTTAAATGGCTTCATAGTATAGGTGTGCTGCTATAATTTGTTTCCAATTTGTGCTTGGTTTCTAGTTCAAGCTAGGCACCACATATATTAATACCCTTGCTATTTATAAAGCGGCCCTGACTTGAGTCTTAATGCCCAGGCACAGCCTCATGGTTTTGTAGAGAGGAGTGATTAAGACACCGTGGACTCTGGCATCAGTCTGAACTCACACCCCAACCTTGGACAAACTGGTTCCTACATCTGTTAAATAAGGATGATCATAATGCCACCTCATAAGGTGGAGATGATTCAATCTGCATATGTAAAGTACTTAGCACAGTGCCTAGCACAACATAAACAATAAATCTTAACTATAGAGAAAAAAGAAGAAAAAAAGCAGGCTCTGACATCCAGAAGCTGGCCAGGCCTTCACAGCTGGTCCTGGCTGTTCTCCTAGTGACCATAAACAATGTCACAGAGTACCAGACAAGCCCACTTTAGTGACCATGGTCGCTAAGCGACCCACCCCATAATCCTGCCTGAACACAGGCAAAACACGAATACGGTCCAAACCACAAAATAGGAAACGGTCCTTCTCCCAGCAAATGAGTGACTGCTGCTTCTTTGCCTCATTCTAGTGTCCTCCTTGGCAAGAAGTGCCCAATCATAAAAAATCCCCTCTTCTTGGCAGCATCCAATCCAAAGCAAAGCCCCCAGTTCCTTACCTCCTTCCCAAATATCCTAACACAAGCCCAGTTCACTAATAAGTCCTTTCTAACCCCCTCACTGAGACGCCCCACAGCTCGCAAGGTACACCTTCTCCCTGGCTACAGCTCGCAATAAACCCACCTTGTTCCACTCAAGCTGAACAAGTGTATCCCTGATGGTCTTCAGCTGGAGCCCTCTCTTCATAATGGAACTACAATGTAGGAAGCTTGCTTTCACCTTGGAACTTCATCTGTATATCATTTGAAAAAGTAGAGGTGGGAGCCAGGGAGCAAAGGACATCCCCACTTAACTTGAGAAACATCAAGACAGATTAAGGATTCAGAAGCACTGCAACTTTGGGGGGCACCTGGCTGGCTCAGTGGGAAGAGCATTTGACTCTTGATCTTGGGGTTGTGGGTTTGAGCCCCACATTGGGTGTAGATATTACTTAAAAATAAAATCTTAAAAAAAAAAAAGCACCGCAACTTTTGTAAAAGGGTCACCACAACTTTTTATCAGAATATTCCTTAACCACAAGACACATTCTTAGAATGCAGGGCCTGCATATTACTCAAGACTAAAGTTTTTTCTAAAGTGTCTAGCTCTAAGGCCATAGGTTGTTTCTAATTTATAAACGGGTTGTTCCAGAAATTCACTTAAGGTTTGTAACACAGACCTTCTAATTGAAACCATATCATAGGGGCGCCTGGGTGGCTCAGTTGGTTAAGCGACTGCCTTCGGCTCAGGTCATGATCCTGGAGTCCCTGGATCGAGTCCCACATCAGGCTCGCTGCTCAGTAGGTAGTCTGCTTCTCCCTCTGACCCTCCCGTCTCATGTGCTCTCTCTCTCTCAAATAAATAAAATCTTTAAAAAAAAGAAAAGAAACCGTATCATAAACGGTCATTAGGTTTACTGTTCATCCCCAAAGCCTATATAATCCTGAATACACGTGAAGTACTACTTCAAATGCATCATTATTTATGCCTTCTTGGCCAGGTAAAAATGCAAAATGCATTCTCACTGCGGGAGGTCCATCTCACCAATATCACCCAAAGTAGCAGTTAAATCATGCTGGTGCCAGTAACTTAGCTCCCTACAAATGCATTAGAGGGGTGACCAGGACAGTTTGGGCTGCACGAGGCTTTATTAGACTGCAGAGCACGAAGCTTGGAGTTAGGCAGCAGGGCTGGTTAATTCCGTGAGTCAGAGGCTCAACAAAGTATCAAGGACCCAAGTGAGCGAGCCCACCCCTAGCTTTTTGCCATTATTGTCAGAGTATCAGGGATGGCTGCAGCACTTACCACATCCCCACACAAACAATAAAGCCCAGTGAGAAAGAGAGTTTATGCCACAGTGACCCTTCTTGGGGGAGGGGAAGTTCTTCGTCAGAAGTGCTCCCCTCCCAACTTTCCCTCACTATGAAAACTTCTCTCATTGATCAGGAGTGTATCACATGGCCATGCTGAAACCAATCACTGCAAGAGGAAAGGTTCCCAGTGCTACCTGCACACTGGAATCGCCTCGGAGCTTTGAAGACAGAATGCCAATTCTCAGCAACAGGTTTTAAAAGTTCCCCAGCTGTTCCAAGAGTATACTTAGCAGCTAGCCCTACTGCATTAGCCTAATCAAGTTTCACCCCTGCATGGGCTTTGGGGCTCTGCCAGCAGTCATGGGGCAGGCAACAGCGAAGGCCGTGGGTGAGCAACTAACTACATCTGCTATGTAGACACACCTTGCTATAGCTAAGAGAAGGGGGTCTCTGCAGGCCGGTCACCCAGTAGGTGACCTATAATGACAAATTTAAAAGATTTGTTGTAAGAAATTTGATGGCTATCTTAATCCCTAACCCCTGCAAAAACTGGGAAATGAAGAAAATACCTTATAAACTTCAGCTTCAGGGTGTTAAACATAAAAGCCATTAGACAGATGGTTATAATGTCATGATGACCTACATAAGCAAACCAAAATCAGCCTGTAAATGCTTCAAGGTTATGAAATCAAAACACACAATAACCAATCACAAAGAGCCAACGAGGCTTGAAGCGATAGCCAGTCAATCATTTCCTTACTTTGCTTCGGCCTTTTCTCTATAAAATCTCTCGCCTGAGCTCCTGTAGGCGGAGCCCACTTAACCACTTCCGGTTCGGTGCGGCCAGGTTCAAAGTGATTTCCGCTCAAAGAAACACTTAAAAGTTTTTAATATGCCCCAGCTTATCTTTTAACCGTTCTCATCTCAGAACAGGGAACCGAGGGAGACCCCAACAGCCCCCCAGGAACACGGAGCAACAAGCACGAGTACCTGCTGAGCCCCTTGAGCTCGCTGCTTTCTCACTGTGTGTGGGGATGGCGGACAACTCCCTCTCAGATCCTGGCTTCTCGCTCCGGAGCTTTCTCTGCAACTCTCTGCGTTATGAGCTTTCTCACGTCACTTGAGCATTTCTTTTTCCGGACAGGGTCCCGAAAGCGGCTGGAGTTGGGGCTGTGTCCGACTTAAAAACCAGACCGGTTCCGGGACCGACTGGTTCCGTCTTAGAAACTGGTCCGCGGATGGCCTGGGTCCGACTTAGAAACCAGACCGGGTCCAGTGTGAGGCCTCAGGTGAATAAGATTTTGTCTTAAAGGCTGAACAAGTGTTAAAGATAATCTTCGGTGGCCACGGTGAAGAACTTTTAACCATCTTAGATAACCTTATCAATTTACGAGGCGCCCTAGAGAAAGAGGGGTCTCAGCCAGACACTGACTACAAAGGGTAGAAAGTTATTTTTCCTCCTCTACAGTCTCTGGTGGCCAGGATAAGACCTGCTGGGACACCCCTGCTCACTCTGGAGCATGCAGAAGGAAGGCATCCTGGGAAAACTGGCTGAGGCCAGCAAAGGGTAACAATTCTTACCAAAGTCAGCTCTGCCATATCTCTGTCTGTTGCCTGGTGAAGAGAAGGTAAATTTCACATTTTCCCTTTCCAAATTCGGATTGGCAGAAAAAAACTGGTTAACCGTCCTTTCTCTCCTAAGGACAGCGATAGCCTTCTTTTTTGTCTCATTTTGCATCCTGAGAATTTGGCTTGGCAACCGTCAGACTGGGGGCCCCAAAAAGATAGCTGAACAGAAATGTGTGTTGCGCCCCACTCGTGGCTAGATAAGCCTGGGCAGAAATGTGGATTGCATTCCACTTGCAGCTAGGGTCCTACCAACTGTGGGACCTGATAGTATTTGATAAGAATTGTTACCCTTTGCTGGCCTCTGCCAGTTTTTCCAAGATGCCTTCTGCATGCTCCAGAGTGAGCGGGGTGAGGGTTGGGAGTCCCAGCAGGTCTTGTCCTGGCCACCAGAAACCGTAGAGGAGGAAAAATTCCCCCAGTAAAACCAGCTCTCAGGAAAATTGTCCAAGTCTTCTTTCTATTGGTTATCTTTGGGAGTGGCTCTGGATCTTGGGAAGGTAGTATCTTTTGCACCTCTTGGAGAACCCTCCTTGGCTCTATGGGGTTGTTCAATACTACCAAGAATATTTACTGT
This sequence comes from Leptonychotes weddellii, assembly GCF_054177405.1. Lineage (NCBI taxonomy): Eukaryota > Metazoa > Chordata > Mammalia > Carnivora > Phocidae > Leptonychotes > Leptonychotes weddellii. The sequence continues at coordinate 99,345,149 of NC_138385.1, read as the reverse complement.
TTGTCTCAGCTGAAACCTGACAAGATACTCAAAAGGATTTTTTTAAGCAGCACTAGGGTCATAAATTGGCCAAATCGGAAGCTGATATTCAGAACCTGCTTTTTTTTTTTAGGACTTCTCCCCTAAGCTAAAATGAAACTATGTACCCAGAGGGAAAGAAACGCATTCTGAAGCCACTGTGGAAGGATTTACTAAAATGTTCTAAAAACAGGGCACCTGGGTGGCGCAGTTGGTTAAGCATCCAACTCTTGTTTCGGCTCAGGGCCTGTTTTCAGGGTCATGAGATCGAGCCCCTGGATGGGCTCCGTCCTCAGGGCAGAGTCTGCTTGAGAGTCTCCCTCCCCCCTCTCGATTTCGTTCTCTCTCTAAAATAAATCTTTAAAATAAAAATGTTCTAAAGAAACCCAGCTCTAGGAGGCAGACCATAAGCGACTCTTAACTATAGAGAACAAACTGAGGATTGCTGGAGGAGAGGAGGATGGGGGCATGCGCTAAGTGGGTGATGAGCATTAAGGAAGGGACTGGTTGCGATGAGCACTGGGTGTTATATATAAGTGATGAATCACTAAATTCTACTCCAGAAACCAATACTACACTGTATGTTCACTAACTTGAATTTAAATTTTAAAAAATTAAGATAAAATAAAGAAACCCAGCTCTAAATCTAGAACAGATAAATCTTTTGATAACCATTTTAGTTGCAGATCTTCTCCCTGATATAAAGAAGCAAATGGAGGATAATGTTGTTGGATGGCTGGGTCAGTGGCTAGAAACCGTTCAGATTGCAACCCAATACTTTGAGGAATTAAAAACAACTATACTTATCTTACAATTCAAGTCTTCTCAAGAACAGAAATGCAGCTCTAGAAACAATTCAGAGCCCACCTAACCTTTTTACCAATTCCAAACTCTCCCCTCTTCATCTCCAAAGGCTTTCAGATATTGTAAAAGATCTGGATTTAGGAAACAAAAGCTCTTCTTGGAGAAACAACCTTTCTCTGTGGCTTTGAGATGCAAATGTTCTATCCGGTTTTCTCTAGGAACCCAGAGCCATCTCTTGAAGTGCAAACTTCAGGGAGATAATTCTTATCAGAAAAAAAAAAAGAAGCTATTTGGAAACTAGGTGAATGAAAAATCTTAAAAGTTTTTTCCACAAATATTATTAGTAAAAGCTTTATCCATCTGAGCAGGTAACCTTAACTTATTCTGTCTGCCAGAAACACAATTTAGATACAACCATTCTTTTTTAAACTAATGAGTTTTGCATTATCATACCCGTCTCATGGCTAAAATTTTAAAATGGAAAGCTGTAAGATCTCTGTGTCTTGTGTCTGTCTGTTATAGATGTGTGATAAATTCCTACCTCCAGATGATATTCCCAAAATTAATTTGTAGAAAGTTCTATTTAATAGGCTTAAAGACAAGTATTTATATAAGTCAAACATACTCTCAGAAATACAGAAACTGGGCGCCTGGGTGGCTCAGTTGGTTGGGCGACTGCCTTCGGCTCAGGTCATGATCCTGGAGTCCTGGGATCGAGTCCCGCATCGGGCTCCCTGCTCGGCAGGGAGTCTGCTTCTCCCTCTGACCCTCCCCCCTCTCATGCTCTATCTCATTCTCTCTCTCAAATAAATAAATAAAATCTTTAAAAAAAAAAGAAATATAGAAACTAACCCAAATGTTTTTCAAGTTCACATCATGATGTAGGGTAATCTTCAGTAAATAAAAGCTAGTTTAAGTGTTGGTTTAATTAAAACAAGCATGTCTTTAGAATTACCGGTATTAGGGGCGCCTGGGTGGCTCAGTCATTAAGCATCTGCCTTCGGCTCAGGTTATGATCCCAGGGTCCTGGGATCCAGCCCCACATCGGGCTCCCTGCTCGGCGGGAGGCCTGCTTCTCCCTCTCCCACTCCCCCTGCTTGTGTTTCCTCTCTCGCTGTGTCTCTCTCTGTCAAATAAATAAATAAAAATTTTTTTTTTAATTACCGGCATTAAACAAAATACTTGAATTCTACCTAGGTTTACTAAAAGTCAAATAAGCTAACATATGTTATCTCTGTTACAGGATGTATCAGCAAGAACGGTTAGCTGTTTAATGTCTCATGAAATTTTCATGACTAATCTAAACATAAGTGTTAAGAACAAGTAAATTAAATAAGTGTCAGTAAAAGTTTATATATTTTCAATAATAAATATTCTATATGGTACGTCTACTTAAATAGTTTCCCAAATTTTTTTGAGAACTTGAAACCCTGGTTATCCTGAGATAAGTTAAATGATGGCTATTCATTGACTATCTCAATCATTCCAAATATGATAAAATACTAAAACCTTAATTACTGAACACAGGTTTATCCACTTTTGGCTTTCTTTTACAGAGGAACTAAAGATATTGGCTCTATTCGTAAACATCTTCTGTGCCACACTGAAAATTTTACTATGAGGAAGAATATACTTCTAGAAATTGTGAAATGTATTTATAAATTTCCCAATCCACAGAACGCTAGTGTAACCGCCAGTCCACATTGCTTACTTCTTAGTTTTCACTAGGAACAAAGGATTCTAAGGGTTAAGAATTCTAATCAACATATCTAATTAAAACTACCTAGGAGGGGCGCCTGGCTGCCTCAGTCAGAGAAGCATGTGACTCTTGATCTCGGGGGTCGTGAGTTCAAGCCCCACACGGGGTGTAGAGATTCCCTGAATAAATAAAACTTCAAAAAAACCTACTTAGAAATAATAAGGGTAAAAGGAAACTACTGTATACTCCTGAAACCAATATTACACTATATGTTAACTAACTACAATGTAAATAAAAAATTGATACAAAAAACAAAAAAAGAAAGAAAGGAAACTACTGTGTATCTATAACCTGAACTGGATCCTGAATTCTCCTAGTTTCCTCTAACGTCTGGCTACAACTCTCCAGGCCAACGTTTCCAATCTTCTCCCACCCTTCTGACTTGGAGGCACTAAGAACAAAGGCTGCCCTTGAATGTCCCTGGAAGAAACCATACCCGGTCCTTCTCACTGCCAAGACCACAGCCCAACTTCAGGGACTTGAGCTTGGGGCCACTTCTCCCAATTAAAAAGGGCTCCTCCAGACTCTTGGAACTGCACACCAGCTGGAGATGTAAAATTCAAGTTGACTAGGGAGGTTCCTCCTCAGAAGCAGATGGCATCTTGAGGTGGACAGCTCCCCCAAGATCACAGATCAAGATCTTCATCTCCAGTCCGAACCTTTATTCCTTTGGCCTTTCCGCTACTTGCCTCTTCTCGCTGGTAACGCACAGGAAAATAACGCTCCTCCACTCGGGCAACCGTTGCTGAATCGACTGCTAAGGCCAGAGCCACGCAGCAAAGTCTCTAGACGTTCTTGCTAAGAACGTCTGGTTCCAGATCACAGAGCTGCTTCAGATTGCTTATGGGCTGAACAGGGAGGAGCCTGTGCCGTCGCAGACGCCTCCGGCAGTACCTGGACCAACACGTCTGGTCTCGCAGCAAATGCAATACATTAACCAACCAGCCCCTTGGCTACAACAGGTTGATGTCCCTTCTTTGATGTATTTGATACCAATTGCTTTGGCTCATGGGGGCCCTGGCTGAGGAGTATACTTCAGTCTCTTGGTATTATCCTTATACTAAGTCATCGTTTTAGTCCTCTGGTATGCTATTTTCTCTTAAAGGTCTTAAGTGCACGTTCACAGCCCTCAGCAGCACCTCAGATGGTCTCACTGGAGAGACTTGGGGAAACAGAAACAAGATGAACGGCAAAAACATTTCTTCCACGGGTCTGACGTCATAACCTGTGAGCTTCACAATGAGACAAGAGCAACTTAACTCTGATGGTGACTGAGTG
>NC_138385.1:99307977-99340790 GCF_054177405.1 Leptonychotes weddellii | reverse complement strand
CTCTGGTATGCTATTTTCTCTTAAAGGTCTTAAGTGCACGTTCACAGCCCTCAGCAGCACCTCAGATGGTCTCACTGGAGAGACTTGGGGAAACAGAAACAAGATGAACGGCAAAAACATTTCTTCCACGGGTCTGACGTCATAACCTGTGAGCTTCACAATGAGACAAGAGCAACTTAACTCTGATGGTGACTGAGTGTGGCACAAATACCAAAGTGTTGGTCATTCTCTCATGTATAAGAAGATGACCAAAAGGGGCGAATTGTTAAATTAAGTCAACAAGGAGGCTGTTAGACTGACATAGCTCTAATGCTTTGGCAGCCTAAAACCTAAGCCTGTAAATTCCTCAAGGTTATGAAATAAAACACTAAGGATAACCAGTCACAAATAGCCAAACTAGTCTTTACACACCTGCCAATCAAGAACTTCTTTATTTCTGCCTTTTCTCTATAAAAATCTCTCTCTGGGCTCCTGATACTGAAGTACTCAGCACTTCCACTTTGGCACTACCTGATTCCAGTGGATTTTTGCTCAAATTCTTAAAGATTTTTAATATGCTTCAGCTTATTATTTAACAAGAGAGATTTCCTCTCTGGAGCTTTTTCTGACACTCTCCCTCCTCCCAGGGAGATGTAAGCACCTCTCACCAGTACTGCTCCATCAGAGAGCATGCATGACGCTTGCACTTACTTGCCTGCTGCTGTGCCCCTTCTGAAATGTGTCTTCTTTAAGGCCAGGGGTAGTATCTGTATTCTACTTTATGTGTTTAGCATCCAGTACACAGGAGGCTCAATAAATACTTGTTGAGGGACGCCTGGGTGGCTCAGTCGGTTGGGCGTCTGCCTTCGGCTCAGGTCATGATCCCAGGGTCCTGGGATCGAGTCCCACATGGGGCTCCCTGCTCTGCGGGGAGCCTGCTTCTCCCTCTGCCTCTGCCTCTCTCTCTCTCTCTCATGAATAAATAAATAAAATCTTAAAAAAATAAATAAATAAATACTTGTTGAATGGGGTGCCTGGCTGGCTCAGTGGGTAGAGCATGTGACTCTTGATCTCAGGGTTGTGAGTTCAAGCCTGAACACACGTACACTGAGTAGATTTATTCCTAAAACAACCCAAGGAGGTAGGAGCCACTCTTATCTTTAAATGTAAGGAAACTGCATCACAGAGAGACTAATCACTTGCCCAAGGTCATAAACTAGAAGTGACAAGCGTGGCACTGGATCATAGAGTCCTCCATGTTCTCTATCTTTGCACGTAAGAGGGAAAAGGATGCTCCACCCACATTAAAGACGGAGGCCTCTCTAGTGGTTCCTAATCCAGAGGAGGCCGGCAAGGGGTACTGTCACTGGAGGCTTTTGCATTCTTGGACTGTTGAGGGGGAACAGAGGAAAAGGTGTTGCTCAAGGACAGAAGAAGGGGTGGAAATGGAGAGAAGCAAAAGAAAGCATCTGAAGTCTTGCCCTGCAAGGTTAGAGTCTGGAAAGGAAATCTCCATTCTCCAACAAGAAAAATAAAAATGCTAATATTCAGATGTGGTTTAGCCACCGCAGGCAATTACTTGTGCCCTAGAGCTACCCCTACTATTTATGGGGAACATCACCATCAAGAGCTCATTCCTGATAAACCACAACCTGAAGAAGGATCACAGCTCCAGTTCTGGTTTCACCACTGTATTATTATAGACACAGCTCACTATCTGCCCATCTTCCCCCAACCTGTCCCTCTCATGACCCTTATTTTGACCAGTGGATCTATCGTTCACCCAACTCATTATGCCAGAAAATCTGGATGCCTCTCAAGATTTCTCCTTCCCTTTCCCCCGTCAAGTCCAATTGGTCACCGATTTTTGGGGGTTCTATTTCATAAATCTGTAATCTGTTCATTCATTCACTAAACATTTATTGTGTGTCAGGAATATGCCCTGATGAACTGGATGGGACTCCCCACAACTCTGCCCTCCCAACTTCAAGGAACTGAGCATCTGATGGAGAGCATTTTGGAAACGAACAGCCCATTCTACTGCAGGATACAGTAAATGCAAGAAACAGATAAATAGAAAGCTGGGAGGGAATACTGGATGGGTATGTGATTCATGTAGGGAAGCCTGAGGGTTTTTCTCTTGGCAGTGTCCAAGCTGAAATGTAAAGGATGTATACCAAGAAACCCAGTGAAGGGAGGGCAAGGGCAAATTTCTGGATGCAAGAATAGCCCACGACATCAGAGCCTCAAAGATGGTCTCTAGGCCGGTCTTAATCCAGTGAAACTACACTCACTACCTAAACACTTTCCATCCCTCAAAAGAAAGCAAAAAATTCAGCACCTTCTTTCCTGTCTCTGGAGGCTTGCCCTTCAAGAGTCTCCCAGCACTTGTCATTTGTTCATCAAGATCTCCTGAGCACCTCACTTCGTTGGTGCAGGTACCTCCTAGTACCAACTTCACAGTACTTTCCCCCTTTGGGGAATTTTCAACGTGTTGTAACAGATCTTGAGGGAGAACTCTTGAGTGCTGGGGGTTGAAAAACCATGCCGAGACTTAAGATGTTAACGACCTGGTTAAGGACCTCTCAGCCTCACTTCCAATGCTCACCCGCTGTCACTGGAGGGCTCCAGGCCTGCCACCTGCTTGTCCCAGCCCAGGTATGCCCCAGGGCTTTCTTCACTCCTTCACCCACCCTTCGCCCATCTAGACCCGACTCCAGCCCGACGTCCTCCTCGCGGAGCCACACTCGGCGGCGCGCAGCTCTGCTAAGATGGCCCACGCGGCGCGGCCAGTGGCTGCTGGAGGGCGGCCGCCGGCTGGCCTCCCCGCCGCCAGCGCCCACTCCACACAGACTCTCTCCTGGGCGCCTCCCACCCCCGGGCCGGAGAGCGCGGGCTCAGCCCGCGCCGGCCACCTTTCCCACGAGCGCGGGAGGGGCCGTTCTGCCGGAAGACCACGGCCACGGGTAGCGTTCCCGGCCGCTTTCTTTCCCGAGCCCAAGGGGACTCGCGGAGACGCGCTCCACCGGGAGCGCGCGCGCCCCGGGGCTCCCAGGTCCGGCCACGGCGCGGGGCGGGCCGAGGCGGGACTGAGGGCGGGGCGGCCGCAGCCTCCGCCATTCCCCGCTCCCTCCCCCCCCCACCCCCGCCGCTGCGCACCACCTCCCCGCCCCCACCCCACCCCCCTCCCCCACCGCGCGCGCTCCGCCCGCCCCGGAGCCTCGCCCTCCGCCACGATGAGCAAATGAGCGCGAGCGAGGGCATGAAATTTAAATTCCACTCAGGGGAGAAAGTGCTGTGCTTCGAGCCTGACCCCACCAAGGCGCGAGTGCTGTACGATGCCAAGGTGCCGCCGCGGAGGGACAGGGAGGAGGCGCGGGCCGGGGACCCCGGGACGGGTGGCGGATGCGGGTGCGGACGGCGGCGCGGAGCAGGGGAAGTGGCGGGGCCCGGCGCTCCATGCCGGCGCCTCCTCGGCTTGCGCGGCGCCGTGCGTGCAGCAGGGGGCGCTCTCGGGGCGCCGCTTGGGGGAGTCGGGGCCCGGACGCTTCCGCTTCCGCCCGGCGCGGGGCTGCGCACGCGCCATCGGAAACCTCGCGCGTGCAGTGTCGCGAGGTTGGGGCCGCGACGTAGGTTTGCGCACGCGACGCCAGCGAGGGTTGAGCGTCGAGGAGGTCGCTTGCCGGCGGTCTTCACCTTGTTAAATTTCTCAGCATTCTGCGCGGCCCATCGTTACCTGGGCTCCCGTGCGACGCCCTGACTGACCGAGCCAGGTCCTAAGCCGTAGCGCCATAGCACTGGCCGTCGACTCGCGACGTCTTTGCTTGGGAGCACCAATCGTGTCTGGGCCCGAACCCTCCCGTAGGCCGCGACCCCCTACCCGAGGGCAGTGTTGACCCGGTAGCTTTCGTCCCTTGGTGTCTTGCAGCATTTAGGTTTTCAGTCCCCGAGTCGCGCCCTGTGCCCGTCTATCTAAGTTTCGGGGACTGGGGGGAGGTAGGGGGAACTGAACCACAACTGCAGCTCCTGGGGCTTGGATGACGAGTGGGCGTGGGCACCGCAGTCCGGGGCTGGGGGCTGGCCTGGGGCCCCAGGTGCTTCTGGGCGACTCTGGCCTTAAGGGGATTTCCCAAGGCTTCTGGGTTTTGCGGTTGTGTTTTCGGGCTCCGCCCCCGCAGCCTCTGGCTGTTTGCAGTCCAACCTTACGCCCCGCCTTGAGCTTTCCTAGGGGTGACACGCCCCATCATTTGCCCCAGATGTTCCCCCTAGGGACCCCTCTGGGAGGGATGGCATAATCAGCCAGCCGTCCTGGCCTTGGATGCGGCTGAGCAGGGGAGACTACAACTCCCAGAGGTCTCAGGGCTACAGCTCTCTTGTCTGGCCTGGACTCTTTAGTTAGTGACAAATCGGTCGGCCAATGGCTTCAAGAAGCTGAACCCAGTCTCAGTATCAGAGACCAATCGCGGGGCGGTTGGAGGGATGTTTCCTATTTTGAGGCATCCGCTCAGGAAAAAAAATGGAATTGAAAGGAAAAATGTTTCAACCCAGCTTTCAGTCTAAAAAAGGAGAGACTGCTTTCTTTTCTTTTAAAAAGAGATCTATGATCTAGTTTTCCTGATCTAACTTCCAATATTCTGTATGTTCTGTCATTTGCGGACAATATTTCCTGGTTTCAGATTGTCGATGTTATTGTTGGGAAAGACGAAAAAGGCAGAAAGATCCCAGAATATCTGATCCATTTTAATGGTTGGAACAGAAGGTGAGTGTACTTGTTAAACGGGATTGAAAATTGATCATCTTGGCTGCACAAGAACATTGCAAACTTATTTAAGTTATAGAAACACTTGTAGAAAAGCTTCACTTCCTGTTTCTGCTTTTTTATCAAATCTTGCCTATTCTTTAGAATGATTACTTTAAGTCAGTTATATTTGGTAGAAACCCTAGTTGTTTCTGTGTCTGTGTGAGTTCCTTTTTCAGTTTATTTGCATCTTTTTGTGATTTTAAAATGTTTAAATAGTTTTCTAAAACATAAGTACTTCTGGGACACTTCTGTTTCTGTGAGGTGCTTTTAGTAGTTGTTTTGTATCAAACTAAAACACTGAATTCTACATGCTTTTCCTTTTTTTGTTTGATTAGCTGGGATAGATGGGCAGCTGAAGATCATGTCCTTCGTGACACCGATGAAAATCGGAGATTACAGCGTAAATTGGCAAGAAAAGCTGTAGCTCGCCTGTAAGAATACAAAAATCATGACATAAATGTTATTCAATGTGTTTTCTCTTAGTGTTTAGAACTTTTAAAATGGAAAAGTAAAAATATGCCAAACTTGGTTTATTAATAATTATATATATTTAAAGTGTGTTCGTGAAGAATTGCTCTTGTATTCTAAATGCTGTGTTTTCAGTGAGGTTACTATATAATCTTCTGAAGTGGAGATTAACATTTATGTTCTAGGATTTAATGATTTTTAGGTCCTTAGAGAATCACTGTTGTTATATCTTGTTTGTACTTCAAGACTCATATCAGTCAGCATCAAAATTTATTTCAGTTGTGTGTATTTTCTTTCAGGAGAAGCACAGGAAGAAAGAAGAAGCGCTGCAGGTTGCCTGGTGTTGACTCTGTCTTAAAAAGCCTCCCTGTTGAAGAAAAAGATGAAAATGATGAAAACTGTGAGTGGCTTGACTTCATTTTCTCTGGCTAAAAGAACTTTTACCTAGTCCTTTTATACCACAGGATTGAGGAGTAGGAGTCATTGCAATTACAGACAAGGAAACATTTTAAGCTCATTACATACAACATGTGCCCCTTTTGTTTTTAACAATTAAAGTAGCGGTCGGTTAGTCCATAATATCTCATCAGTCTTGCTCATGGCCACTGCCTTTTCAGCCAGTGTCTTTATTTGTACTAACCCCTCATGTTTTCTTGGCACTTCCTGAGCCTTGGCCCCAGTTATGAATGCAACAGAGAATCGTAGAATCCTAGGTGACTAAACACTTTCAGATCGTTAACTTGTGTGGGTTTTGCTTCATTGAAATTGGTGTTATATTTCTCAAAATAAATTTCTATTCTGAAAGGTACAGTATTTGTGTTCAGCATTTAAAATATATGCAGGACTACAGTTAATTATTGCCAATAGTAGGACACATGCTCCACCTTAAAGAATTATAATTGTAAAGGTAAGGGAAGTATATGATGCCGGTTTGCCTGATAGTTTTTGTTTTCCCTAGCAATAAGCAGTTCCTCTGATGACAGTAGTGAAGAAAAGGATGAAGAAATAAGTGAAGAAAGTGATATTGAAGAAAAGACGGAAGTGGTATAAAGTTTCTATTGTAAAAATGCTGTCTTTGGCATATACTTAGTGGTAAAATTATGTGATAGAATTCTTCAGTTGCAGATCATTTTGTAAAAATGCATTGTTTTAACCAGATATTGTAAAGTTGCACTTGGTCTTTAAGGGAAAATAATCCTTATTTATATTTATAGTCACTGTATGAACCTCTTGGTAGCTCTTTTTACCCATAAAGTGTTTTCACAAATCATAGTTACCTCTTTCTTTCTATTGAGGCCATGAGCTTTATTTTTATAGTGTTGATTAGTTTTTAAATCTTGTGTATCAGACTTTGGCATCTTCTGCCTGCCTTCGAAGTTAACATAAGTATCACTGGCAAACTTAAAAGGGGGAGAAGCAAAATTAGCATTGGTAACATAGGTTAGTGCCCTAAAACATATTAACTTTTGGCCTTTAATGTACTTTTCTCTAGGACATGTGGCATTCTGGTATGAATGTTGAGGATTAACGGAGTTTGTTTCATAGTAGGCTCTCCTTTGTTAGTCTTCCTTTGGATATAAACTCTCTTACTGTTACGAGTAGTTAAAAATGAAATTGTGATATTGCAGAAGGAAGAACCGGAGCTGCACACAAAAAGGGAAATGGAAGAAAGAACGATAACTATAGAAATCCCTGAAGTTCTGAAAAAGAAGCTTGAGGATGATTGTTACTATATCAACAGGAGGAAACGGGTATGCAGGGAGAATACATAAAACATGGGTTTGTAATAGAGCTTTCATTTAGCCATATTTTACAGTCGCAGACTCAAACAATTAAGAATCTTGTAAGAATGAAATTCATATTTTAAGTTTTGTACTGAGTTAGGTTTTTAAAGTTCTCTGATGGTACTGCTCTGCTGCTGATTGAATTAAGGCATGCACAGTCTTTCCCAGCGTTGGCTGTCCATTAGAATCCTCTAGGGAGCTTTGTCAAACTCCTTATGCCTGGACTTCATTCAGGAGGTTAAGACACGGGGCACCTGGGTGGCTCAGTCGGTTAAGCGTCCTACTCTTGGGTTTTAGCTCAGGTCTTGATCTCGGGGTCGTGAGATCAAGACCCACATTGGGTTCTGCACTCAGTGGGGAGTCTGCTTTGGATTCTCTCACTCCCTCTCTCTCTGTTCCTTCCGCCGCTCCCACCTCACATATGCACATGGATGCTATCTCAAATATTTTAAAGAGAGGTTAAGACATAATTGAGCTGTCATGGAGGCTGACTGTGGACATAGTCTCCCCAGGTGGCTGTAATTGATCATTAAGATGTGAATCACTGCTTACATTTATTTTTAAAATTTATACTGTAATCTTCGTGGGTAATGATTAGTAGAAGCAGTCATAGAGCTTCAAGGCATATTTATTTAAAAGATTCTCAAACAGAATTGGCTTTATTTTTGAGTTAAAAAATTTATATAGACAAGAGCACTGTTTCTTGGAATATATGGTTTATACAATGAGTTGCATGCATCAGATGTCTGTTTTTTTATTAACAGTTAGTGAAACTTCCATGCCAGACCAACATCATAACTATTTTGGAATCCTACGTGAAGCATTTTGCTATCAATGCAGCCTTTTCAGCCAATGAGAGGCCTCGTCACCATCATGCTATGCCACATGCCAATATGAATGTGCATTATATCCCAGCAGAAAAGAAGTGAGTAGTGGGGGGGCGGGGATTGATGCCTCAGTGACTCTCTCTTTGTGTATTAGAGAAGTGACTTCCATTTAGAACAGGTGACACTATTTCTGTAATTTGGAGTTCATTTAATATATCACTCAATTAACTTATTAATTCATTTAATAACATTTAATACCAAAATACTGTTCCTTTTTCGAAATGCTCAATAACTATTTAGGTATCTGGTCTGGATATATTGAGTATGCACTGCCTCAACACCAAGACCAGTTTTTTTCAGTGTTATAATATAGGGAGATAACTCTTTGTCCTTGAAGCACCAGAATGGGCAAAGAAAATTTTATCAAAGCTTGTTTACAAATAGGTTTTTATTCAGGCAGGATAATCGTGTTCATAGCCTGCCTTGTGCATGTGACCCAGCTGGATTAGAGTCAGACAGGCAGATTGTTTGATTTGAAACAAGTATTAGGATTAGTTCATCAGGTCTACCCCCTTCAAGCTCCCAGTAATTGGGGCCTGTCCACCTTCTGCAGCACAGGCTGCTCGGGCTCCTCGTGTTCAGTGCAATAAGTTAAAACTACTGGTGTATTTTTTTCACTTTATATTATAGATCAATGTTTCCATTTAATTTTTTGTTGGCAGCATTTACAAACTCATTGTATTCTTTATAAGTATAGGTATAATACATAGTGTTTAAGCTTTAAACTCTGCCTTATTAAAAACGTGTAACTTCATTATGACATTTCGGAAAATATTTACTGCATCTCTAATCTTTTCTTACTCTCCTAGTGTTGACCTTTGTAAGGAGATGGTGGATGGATTAAGAATAACCTTTGATTACACACTCCCACTGGTTTTACTCTATCCATATGAACAAGTTCAGTATAAAAAGGTGACTTCATCCAAGTTTTTTCTTCCAATTAAGGAAAGTGCCACAAACACTAACAGGTAAGTTAGACAGTCTGCAGTTTGACTATCAGATGTCAGCAACTGAATAGTTGACTCTGTCTTTGAAGATTTCCATCTAATGCTGTGGGGCTAACAGATTTGGAGGAGGAGATTGAAAAGTGGAGTTTTTCCCTGGGTAAGCTAAGTCATCATTCACTTTCAAATGGCTCTAAAAGATTTTACCAAGTGAAGATTCCAGTGTGAGAACTTGGTTTGATTTTGAGCAGCTAACCTGTCTTTCCAAAGGCAAATGGAATGAAGAAGGCACAGGCTGAGAAGGGTAGAAGATGTGCGTTTGAATTTAGCTCCTTCACTTACTGGTTGTGTGACTTGAGGAGATACCTTCTGAACCTCTTCCTTTTGCCTCTGCACAATGGAAAGAACAGCTGCCTCCTTGGGTAGTTATTAAATGAGAAAGTTCACAAAGGGCTGGCAACCTTTTGCCTTCAACTAAAGATTAGTTCCTTTCCTGCTCTGCTGTGTCACTACTTTCTTTCCTCGGTCACCAAGCATGCCCAAATCTCTATTGTTTGGTTGGGGGAAGAGGGGCAGAAATTCCAACCTCAAGTCTATACCTTCACCTCTATAAGCTGCTTCCCTATCTTCCTGTGCCTCTCTTCCTGAGAATGGCCTGTTCTCGTGATTTCCACTTCTTCTTCTGCTCTTGCCTACTTGATGCTCTGCGTTTATCTACCAACTGCCCCTGCTAACTCTGCTCCCCAAGACAGGGTACTAACAACTTCCCACTTGTCACACACCATGCTCTGCTTTGGCCATCTTTCCCCACCATCCCCTTCTTCCTTCCCTTCATGGCTCCTTGCTCCTGGTTCTCTGTCTGCCTCATGATCATCTCTTAGCCTGCCTGCCTGCCTGTCCCATTGGTTTCACCCTATGTGAGAGGCGTGTGCAACTCACTGGGGACCTGTGTTGATGTTCCCCTGCCCTACTCCAAATCTCAAGGTTGCCAGTGTCCAGGGTGGACTGTGTGTTCCACAAAGCTTGGCAGATGCTTGTGGCTTTTCTTTCTATTCTTGTGAGTAGTTACAATGTGGTGAGATAACATGGTATTCTTACTCTCTTTATTAAAAAAATAAACTTTTATTGAAGTATAGTTGACACAATGTTACATTACCTTCAGATGCAGGACACAGTGATTGCATTCTCTATGTTATGCTATGCTGCTCACCACACGTGTAGCTACCATAGTAATCCTATTCTCTTGACCAGGGTTTCTCAACCTTTGCCCTATTGATATTTTGAACGAGATCATTCTTTGTGGTGGAGGGTCCTGGGCATTGTAGGTTGTTGGGCAGTAGCCCTGGCCTCTACCCGCTAGATGCCAGTAGCACTTTGCCAGTTGTGACAAGCAAAACAGCACGGTCTCCAGATAAGTGCCACTGTCCCTAGTAGGGCAAAATGACTCCCAATTGAGAACCATTGCTCTAAGACAAATACAAAAGGGGCATCACAATCTTTAATGCCAGCATGCCTTGCAGAGTTATCAAGAGGATTTTAAATGATCGAATATGTTTGGTTACTCTTTAAGAAAACACTTGTTTTGCCACATTCGAAAGTAAAAGTTTGTAATTCTTCTGGAGTAGAGTCCAGAGTGTTTTCTCTTCTGTCTGAAGGAGGACATTTAAGAACTGCTCCAGGTTTTGCAGAGATTCTGTGGGCCAGGTGTGTGTGTGTGTGTGTGTGTGTGTGTCTGTGTGTGTGAGAGAGAGAGTGTATGAGAGAGAGAGTGAGAGATGCTCTCTCCTCTTCTTCCGTAGGAACCAAGAGGAGCTCTCTCCAAGCCCACCTTTGTTGAATCCATCCACACCGCAGTCCACGGAGAGTCAGCCCACCACAGGTGAGCCAGCCACCCCCAAAAGGCGCAAAGCTGAGCCGGAAGCCTTGCAGTCTCTGAGGCGGTCGACACGGCACTCTGCCAACTGTGACAGGCTGTCTGAGAGCAGCGCCTCGCCTCAGCCCAAGCGCCGGCAGCAGGACACATCTGCCAGCATGCCAAAGCTGTTCCTGCACCTGGAAAAAAGTAGGTCCATTCTCAGGTGTGGGAAAGCCATTCACTCTCTGCATGGCCTGTGCCAAGTCAACTGCTCTCCTGACGGGAGTCCAGCTAACAAGAGAGGCTAGGAGAGGAATGGGGATGAATGCACAGTCACACCCAGATTCACCCACTCAGCTGTGGGAAATCCACTGAGGAGTTTGGCTCTAACCAAGGCTCATAAGGCACTTTGCCTATGGCATGGAGAGAGGAGTCACCACACCTTCAGCTCTGCAGTTGGATGCTTGGCTGGTTTAGCTGTGTCTCGTGGGTCTGGTAGCAGTAGCTCCCCATTCCCTCCCCCCAGCCCTAATCTATCCTGCTAGGCAACCACTAGTTACTTCCCGTCCCTATGGATTTTGCCTCTTCTAGGCATCAGTTCCTGTCAGTCGAATTATACAGTAAGTGACCTTTTGTCTGTGGCTTTTTTCACTTAGCATAATGTTTTCAAGGTTCATCATGTTGTAGCGTATATCAGTACTTGTTTCCTGTTTTTTTCCCCCAAATAATTCAGGTATTGTTTTTTATGATAGGAACGTATCATATATGATTGTTAAAGATTAATAATTTCTTTACTGTAACAGTCATCCGGCAGTCTAATTCAGTTGCTCTGTGATTTACAAGTGAATAATTAACATCTTTTCCTTTTGAAGAGACACCTGTGCATAGCAGATCATCCTCACCAGTTCCTCTGACCCCTAGCAAGGAAGGGAGTTCAGTGTTTGCTGGCTTTGAAGGCAGAAGAACTAATGAAATAAATGAGGTAAAGCATTACTGTTGCTGTTCATCCCCAGTGAGTCCTTCCTTCTATGGTGCTTAAGTCCTGTGAGCGGAAATCCGGTTTCCTTAGAAACACTCTGTTGCTCTTGCTGTGGATATTAACAAAATGCTTCATATGGTGATGTTTAATATTGGTTTTGGTTTCTAAAATGAGAAAGTCGCTAGGATTCCAGCCCTGTGCTTATGGTCATCTTTTAAATAAGCACAAGTATTGAAATATATGAGTATTTTCATTTTATGCATTTTATGCACGCTTGTTCTACAGAGGTCCAGAGAATAAATATTTTAAGCCTTGCGGGCCAAACGGTCTCCTTCAAGACTACCCAATTCCAAAAGCATCCATAGACACTATGTAAATGAATGGGCATACTGTGTTCCAATAAAACTTTATTTATGGACACTGAAATTTGAATATCATAATTTTCGTGTTATGAAATACGGTTCTTCTTTTGGGTTTTCCCAACTATTTAAAAATATAAAATTCATTGTTAGTAGTAGTACTAGTAGCCATCCCTTTGAGGGCATGCTATATGTCAGCATTGTGCCAGGAACTTGACCTAAATCACCTCAGATTTTCCAGAACAACCTTGCCACCAGGTTTCCATTTTACAAGTGGGGAAACTTTTCATTTTAAAAATTCTGTTTTGGGGGCGCCTGGGTGGCTCAGTTAAGCGTCTGCCTTCAGCTCAGGTCATGATCCCAGGGTCCTGGGATTGAGCCCCGCATCGGGCTCCCTGCTCAGCGGGGAGTCTGCTTCTCCCTCTCCCTCTGCTGCTCTCCCTGCTTGTGCTCTCTCTGTCAAATAAATAAATAAAATCTTTTAAAATAAATAAAAATAAAAATTTTGTTTTTGGGGTGCCTACGTGGCTCAGTTGTAAAGCGTCTGCCTTCGGCTCGGGTCATGGTCCCAGGGTCCTGGGATTGAGCCCAGAGTGGGGCTCTCTGCTCAGTGGGGAGCCTGCTTCTCCCTCTCCCTCTGCCTGCCGCTCCTCCTGTTTGTGCTTGCTCTCTCTCTGTCAGATAAAGTCTTTAAAAAAAAATTCTGTTTTTAAGGCTAGTTAATTGATGTGTAGGTAGTGAGTGTTTTGGAGGCTCAGGAGGTATCTTGGTCTACTGGGATATTCTATGAATCTCACCTAGGAGGTAGGATTTCCCTGTTTCTGTGCATAGGGGAACTAGCTTTACTAGGGAGAGAGAACATTTAATGGTGAGAGTTGGCAAACTTTTTCTGTAAAGGGTCAGATTGCAAATATTTTCAGGGTTGTGTACTATACAGTCTCTTTCGAGATGATCCAACTCTGCTGTTGGCATGAGAGCTACTCATAAATGAATGGGTGTGGCTCTATGCCCCCAAAATTTATTCATGCACACTAGTAATTGAATTTCATATGATTTTCATGTCATGAAATATTTATTCATGTGATTTTATTAACCATTTAAAAATATGATAATCATTTTCAGCACAAGGGGGTTGGGCTGGATTTGGCAGAAGGCCTTAGTTGGCTGACCCCGATAGAAAAGCTGGAAAACTTAATTTGTTTTACAATGACAATGAGGGAAAGTCAGGAAATTCCTATTACAGCAGTCCCTAGGGTCCTGTTTTTCAGACAAGGCCCTGCAGGTGTTATTAAGGGGAGTCCTGTTTCTTTTAAAAGGGACATGAATATTCAGGCAAGGCCATTCCCACTCAGGTTGGCAGTGCGAGGCCACCATCTAGTGGTTAGAGATACAGCTGCACAGCTGCAAGCTCTAGTAGAATTGGATTTCTAGTAAGACAGGCTCTCAACAGTGACTCTCAAACCAAACAGGAGACCTTAGGGAATTCCCACCTTTGTGAGTGCCTCTGTCTCTGTGTGTTTTAACAAAAGCTCTGCATCCTTGGGCGCCTGGGTGGCTCAGTTGGTTAAGCGACTGCCTTCGGCTCAGGTCATAATCCTGGAGTCCCTGGATCGAGTCCCGCATCGGGCTCCCTGCTCGGCAGGGAGTCTGCTTCTCCCTCTCCCACTCCCCGTTTGTGTTCCCTCTCTCGCTGTGTCTTTCTCTGTCAAATAAATAAATAAAATCTTTAAAAAAAAAAAAAACTGCATCCAAATCACCTGAGGCTCTCTGTTCACTGACCTACTGCATCAGGGTAGGGTCTGGATGTACACATTACGATTCACAGGTGGTTGTCTATATACCCCAGTTGAGAATCCCTCTGCTAGAAACCTGTTTTCCCCCATGAAATTTATCTTTGGTAAATAGAAGGTGATAATACTGCATTGAAATGCAGAGTTGAATAAGTGAGGTAGGCTGGCCTACTAACTAGCCAAATGACCAGATTTTGCAGTGTTGTGTGTGTCATGGTTCCAATTATTGCAGATTCTCCTATGTTAACTTCAAGTATCACTGTCAAAACAGTTGCCAAGCTTCAGTTGTGTGCACCACAGGCTGAGGTGCTGGGCGTGGAATAAAGATGCTGAAACCAAATCCCTGCCTTCAGTAATCTATACCACAGATGGGTGGGGTAGGTGAGGCCAGGGCTGAAGCTGGGACTTCCAGCATGGAGGCATACAGAACCATGGTGAGACTTACTCGCTTCTACAATTTCATTGTGTTAAATTGAATACATCAGCTTTTCTGGGGTGGTTTTGGCATCCTTCTGCCTTGTCTTACAGAGGATTTTCTTTGGCCCTACTATATTTCCAGATTAAACTTGACTGATCCCAAAAGGCAAAGCAGCATCTCAGTAAAATAGTCTTATAATTTGCTGAAGTATTTCTGTGGAGGCTCATCAGAGAGCTTTTAAATACAACTCTGACTTTAACAAAAGCCTGAAATCCACCCACAGTTCTGAAATTTAGAAAGAAGGAAAAAAAATCGGTTACCAAGGTTGAAGTCTATTTTCACTTGATTCAATGGTTCAGATTAGTTTCCAAAGTGAATCAAATATATCAGGAAATTAGGGAATCTTAAAACAATGGTAATATTACTCACAACATGTTTAGGTTACTTTTTACTAATATATTCTCTATTATAGTATGATTTCCTATAAAGGAAAAGGTACAAAATGACCAAAACAGTTAAGCTAATTTGTAGGTAATAGCTGTTGAGAATTGGGAAATCAAATATTTCCTTAATCTTACTTTAGTCTCCCTTCCCCCTACACACACATTTTATTTTTTTAAGATTTTATTTATTTGACAGAGAAACAGCGAGAGAGGGAACACAAGCAGGGGGAGTGGGAGAGGGAGAAGCAGGCTTCCCGCTGAGCAGGGAGCTTGACGCGGGGCTCAATCCCAGGACCTTGGGATTATGACCTGAGCCTAAGGCAGACGCTTAACTGAGTGAGCCACCTAGGTGCCCCCACACTTTATTTCTATAAGCTTGTTTTTATTTTGACATAGAGCCATATTTTTTCCTCTACATGCAATTTATTGTTATAACTTTTAAGGGATGAGAAGTATCTCCATGTTGCCAAGGAAGGGGGATCCTCACGTGATTTAAAAGGCAAAAATGTTTTGAAAAAATTATAGGAAACTATTAGATATATGCTAATAATCAATATGGAAAATGCATACCTTTATCCTCCCAAACTGCCTAAATCATAATTTCACCAATGAGAAATGGACATTTAACATTTTGGTATAGGGGCGCCTGAGTGGCTCAGTCGTTAAGCATCTGCCTTCGGCTCAGGTCATGATCCCAGGGTCCTGGGATCAAGCCCCGCATCGGCTCCCTGCTCCACGGGAAGCCTGCTTCTCCCACTCCCACTCCCTCTGCTTGTGTTCCCTCTTTCACTGTGTATTTCTCTGTCAAATAAATAAATAAAATCTTAAAAAAAAACAAAAAAACATTTTGGTATATACTTCTTGGTAGTTCTGTGTATTTACATAATAATTATACACATTATATTGTGTATTTTTTCCAAGTCATATTGAACTTCGTTATTTTGTAGCTTGATCCTTTTCAACATAATGCATTATACTCCTGTATGCCAAGATCATGCCCTTAAAAAACTTCATGGGGAAGTTAGAGGGGTGGCTTTCAAAATTCCACATTGGTTTGTTGTTACTGTTTACTCCCATTTTCTGGCCCAGCTGTGAAACAACTCCTAAGTTGCTAGAAGGACAGGAAGCTTGGGAGTGAGAATGTGACACTCAATTTGAGTTGAGAACCTCAAAGCATGTGTATTTCTGCTGGGATTCCAGATTTTGAGATCTCTTGATAACAGTGTTAAGCATGAATTGAATGATTTGTTATTATGTCTTTTCTCAGGTCCTCTCCTGGAAACTTGTACCTGACAGTTACCCCCCAGGTGACCAGCCGCCTCCACCCTCTTACATTTATGGGGCACAACACTTGCTACGATTGTTTGGTAAGAAATCCTGGTCCCTGCTTTCTTCTGCCTTCCCCCACCCTTTCCCCTCCACTTTGGGGTTTTTTTTAATCTATTTTTTTTTTTAGTAATCTCTACACCCAGTGTGGGGCTTGAACTTATGACCCTGAGATCAAAAGTCGCATGCTTTTCCGACGGAGCCAGCCAGGCACCCCTCCACTTTGGTTTTTACACCCTTGTTAGTTTATGTACATCTCGTGGTAATTTTGAGGGTCTAAGAAAAATCATTGAAGAATGACCTCTTAAAAAAAGGCACTGAATGAATCTTAAATTTCATAAAAATTGTGTTTATACCATTTGTACCACTGTACTGTGTTCAATAAGAGTTTTTGGGTTTTTTGGATGCTGTAGATGTTAATTTCAGTTTAAATAGGATAAATAGGACCCTCAGTGTGTCCTGCTCATTGCCAGAGTCTGCCAATTGTAAATGGTTCCGGTTTTATTTTTAATGCAGTGAAACTTCCAGAAATCCTTGGAAAGATGTCCTTTTCTGAGAAGAATCTGAAGGCTTTACTGAAGCACTTTGATCTCTTTCTTAGGTATTTAAATTTGTTTGTAAAAGCTTATCTCTGCTGCCTTATATACGACTTTCCTGAACTCCTCCATAATAGATGTGGAAACTAGTTCTGTGGTATTTTAAATAGTCGCAGTATTAGCTAAGTATGATTGATTCTAACTATAATCATCACATCAGGGGTTTCTGGCTGTTTCTTTTTTCTGTAATTTATTGTGTAGAGATAAAATTTTTTGTGTCACTAGAAGAATCCAGTTGGGTAACTGTGAATAGAAAATTTTTTACAGTAGAAGTGATGAGATTGATAATAATTTAGTTTAAATTTTTTATTTAGAAGTACCTTATATTAGACTTTTCTTTGTTGCATATACATAAACTAACCTAAATATTAGCATTTACAGGTTGAATTTTTGTGTTTAGAGTTAAGATAAATGACCAATACATGCTGACAGTTTGTAAACTCAGAGAAAGGTATTGTTTTCTTCATCCGACAGAGCCAGTCATTATATCTTAGGATCATTTGCCCTGAGGCTCTGCCCCCTACTCCTTGCACCATGCTGTGGGCCCCAGACTCACTTGTGCCGGTGGCCCAGCTCTCTCCCACCCAGATGTCTATTGACCAGTTCCTCTGCTTGGTGTTCAAGGCTGCTCATCACACTGCCTTACCCAGCTCATCTATCTGCCTGATCTTATTTCTTTTCTGTGAGGGGGTACCTCTTCCTTGTTGTCAGGCTCCAACCTGCAAGAATTAAACAAGTAGGATTCATCAGTGTGGAAAGTATTCCAGGCAGAGAAATAGGTTTTCGGAGTTTTTAAAGGATATTTTTATGTAGACATTTTGAGTAAAGCATCCGTGAGTGAAATGAGACTTTATTACATGTTATTAGAAACAATTATGAAAAATATACTCTTCCCTTCCAACCTCCCCCTCAAACACACAATTCTATTTGGCATAAAGACTGTGTAGGCCAAAATCAAATAATGCCAATAAAATATGAAGAATAGCTGCAAGTTATAGCATAGGAAAGCCTGCTGATTTTGAGGTATGCCCAATACAAAATAGAAATTAGGGTTTTAAGAATTAACTTAGAAAGATTTACAAATATAGGAATTGGTTTTGAAAATGTATCCAAAACGTCAACTAGAGAATCGGTGGACTCAATAATCACCTTAAGAATGGCACGGTCCAAAGAAGAAAGAGTTAACTATCTAATGAATTTGACTCCGTTTTTACTAAAGAAGGTGTTGGGTTTATCCTTACATTTTTAGGAATTTGGACAGGTGGAAAGAGGCTGGAGAAACAAGCATGAAACTAATTAGCTTTGTGGTTGATAGGGCCCATGTGAGAATGTTTAAGCCCCACTGTGGTGAAATCTTTGACACTTAAGATACAAGATAGCATCTGCATAATGTGAACTTTTGAATGACTGGCCTCATTATAATGGTGCCATCATCAGACATAAGTCAGCCTTGTTTATCAGTTTTGCTACTATAAGCTGGAACTGTAATACCTTTTGGAATGGCAAATTAGGACCCAGATACTCTTTACTATTTATACTATTCAATTTTGGTTTAGCTTAGCCTGTAGAAAGTATTGGGAATTTCTCAAGTGACATTTGTTGAGTTTATAGCTTTTTTTTAAAAAAAAAGATTTTATTTATTTATTGGAGAGAGAGCGTGAGCATGAGCAGGGGGAAGGGCAGAGGGAGAAGCAGGCTCCCCGCTGAGCAGGGAGCCCGACACAGGACTGTATGGATCATGACCTGAACCGAAGGCAAACGCTTAACTGACTGAGCCACCCAGGTGCCCCGAGTTTATAGTTTTTTATAGTTTTATTTTTTTAATACTTTATTTATTTGACAGAGAGCACAAGCAGGGGGAATGGCAGGCAGAGGGAGAGGGAGAAGCAGGCTTTCCGCCAGAGCAGGGAGCCCGATGCAGGGCTTGATCCCAGGACCCTGGAATCATGACCTGAGCTGAAGGCAGACGCTTAACCAACTGAACTACCCAGGCACCCCAATATCGGTTTTATAACAGGAAAATGCAGTACTCGTCAGAGCCAGTTTTTTGGGTTTTTTTTTCCAGTGTTTGTATAATGAAGCCTGCCACCTAGTGGAGTTTAGGTTCTATTCTCTTCGTACACTTGATAGTGAAAGGATCCCAATGAAATGGTAATTAATGTAGAAGCCAGATATACCTAGAAATCAAGGTTATATTCAATTTTTTTTCCTTTGGAATACCAAAAAAAAGGTGAAATGTTCGAATGGTTGCAAGTTAAAATTTTGCTTGCTTGTGTTGAGTCCTCACTGTAAAGATCATCAGGGCCATTTTCTTCTTTTCCCAGGTTTTTGGCAGAATATCATGATGACTTCTTTCCAGAGTCGGCCTATGTTGCTGCCTGTGAGGCGCACTATAGCACCAAGAACCCCAGGGCGATTTATTGAAGTTTTGATGGTTCTAGAAGAACAGCTTCTCTGTCTAGCTCTGTGCTCTAGGTTCCCAATGAAGATCTAGGGAGATAGGGGACCTTCTTTACAGAGCTGACATGACACCCACCCCCCTGGGGGCTCTGGCAGAGGTGGGCCCATTTGTTTGAGTTGCTTACATACTGTAGTTATTTCTGTTAAGATTTACTTCCTAGGTGCCTGACCAGCCTCCAGCATGAGACCCTTGCCACTGTTCATGTCATCTGTGACAGCAGAAAAAGAACAGCTGTGTTCACAGTGAAGCGTTAATGAGAGCATGTGTAGGTCAGGCTGTTTCAGTAGCTGTTGGAATTAATTCGTTAGCAATAACCACGTTTTTTAGTTATTTGTTAGCATTAAGCAAAATTGTTTTCCAAACTGTTTTCATTCTTGTGATGAGGCTCAACGAGTCTGTCCAACAAATTTTAGTTTTGCTTGGAAATCACAAAGTAGTCCCAAAATATTTTAGAGGGAATTGATATCGATGGCAAAAGAAAATTTGCAGTCACACATTTGCTTGTTACAGTTCCTTTTCTCCAAAACCTTATTTTTGGTAATCTAAATAAAGTGTTGCCTCTCTTGTTTGAGATTTTACAGCTATACTTTGTTGTGTAATGTTATGGTTCCCTTTCTGTAAAACCTTATTTTTGGTGATCTAAATAAAGTGTTGCCCATCTTGTTGCAAAGAACCAGGAGTTTTCACTCTGGTCTTGTCCTCTTTGTTGCAAAGGAACAGTGAGGTAATCTCTTGACATAACTTTTTGTTTTATTTTGTTTTACTTTTGTGCCTTTTTTTGCTAAGGCCTTTTGTTTTCTGTCCCTCTTTGATTTTGGCCCACTTGGTGTCTTGACCAGAAGAAGGTGGCTACTGGGAGTCAGCGTAGTTTTTTGCTATCTTGCTGCTGCCCTCTGAGGTGGTCTGGGGCCAACACATTTATCCTCGTCCACCATTGCCAGCTGATGGTCTCTGCAGTCACCCTTCTAATCCTCGTTTTAGTCTCTCATGTGCCCCCCTCTCTCCCAGGATGCTTAAAAGGAAAACATTAACGTGATGAATGTGATACTTAACTGCAAGGTTTGGCAGTTTAGGAAAATAACAGCTTGAAAAATGACAAGAGGAGGATAACATAATAATTTTTATGAAAATGGCCTAGACATTTAAGAAAGTTGTAACTCAATTAAAGGGATCCCAGTACCGTACAAGCCTTGACTATAGCACCTGCCTTTTCTTGTAGCTCAGTTCAGTTGACCTTAACTTCCAAAGGCCATTGGTCATGAATGACAAAGGCCACAGGGGATTTTTTAAAAATCTAAAATGGTTCAATGGTTCCATCAAAGAGACTTCTGCATATACTGACTAGTGAGATTCAGAACCTGTAAATCAAAGTAGACATCATCTTAGTGTGGTTAGTAGCTAAGTAAGACTCAGGTTTTGGGTGTCTAATCAGGAATAGCACTGAGTTCATACTATGTTTCATTTCCATTTGGTTTATGCAGTGCCTCTTTAATTAAATCTGGTGCACCTGCAGTGTGCTCTGAATTGCTGAAAAAGTTTAATCAGTAATTATTCATGGCCTGGAAAAGAAAAAAGAAAAAAATTTCCCTTACAAGAATCTCCTTGTTTAACGTCTCCAGTGAAATGAACACAGACCATCTCTGGGAACATTTATACAGTTGTATACCTTGAGTTTACAATTCATTCATTTTCTGATGAAAAGTTTTCTTCCGACAAGGCATTTCCTAATCATAACTTCCTTTAAGCTAATTATTTGCAGCTTAGGTTGATTTAAAGAACTTCAAAATATCCCTTTATTATATATCATTAATCATTTTTCAAATACTCAGTTAAAAATATGATTTAAATGTCTAGACCATTCTTCTAAAAATTCTATGTTATCTTCCTCTTGTCAATTTTTAAATTGTTATTTTCCTACACTGCCAAACCTTGCAGTTAAGTGTCACATTTATCATGTTAATGTTTTCCTTTTAAGTCCTTTAAAGGTATATTGAAAATAATATTTCAGTAATTTGTATATCAGGTCCTTGTACTAGGACTTTGAAAACAACATTTGAGAACCAAAAAAACCACTTCTGTCTGAACAAAAGTAGATTTATAAATCATTCCGTAGTGCCTGGGTGACTCAGTCGTTAAGCGTCTGCCTTCGGCTCAGGTCAGGATTCCAGGTCCTGGGATCGAGCCCTGCATCGGACTCCCTGCTCCTCGGGAAGCCTGCTTCTCCCTCTCCTACTCCCCCTGCCTGTATTCCCTCTTGCTATGTCTCTCTCTGTCAAATAAATAAATAAAATTTTAAAAAAATCATTCCGTAGTACAGTGTGCACAAAAAAAGCAAAAGAAAAATTTATTGAGGTGCCTGGCTGGCTCAGTCAATAGCGCATGCGACTCTTAAGAGTCATGAGTTCAAGCCCCATGTTGGGTGTGGAGTCTACTTAAAAAAAATTGGGGGGGTACCTGGGTGACTCAGTTGTTGAGCGTCTGCCTTCAGCTCCAGTCCTGGGATAGAGCCCTACATCGGGCTCCCTGCTTGGCGGGAGGCCTGCTTCTCCCTCTCCCATTCCCGCTGCTTGTGTTCCTGCTCTTGCTTTGTCTCTGTCAAATAAATAAAATCTTTTAAAAAAATTAAAAGAATTATTTAGCAATTTATGAGAGTTGACATCTGTCACTAGATTTTATTAACTCTAATAATGTCTGTCTTAAATAACTGTAATTTGAGGAAGTACAGTTACCCTGTTTTTCCATTGTTCTAATAACTCAGTGGCCTCTGCCCTTTAATATTTAGCTTGTCAACAGTAAGTTTATCTGAACATTTATTAACAACCACCTACTCTGGTGCAAAAACTGCTAGGTATTGGAAAGATAAGGATGAATACGGTATGATCCTTGGTGTGGAATGCACTTAAGATTGATTCTTCCTTAAGTTCTATATTAAGGAATTGTGTTATTTTAACCAGTTCTTAATTGTAAAAAGTATAAGGTAATCATAAATGGCAATATTTTCCAAAATTAACCTTCCCGTTGTCCAAGAAAGAAGGGATAGTTCTACTGTTAACTGTTGCATGGATGTCAGTTTAGGTAAGTTTAAGTTTTTGCTAGTTGAAAAATCTGGCAAGATTTTAAGGGACTCTATATCCATTGGGGAAGGGAGTTTGAACAGATTAAAAGCAGTAATTTGGGGAAATCGTGTTTACTTCAAAATGAGATAAGACTCCTCAATAAACCAATTAAATCTTTTTTTAAGCAATGCAATTGGAGAGACACCCTTTTGTTCTAATTCTGTTTGTCTTATTCTTGTGCCAAATTCTTCCTGATGCTCCTCTGGGACAAATCATTAGTGCATATTTAAGTTAATTGAGTTGTGTTGTTTTTACCTAGTTCCAGTAAAAAGATAATGCTACTTTCTGCCTCTCTATTCCCTGGAATACATCTAAACTCAAAGTGAATTTGTAAATGGCCATTTCTTTGCTTTAGCTTTTCCTCTGATTGATGAGCAGAATGTAAGTCCCCTGTGAATGTCCACAAGGCCTGGGATGAGGTGCTTAGCCAGCTCCTCTCTCTGCACATTGATGCTCTCTGGAGCAGCTATTGGGACCCTAGCCCAGACCATCCTCTCAAGATTATACATGTTGCCGATGTGCCTCATGCATTGAAAGCCTACATGTTATCTCTGTCCTCACACACCAAGGACTACAATTAGTATCAGTGGGTGAATGAGCAAGTGTTCATGTGGTGGTGAACAGTCGGCTGTGCACTCAGGGGAGGGTGGAGATTTCTGAGGAGAAAGGAAGAGAAAAGCAACAAAAGGTCTGCTTTAGAAATGGACAAGGATTGGGATGCTTTTGCTGAGTGATACGCACTAAGCCTCCCCTTCAGCTCTATAAGATAACTCTGCCAAAATGGCGACCATTCACTTAATGCTTGAGAAAATGGATTTGTACTTTTGACCTTTTGTGGAGATGGGTTGCCAGGCTGAGACTGGCCTCCAGGCAGGTGGGGCAAGAGCAAGGGCTCATCAGGTTTCTATGTTCTTTCACTCATCAAAAGGGCTCCAGGAGAAGCCAGACACAAGAGGCTATATGTTCTATGATTCCATTTCTATGAAATGTCCAGAATAGATAAACCATAGGGACAGAAAATAGATTAATGGTCATTAGAGGATGAGGAGAGGAGGGAGTTGGAACTGGCTGCTAATAGGTCTGAGGTCTCCTTAGGGTGGTAGAATATTCTGGAATTACTGATCATGTGCCACCCTGTGATTTTACTAAAAACCACTGAATTGTAAGCTTTTAAAAGGTGAATTTTACAGTAGGTGAAGGAGATCCAGGGATTGGTTATGCCTACAACTCAAGAAAAATACACCATGAAAATGCATTTTTGAGAACTGAAAAGCTATTTTTTTTTAAGGTTTATTTATTTGACAGAGAGAGACACAGCAAGAGAGGGAACACAAGCAAGGGGAGTGTGAGAGGGAGAAGCAGGCTTCCCACGGAGCAGGGAGCCTGATGCGGGGCTCGATCCCAGGACCTGGGATCATGACCTGAGCCGAAGGCAGACGCTTAACGACTGAGCCACCCAGGCGCCCCGAGAACTGAAAAGCTATTTGATCCAACACCTCAACGTGGCTTCTTTTTTAAAATTTTATTTATTTATTTGAGAGAGAGAGACAGAGATAGCAAGAGAGAGCACAAGCGGGGTAGAGAGGGAGAAGCATGTTCCCTGCTAAGCAGGGAGCCAGACATGGGGCTCGATCCCAGGACCCTGGGATAATGACCTGAGCTGAAGGCAGATGCTTAACTGACTGAGCCACCCAGGCGCCCCTCAACATGGCTTCTTTAATGCACCATTGGCCAAAGCAGGCCAGGGTTCCTTTTCTCACTCCACTTCTACTGAGTTCACACTTCACCTGAAGTTCAGAAAACACAGTGCTGTGCCTTCATACAGTTTCTTTCATGAGCAAATACGGAGTTGACAGATCTTCAAACTTCCTTAACTTCCAAATTCTGCACGGCAGGGCATAAGGAATAAGTACATAAGCAAAAAAAGGTTAATAAACAGAAGGAGTTAGTGACAGCAAAAATAGCATGAATTAAGAATAATTCAAACCATAGCCAGTTCATGTTTACAAGTTTTCATGTTTTGGAATTTCTTTACAACATCAAACTTTATTCTTCCAGAAGGTCGTGAAAAATCATAGGTAGTAAAGTGTTCAACTGTGTTTTTCTATTGATCTGTACTTTTCTCACTCAGATTTACAACTTTCAGTGGAATAATTTAGTAAGTCATTTTGGAGATCTGCTTTGGCACAAAGGTAAATTACAGCAGCCTGCTGATTCTATTTACTGCTCAATCTTCACTATTGTAAAGGTGACTTCTGAGACAATTTCAGGTCATCAGCATCTATTAGTTGTTTATTATTATCCAGAAAATGATTTTGGGTGAGATGATTTGTGAGCTGTATAGAAACACACCTATTAGTGTTAGAGGAGGAAGGCTATTTAAGTGTGTTTGGGCAGTACATAAAACGAAGTCTGAAAGCCAAAAATGGAGGGAAACCTAGTAAGATTTTCTTTTGATATGTGATTGTTCATCTTATCGTTTATATTCTATAGCACATAAAGATTAACCAATCATAGCATCGAAACCCTTTGTTAATTGGGTGGTCCATAAGAAGCCATGGTGTAGATGGATTGAAAAATGTTTCTAAATCTTTACACACAAAATGCTTCTAAATCTTTACACACACACACACACATGTACACACACCCATGTCCCTATCCCTAATCTTTCGAATGTGTATTTTTTTAAGTATTTTTATTTAAATTCAATTTAGTTAACATATAGTATATTATTAGTTTCAGGGGTAGAATTTAGTGATTCATCAGTTGCATGTAACACCCAGTGCTCATTACATCAAGTTCAAATGTGAATTTTTAGTTTCTCTTCTCAAGAGTTAGGATTCATTTTCCTTCCCCTTGATTTTGGTCTGGCTTTTATTTTTCTTGTGCTGAGGGCTGACTATCAATAGATCACAGCAAGGGAACTGCTCTGCTTAGTATGAAACCCACATTAGTCTGGCTTTGGGACTTGATTTAGCCAAGAAAATAGGGCAGAAGTGCTTCACTTCCCTTCTCTCCCTTGGAACCTTGCTGAGATGTGAACCAACCCCAGGCTAACCTGCTGGATGATAAGAGACATGTCGCCTAGTTATTCTCATCACCCAACCACCTACCAGCCAACTGTCCCACATGTGAATGAAACCATTTCAGATCAGCCAACCCCCCACCTACCTACGAGCCCACTACAGATGCATAGACAAGCGAGCCACAATCTGCCAAACTTAGCCTCGGTTAGAACCACCCAGTTGACCCATATATTGTAGATTAATTTTTTTTTAAAAGATTTTATTTATTTATTTGAAGAAAGAGACACAGCGAGAGAGCGAACACAAGCAAGGGGAGTGGGAGAGGGAGAAGCAGGCTTCCCGCTGAGCGGGGAGCCCTATGCGGGGCTCGATCCCAGGACCCCGGGATCATGACGTGAGCCGAAGGCAGACGCTTAATGACTGAGCCACCCAGGCGCCCCTATATTGTTGATTAATAATGAAGGCTTATTGTTTTAAGCCACTGTGTTTTGGGGTTGTTTGTTACACGGCAACAGCTAACATCACAATATGTCTTTGTGGTGTTTATGTTTTGCATCTTGTCTATGGAACAGCTCAAACTTCATTGCCTTAGCTGAAATTGCTGAAATTCTGGTATGTTCAGAAGCCATCAGCTAACCAAGGGAACTTGTACCTGCTCCTGCTACTGTTCAGGTAACAAGGAAGAAAATGGATAGAGACAGCAACATACCTTTGGGATTTTGTAGCTAATACTACATGGGTTTTATTTTGTAAGAAATTTAGTTTGCAGAAACTAAAGAGAATATAAAATATGTTTTTATCATAAAATTAACAACTATTGTTATTTGGTAAGATTTGTTTCCAGCCACTGTTTTAAAAAGAAAGAAAACATTTTGTATTTGGCTAAAATTCCCTTTATCATTACCTGGATCTCAATCCCCAGCCCTTCTTCCAGGGGGATAATACCCTGAGTCTGGTGTAGTGTGGGCTCATATTGTGCACATGGAATTTCTTGCTCTTGTACTCTTCATCATGTTCCTGATATATATAGAGATGCATATTTACACATGCACATGTATGTGTAATAGAAACATGCATATATATATAACTACATCAGTTTGTGTTTTTACATATATACACATTTAGTTTAATTTTATTAACTGCTGTATAAGACTACCACGTGGAAATAATACCTTGTTTTAATTTCTTTACCATTGTTGGACAGTCAGATTGCTTCCAAGTTCCCCTTCTACTAATAGTGCTGTAAAGAACAGCACTTGTACATAGGTCCTTATTCAAATGCCAGTCTTTCTGTAGGTCATATACCCAGAATTGCTGGGTGGTCAGACACATGCTCTTTCACATTTTCTGGAGTCTAGAGTTACCCTGTTGGACAGGGAGCTGGCTTTATAAGCGTTCCTGGGTATTCAGTTTCAGGGCCGTTGTCTTGTGGGACAGATTTATAACACTGGGAGCTAAAAAGAAGAAAAATTGGATGAAAACTTGAAATCTCTGCAACATTCTCCATGTTACCTCATCTCACATTGCCCACTCTCCCCGTGCCCTGTGTTTTTATGCACTATTGGGGATTATTTGGTGGTCTCATAGAAATTAGAAATAAATAACTTCACAGTGGTAAAAAGCAGGGTAGGAGGTGATGGCCTGCTGCTCTTTCACTGATTGATTTCCAGGGCAACTATTAATGACACTGTGGAAAGGAGTTGATTGGTCACCCAAGGAATATTTCAAATATTGTATTGAGTAGGGCAAATGCACCATATTAGACAATTTCTGAGGGGTCCCAGTTTCATTATTCAATAAGGCAAGCCGGTTCTCTTTTGGGTTTTCTCAGTTACGAGGTCAAGTCTAAAAACCTGCATGTTAACATGCCAAGACATGAGATGGTAAACATACCATGGCAGGATCAAGGTAGGTCAAAAAATATTGTCTCTGTAAATGAGAGAAAATCATTCTTGTTTAAGCAGTAAATAGCTGAATGTTCTTAGATTTTACACATCCCCTGTCAAAAGTGAATTAGTACACAAGAAGCCCGTCCTCATAATAAATGTTCTTCTCAACAAATTGTGTGTGCCCTTTGTCCTTTGGGTTCAGTCCACACCAGCTGATCATAAGAGGATGATGTCAACATCACCCTATTGCTTTCAGTGTGTAACCATATCTGAGAGCTGCCTGAGGTTTTTCGATTTATGTCAGGTTACATTATAGGTGCTCTGTTACGCAGCTGCGCTTAGTTTAAAATTTTTATAACTGCCGATAAGAATTGCTGGTTAGCAGAAGTAATACTCTATCGTGCGTTTTGTATAGAAAAATGAGGAGAGGGCGCCTGGGTGGCTCAGTCGTTAAGCGTCTGCCTTCGGCTCGGGTCGTGGTCCCATGGTCCTGGGATCGAGCCCTGCCATCGGGCTCCCTGCTCGGTGGGAAGCCTGCTTCTCCCTCTCCCACTCCCCCTGCTTGTGTTCCCTCTCTCACTGTGTCTCTCTCTGTCAAATAAATAAATAAAATCTTAAAAAAAAAAAAAGAAAGAAAGAAAAATGAGGAGAGCCCCGCATTGGGCTCCCTGCTCAGCAAGGAACCTGCTTCTCCCTCTCCCTCTCCCTCTGCCACTCCCCCTGCTTGTGCTCTCTCACTCTCTAATAAATAAATAAATAAAAAGAAAGAAAGAAAATCTTAAAGAAAAGAAAAATGAGGAGAAATAAAACTATTGAAAAACTACATCTTTGTCCTCAAACTTCCAAACCAGGCCGATCACAAAATCATGATTAAAATGAGTAACAAGATAATAATAATGAAGTAAACTCCTGCATGCTCCCAGAAATCACTCTAAAGATTTTTATTTATTTATTTGAGAGAAAGAGAGACAGACAGAGATAGTGAGCAGGGAGGAGAGGGGAGGAGAAGCAGGCTCCCAACTGAGCAGGGAGCCTGACGATGAGGGACTCGATCCCAGGGTTCTGGGATCATTACCTGAGCCGAAGGCAGATGCCCAACCGACTGAGCCATGCAGGCACGCGCGCGCGCGCGCGCACACACACACACGCACACACACACGCACACACACACACACACACCCCAGAAATCACTCTAAAAAGAACATCTAGAAAAAATAAAAATAAGTTTAAAAAAATGAAAACATGTGGGAATACCCAGCTGGCTCAGTCCATAGAGCATGCGACTCTTGATCTCGGGTTTGTGAGTTCAAGCCCCACGTAAGCCATAGAGCTGACTTAGAAATAATAATAAAATAATAAAGGGAACATCTGATGCTGGTTTTTTAGTTCTGTTCTTGAAGATTTTTGGAATCAAGGCTCTGGTTTTGGAAATAGCCAGCGTATTTTGTGCACCTGAGGGAAATTTTATAAAGAGGTTTCAGGTGTTGCCAGTTTTTCATTGATTATCTGGCAGCCCCAAGGCCACCGCTCTCTGCTGGGCTCTCTTTTTCTGAAAATGGGACTCCGACTTGGCAAACCTCATCTCCTGTGCCGGCTGGCTTCCCGTTTCTGCCAGGGGAGGGCGCTAGAGAACAGGGGAGACCGGACTTCATCCCGACTGGCTTGCTTTTCTGTCCCGGACGCTATGGCAGCCTATTCTTCTCTGTCTTTCCAGAAGCAGCCTCCTGGGAGGCGCCCCTGCCTCAGAAGGCCCTTCTCTAAAGCCCTGGTCCCAGCAGCAGCCTGGCAGCAAGCGCTCCCTCCTGCACAGGTATCGACATGTATAAACGTGTTTCAAGTTCTTGATACATTTGCAAATTGCTTCCCAGACGAGTTATTGTGATGTACACTCTCACTGGTTATGTGTGAAAATACTTCCAGAAAGCTCTCTCCCACAATTATTAATGAACTCATCATTGTCTCTTCCTGATTTTTACATTTAATTCTTGAATTCAGTGGTTCCCACAGGCCAGTAGAAATTGAGTGGTCACAACAGAGCCTGTATGGCCCACAAAGCCTAAAAACTATATATTATCAGCTCCCTTACAGATCAAGTTTGCCACTTGATCACACCTGGTCTGGATTTTCAAATATATGACAACTGTGTCTGCCTAGTTTGTACATTTTCAGAGTTACTTTTCAGTGGCTGTTAAGGTCCATTTTAACACTCAGAATGTCTTTAGGAGGCATTTTCTTTTTTATTGATTATATTTGTTAAAGGTCATCACTGCTATGCCTTTTTAAGAAATTTGCTCTTGGATTTATAAATAATGATATATTTTTGTTTTCTAATATATTTACTTTTGTGTTTTATTTTTTTCTAATTACTTAGTCTTAAAAAATCATTTTCTAAAAATGTTAAGGTATTATTCAACCAACCCACCCTGCATTTCTTTTAAAACCAGGATACTAACATGTTCGAGCTCCTAAATAACACCGAGTTAAAAACTAAAAGGCACCGACACGTCAAAGCACAATTAAAAGGGGGGGAAAAAATCATCCCTCGTCCCATCACCATAGCTGCTTGCCATAATCATTTTGGAGTGGTTTTTTTTCTCGTCTCCTCTTTGAGGCACACGTGTTTCAAGTGTTAGTGGAAACCACTCTGCCCTCTGAGATTTAAATTCAATTTGCCTGAGCCCCTTTTCCACCCTCATGGGGAATCTAATCCCCTGCTCCAGGTTTCTGTGACACCAAGGGGAATTTTAATTTTCATGTCCGTATCCATTTCTTCTCTCACTCCTTCCCCTCCTTAACCGGCTTCCCTTTTTTTCTGGGAGTCGTGATCAACTTGAATCTTTTTACCACCAGTCAGTCACAATCACCTCTCATCGGCAGATGGGAATTCAACAACTATGTTTTCTGTTTCCATGAAGTCTTTCTTTCTCCTGACCTGTGTTCTGTTTAATAAGACAAGCAGGGCGCCTGGGTGGCTCAGTTGGTTAAGCGACTGCCTTCGGCTCAGGTCATGATCCTGGAGTCCCGGGATCAAGTCCCACGTCGGGCTCCCTGCTCGGCAGGGAGTCTGCCTCTCTCTCTGACCCTCCCCCCTCTCATGCTCTCTATCTCATTCTCTCTCTCAAATAAATAAATAAAAAATCTTTAAAAAAAAAAAAAAAAATAAGACAAGCAGAAGGAGGGAAAATGCTTTCTTCAAAGATGAGATTCTGAAACCCCTGGCACTGAGTTGGTGGATTTAAAAAGGTCTTTCCAGGGTTTAGAGTATGATTGTATTTTGTGTCTTATGCTGTTGCCAGATGATTTTGCTCTTTCTTAAACAATTCTCCGTGTCTTACCTATAGTTTAGTAGAAGCGTTTCTCATCCAGCCTGCTCACACTGTCATCTGAACAGAATGTGTTTCTTGCTGTTAAGTTATGAAAGAAGGTGATGGGGTTGGCTTGTTTTAGAACTGTTTTTAAATATCTTAAAGAAAGTTTTGAAATACTAAATGGGACATCAAAACCTTAAGTTGAGTTCATTTATTGCTGCATAATGACAAAGCTTGGTAGTTTAAGCCAATTCCTTCTTACTGCCTTGTTGGTTGCCTAGGCTGAGCCAGGCAATTGTGCTCCATGAGGCTGCAGCCCTCCTGTGGTTGCATTCAGCTGGGAGCTCATCTGGGGTGGGAACATCCAAGATGGCTGCACTCACGACTGGCACCTTGGCTGGGGCGCCTGCTGTCCGGGGACTGGCAGGGCCCCTCTCTCTAGCAGAGGAGACAGACTTTCAACATGGTGACTTAGGGCATGGAGAGCAAAGCAAAAGCCTCCCGGCATTTTTGTCATACTGTGCTATTGAAGCAAGTCACAGGGCTACCCCATATTCAAGGGGGGAGAAAACAAACTCCGTGTCTTGATGGAGAGAGAAGAATACAACACAGTGAGGGGAAGACTCTTTGGCAGCCATATTTGAGGAGAACCTACCAAAACCTAATGTAAATCCCATCAATTACATTCAGGAAAACAACACACTAGATATTGAAAATGTACCTATCTGCTATTTACTGTGCCATAGGGACAGTGAGGATAAATAATTAAATGTCTAGTGCACTGATTGGTAAAGGGCCAGATAATAAATAATGTAGGCTTTGTGCACCATGCAGTCTGCTGCAACCTAACCTCTGCCATTATGGTGTGAAAGCTGCCATAGACAATATATTAAAAAATAGGCAGGGCTGGGTTGGTGGGTAGGATTTGTCCTGTGGGCTGTACTTTGCTGCCCCAGGTCCTAGAGAAATAGTGCTTTTCCTGCATTCTAAAGGAATTTAAAAGTAATTATGTAGGAAGGAGATTTCCGATTCTAATAATACCCACATAAACTATCTGAAACCACCAAAAGTTAATATAATGATCAACATGTAGTGAGCTTGTACTTGCTATTTTGGTATCAATATCACCCCATGCTAACAGCATTAAGCGCTGTGTGTGGACCCATTTATTACTTGAGAGCGATGCCTGGCACCACATCCTTTTTCCTTACTTGATTACCATTGCCTTTTAGATTCTATAAAACCCCTCAATATCCTCAGAGAGAGGATATTCGATAATGTGAAATCCTGTTTGGTAAGCAAAAGGCAAACAGTGGGATAGTTGCTATTTTCAAAATACATTTACTAGCTTTATGTTCTCATGACTCTGAATATTTGAGTTCTTGGGTTCTTTATAATGAAGCAAAAGGCAAGGCATGATTTCAAAACCCTCTTGACCATTTTTGTAGGGAGTGATTTTTTTTGACTTCTGCCCTTTTCTGTAGACCCTCAGCAGTAGACCCTCACCATCTCCTATTTTATCCAGGACATACTAGTGCTTTATGAGGTCATGGTTTCTTGTTTTTGTTCATATCCACACATGTCCATATGGGGGTGGGAATTGCGGAGAGTTTCTCATCAGTCTGCATTCCATGTAAAAATACAAGAGGGGGTGACCGGTGGGCTCAGTTGGTGGAGCGTGTGACCCTTGATCTCGGGGTCATGAGTTCAAGCCCCACCTTGGGTGTAGAGATTACTTTAAAAATAAATAAATAAAATATTTAAAAGTACAAGAGATCCCAGGGAAAATTATTTCCACCCTCAGCACCAAAGATACTTCTTTTCATACATTTTTATGTATGTGCGTTATATAAATCAAATATACCATTCTTTTCTTTGCTACAATATGGCTTACATTAAATCCAAGGAGAAGCATTCCTTTTGGAAATTCAAATAGGGAAGCTAAGCAATATGCAACTCATTAAAAAGCAAGTATTGTAAAATGTTTTTCAAAACCGTAGTAATATTATTGCCCTTTACCACTCTGAGATACTACACGGCAGTTTTGTTCTTAGTTAGCATCATTTTTCTTTTCTTTTAAGTTTCTTTGTTTTTTAGTAATCTCTACACCTAACATGGGGCCCGAACTCATGACCCCCGAGATCAAGAGTCCGCCCCATGCTCCACCGGCTGAGCTGGCCAGGCGCCCTGAGCAGAGTTTACTTTCTGCCTGCAAATGAGACACCAGAACACAAAAGCCCTTGCTGCCCCTTGGACTTCTTTTTCGCAGGTATTGACTGACAGGCCCTACGAGCCTGTAAGAGCTAATGTGAAAATGCCATCTTTTGTGGCTGTGTTGCCCTATTTTCCAGCTTGCCCCCCTGAGCCCAGCTGTCACCATCTCT
>NC_138385.1:99300477-99307877 GCF_054177405.1 Leptonychotes weddellii | reverse complement strand
GCAGACAACGGGTGAAGTGCTTTAGCCTGAAAATGTATACATCACTAGAATAGTAGTTGTTGCCTGAGGTCCTACTCCTACTCCTGCCATGGAAAGTTCCTCCTCTCAGCTCCTCGGCCTACCATGAGTCTCTCCAGGAACTGCCTCAGACAGGAAATAAAAATAAATAGAATCGATTCCGAACACCTTGGTTTGAACGTGGGCTTTGCCTTCCTCTTCAGGCCTTTCCAGTCCATACCTCCTTTGTAAGATCTTTTCATTTTCTGATTGTTTTCCCTTCAACCCTGAGCACTGGGCCTGAGGGCTGGCTCCTCCCCTTCAGCTTGATGGGACCAGCTTCTAGAACCCAGCAGAAGCCTGGGTCTCTGGGAGGAGCCATTTTTCTTTTATGCTTACTTAAGGAAAATCAATCCACAGTGATGCCCACACTTTATTCTGTTTCATCCACCGGCCGGCTGACCAGCATTTCTTTTAATACGTACGAAGTTTCCATGCATTAGCTTAGTTTCTCTAAGCTTCCTTTTGGAGCCATCTCCTTTGATTCTTGCCCTATTTCCTTTTCCACCATCTGTTAAAATGTCTTTTTTAGAGATACCGAAATTGAGACATTAAATATGTTTGTGAGGCTGCTGGCTAATGTTGGAGATTTAAGGCTTGAGAGAGCAGTCAGGGATCTACTCTGAAACAGAATCCTCTTTTTACTCATTTTCCAAAAGGCACACAGTAGTTTCAAAGTGCCAGTAATGAGTTTTTTGAAGACTTAGAAATGACAGTTATTTCATTTTGATTTCCTGGATTACTGTGTAAATTGCTACCTCATAAAGATCCGGGCTTTGGCAGGTGCAAAAAGAACACTTTAGAACATGCCATTTACTTTTCAGCCTAGTTGCCTTCATAGAAACTTCTGTATGCTTTCCTTGGGCACTTCACGGTATATATTTTTGAGAAATTATTCTTCCAGTAGAGTGTTCAGTCCTTCTAAACTGATTATTTTATCTTCAATGTCTCATTGTAAGCAATAATCTTAAGAAGGATATTCTTTGGGGCACCTGGGTGGCACAGTCGGTTAAGTGCCTGACTCTTGGTTTTGGCTCAGGTCATGATCTCAGGGTCGTAAGATGAAGCCCCCTCATCGGGCTCCACACTCAGTGGGGAGTCTGCTTGAGATTCTGTCTCCCTCTGCCCCTCCCCCCTCAATTTCTCTCTCTCTCATAAATAAGTAAAATCTTTTTTTAAAAAAAGGATATTCTTGGGCGCCTGGGTGGCTCAGATGGTTGAGCGTCTGCCTTCGGCTCAGGTCATGATCTCAGGGTCCTGGGATCGAGTCCCGCATCGGGCTTCCTGCTCCTTGGGAGCCTGCTTCTCCCTCTGCCTCTCTCTCTCTCTCTGTCTCTCATGAATAAATGAATAAAATCTTTAAAAAAAAAATAAATAAATAAAAATAAAAAAAAATAAAAAAAGGATATTCTTTTCCCAAGAATATTTTTCTGTTTCCTAGATTTTCTAAGTGAACCAAATCTAGTGTCTTTTTCTGTGATGCACTACAAAATTAGCTTGCTAGCAGGATATGCAGAGAGCAATGTGATACAAATTATGTTTTCATGTTGATGACTGAGTTGTGTATTTCGATCAAGTCAACCAAAGAGCATCTGAGCATATTTTAGTTACCTTAAAATATGGAATTTTTTTTTTTTTAAATATGGAATTTTTTAAGACAGCATTACACAGGTAATACCTAGTAGTCAGTGGCAATCAATCATGTGCTTTTGCTGGAGACTTGCCTCCAGTCAGGTTGAAAACCATCACATGCACCCCGGGCCCATTGCTCCTAATGGGCTGCAAGATGGCCAGGTTGACCAACAATATATCCCTGGGCCCCTCGGACTGCAGCACCATTTTTCATAGTTGGCTCTTCTGTGGCCAATTTGTCAACATGGAGTCTGCTCTAAGGTGTGTTAAATTAAGTGGTTTAACTTAGACATTGCTACATGCTTCTGTAATTTTCCTTTGCATCGACACAATAGGGAGATCCTTCCACATGGACTCCAAAACCAAAATGTAAAACAGACAAATACATATATTTTTTATGGTACCTCTTGAACAAAAAACAAAGAGAAAATTTGTCCAAAGAAATGTATTTCATGTTTTATAACAGGAAAGGAGGGTGTAATGATTTTTTTCAACCAAAATGAAATCTATAAATACGGCATTTTAAAAAAATTTGGCTTAAGTTTATGAAAGGAATGTATACAATATGTTTATTTTTAAACTTTTTATTATGGGAAATGTTGAACATATACAAATGTTGACCCAGTAGAATGTTGAGCCCCCAGATATGCTTCATCAGCTTCAACCATTATTGATTCATAGCCAATCTTGTTTTATCCATACTTTTCCCCACTTCTTATACAGCTCTCAAATTATTATGAAGTAAATTCAGATATCATATGTAAAAGTACCTTTACAAATAGAAGCATTTAAAAATGTTGGGCAGGGCGCCTGGCTGTCTCAGTTGGTGGAGCATGCGACTTTTGATCTCAGGGTCTTGGGTTCAAGTCCCATGTTCGGTGTAGAGATTACCTAAATAAATAAATAAATCTTTAAAATAAATTTTTTTTAAATGTTGGACAAAATAAAGTATAAACAGGTAATAGGTAATAAGAGCTATTACGTCTAAATAATTCAAGAAATGGAGTGATGTCTGGCACTTAAATGTCAACCATATGGCAGAAAACCAGACTTGTACAAAATAATGAATTAGGTATAACTTGAGAGCCAAACTGAAATATTCCAGCTGGTCAACAGATATTTATTTTATGTATGTACATATTTATATATGTATATAAGAAGAATTTACGCAATCACTGAAATTTTAGCCACGGTCGCTCACAGAACTGCTGAGTTGTACACTTTAAATGGACGGATTCAATGATGTGTGAATCATATCTTGGTCTAAAAACTGCCATGAAAAAAAGTGCTATGGGAACAAGATTATCTAATCACACCAAAAGAAGGGAGATAGAACTACTTTGCCACTAAAAGCTCTAATGGTTAAGGCAGACCTGTTAACCATTATTGTAAAACGGTGAAGTGTTTTAAAACGTCTGGTATAGGGGCGCCTGGGTGGCTCAGTCGTGAAGCGTCTGCCTTCGGCTCCGGTCATGATCCCAGGGTCCTGGGATCGAGCCCTGCATCGGGCTCCCTGCTCCGTGGGAAGCCTGCTTCTCCCTCTCCCACTCCCCCTGCTTGTGTTCCCTCTCCCACTGTGTCTCTCTGTGTCAAATAAATAAATAAAATCTTTAAAAAAAAAAAAACACATCTGGTATAGGGGCGCCTGGGTGGCTCAGTCATTAGGCATCTCCCTTCGGCTCAGGTCATGATCTCAGGGTCCTAGGATCGAGACCCACATCGGGCTCCCTCCTTGGCGGGAGGCCTGCTTCTCCCTCTCCCACTCCCCCTGCTTGTGTTCCCTCTCTCGCTGTCTCTCTGTCAGATAAATGAATAAAATCTTAAAATATATATATCAAAAAATAAAACATATGGTATAAAATTAGGGGCACCTGGCTGGCTCAATCAGTAGAGCATGTGACTCTTGATCTTGGGGTCATGTTTCAAGCCCCATGTTGGGCATAGAGCTTACTTAAAAAAAATTTTTTTAATTTTTAAAAATCTGATATAAAATTAATCAGTGAAAGGAAGATATGAGAATGTATTTGATGTCTTCTGCCCAAGTCAAATTTCGGATTATTAGGCTCAATGTTCTTATACCAATTTTCATTTTCTGCATTTTTGAACACTGGATATTAAGCATAATATACCCTTTTTTATTTTGGTCCAGGGTAATTAATGCATGCCTTGGTCATGTTAGGTACTCAATAAGCATTTGTTAACTGCATGGATAAATGAGTGTTTTTACTATAATGTTTTCCTAAGATATTGGGTGTATATGATTCTCTTCCCCCTGAAAATGCATTATTTCAGAATGTTGTATTTTGTATTTGTCTACTTTAAAGTTTTTCCTTTATATTTATATACTTAGTCTTCTTTTTCACAATTTATTTGTTCAGATCAGAATAGAAATAATATTTAAGCATTGTAATTGTTGATCTGTCCTTTAGTCTTTAATCTGTAGGTTTTCTTCCTCCTTTTTTTTTTTATCCTCTTGCAATTTATTTTTTTCCTTTTTTTTTAAAGATTTTATTTATTTATTTGAGAGAGAGAGAATGAGAGAGAGAGCACATGAGAGGGGGGAGGGTCAGAGGGAGAAGCAGACTCCCTGCCGAGCAGGGAGCCCGATGCGGGACTCGATCCAGGGACTCCAGGATCATGACCTGAGCCGAAGGCAGTCCCTTAACCAACTGAGCCACCCAAGCACCCTTGCAATTTATTTTTTTAAGAAATTAGTTCTTTGTCTTGTAAAATTGCTCACAGGCTGGATTTTGCTAATTGCATTTGCGTGGTATTGTTTAACATGTTCTTTGTGCCCTCTAGTTCCTTTACACTTGTAGAAACAACCAGAGGCTTAATCAGATTCAAGTTCAAATTTTTTGGCAAGACTACTTCATAGCTGCTATTGTTACTTACATCAAGTGGCACTTCAGGTCTGATTGTCCCACTTGTGACAGCAGCAGCCACTGATGGTTATAGTATAGATCCATTCATTCAGTGGCAGTTGGAAAATGATGTCTGTGGTAGCCAGCCTCTAGAATAGCCCCCAGCATTCCCTGCCTCCTTGCATCCCTGCCCCTGTGTGATGTCCCTCTGCATTGTATCAGGTTGGTCTGAATGACCAACAGAACATGAGCGAAGTAATGTTATGCCCCTTTTCCTTGGGTCACTTACTTTGAGCAAAGCCAGCCGCCATGTCATGTGGACCGTGTGGAAAGGAACTGAGGCCTTCTGCCAGTAGCCCCATGAGTGAGCTTGGAAGTCAGGTCTTCAGATGGCTGTGGCCCCAGCTGGCATCTTGATTCTACCCCCTGGAAAGTCCTGAGCCAGAACCCCTAGCTCAGCCTCTCCTGAATTCTTGAGTTGCGGAAACTGTGTTGTTTTAAGCCTCCATGTTCTGGGATAATTTGTTACTCAACAAAGATGGCTCATTCAGTTTTATTCTAATTCTTTCATCCAATCTTCATTTCTTATATGGCATACTTCTTTTTTTTTAAGATTT
This sequence comes from Leptonychotes weddellii, assembly GCF_054177405.1. NCBI lineage: Eukaryota > Metazoa > Chordata > Mammalia > Carnivora > Phocidae > Leptonychotes > Leptonychotes weddellii. The sequence continues at coordinate 99,302,707 of NC_138385.1, read as the reverse complement.
TATTTATTTATCTGACAGACAGAGACACAGCGAGAGAGGGAACACAAGCAGGGGGAGAGGCAGAGGGAGAGGGAGAGGGAGAAGCAAGCTCCCTGCTGAGCAGGGAGCCCGATGTGGGACTCAATCCCAGGACCCTGGGATCATGACCTGAGCAGAAAGCAGACACTTAACCGACTGAGCCTCCCAGGTGCCCCTTAGCTGGAATACTTCTATAAAGAGAATTTCTTTCAACAACTGTTTGATTACTCTGTGGTACAGTTGGTATAGGAAAGAACAGTTATTCTTCTCACTCCAAATTATAATCATGCCATATATATGTTTTTGTACACATATATACATGCACATGCATATGTATACGTATGTGTATAGATAGATTGATAAATGTAAAGAATTTAGAGCATTTTCTTATATTTTTACTAGATGTCCTGAACATCATGTTACTGGTTGTGCAATATTCCACTGAGTTTATTCAACCATCCTTCTTTGTTGGAAATTTGATTTTTTACAGTGTTACTGCTAATAGCCTATCAATTGGAAATATTTTTACACTAAGGCTTTTTGTGACTTTAAGACTATTTTTTTAGGGGCGCCTGGGTGGCTTAGTTGGTTAAGCGTCTGCCTTCGGCTCAGGTCATGATCTCAGGGTCCTGGGATCGAGCCCCACATCAGGCTCCCTGCTTGGCAGGAGCCTGCTTCTCCCTCTCCTCCCCGCTTCTGCTCACTCTCGCTGTCTCTGTCACTATCTGTTTCTCTCTCAAATAAATAAAACCTTAAAAAAAAAAAAAGACTATTTTTTTAGATCAGATTCCTAAGACCATAATTGCTAAACCCCAAATTATGGGCATTTTTAAGGCCTGATATATTTTTCTAAATTACTTGCCAAAAAGAAAATATAATTTCTCCTGGCAACAGCAAAATCTGGTCACCAAATCTGGTCACTGCATTCCTGTCAGGGATCTGTGTTATTTATACGTTCAGTATTCATACAACAAACATCTGTAATGTGCCTACTATGTGTGCGGTGCTCTTCATAAAGTGAAAAAACTCAGCTTTTTTAAATTTGTCTGGTCCAATAGTACCTCACAATATTCTGAAAATGTTATATCTACTTTTAAAATATCTCTTAATACCTCTTTTTTTTTTTTTTTTTTTTACCCTCTCTGGGCCCGGCAGGCATTTCTTTCTGTCTGCTCACCCCCGCCAGCCTAACAGTCTATATCTCTGAACCTTGTCTCTGCATCCATCTCCTATTTTGCTTCTTTTATTTCTTGTACGCTGGGAAGCTAGATAACCATCCTTGTTACGACAATGAATTAAATGAGGTGACTTTGATTCATCTACTGCCACCATCCATTCTCATAAATGGAAGTGTAAATCCGTTTTTAGGCCATATTTTATTTAGCTTGATTTATTATTTCTCACAAGAATAGCTTTCCCTGAAAGTCCTGGAGGGAAATCTACCTTGTAAAGGTGCAACAAGACATTATCTGAGAAAGACTCTTTGTAACAGAGACTGTCATCCCCTAAAGCAAAGAGACATGGACTAGCTTCTCTTTTGGCCACATTTAAGGTGATAAATTGAGAAGTGAGATTAGATTTCCCTTAAAGTCAGCATCGCATAGATTACGCCTTCAAGGAAGCGGTGGTTAATTCCAGACCAAATCACCAAGTAGATTTGTTTCTTTTGAGGGGCTACCATTTGGGTGGTTTCAAGTTCCTTGGAGATAACTGTCCTCCGTGACTCCACTCTAAGGATAAGGTAGAAAATTAGCAGTCAGAATAGTAGAAAGAAAATAGCTGTTGCCCACAGCCCTGCCACCCAGACATGTTCATCTGTCATACAGGTGGCTTCTTTGGCTGCCTAGGGGTCATCCATCAAGATTTGGGATAAATTATATGTTACATAGTATGAAGTAAGAAGTAGGCCCTATAGGGAAAGGGTAGACATAAAACCAGGGTTGGCAAGAGATGAGAGGCATGAACACCCCATCCTCCTAATATTCCACTGAAAGGAGTGTTCAAGTCAGGGCTTTTTGCTGTATATATGCATCAGAGGTCCATGTTCTAGTAGAATTACCCTGCCCCCTACTGGGTATTTACTCCAAAGATACAAAAGTAGGGATCCGAAGGGGTACGTGCACCCCGATGCTTATAGCAGCAATGTCCACAATAGCCAAACTGTGGAAAGAGCCAAGATGTCCATCGACAGATGACTGGATAAAGAAGATGT
>NC_138385.1:99282783-99299977 GCF_054177405.1 Leptonychotes weddellii | reverse complement strand
CCTGCCGAGCAGAGAGCCTGATGCGGGACTCGATCCCGGGACTCCAGGATCATGACCTGAGCCGAAGGCAGTCGCTTAACCAACTGAGCCACCCAGGCGCCCCTTCAAGTCCCATTTAAAATATGAGGTTTTCTGTCATTTTGTTATTGATTTGTAGTAGCTCTTTTTATCCTGTAGATCCATGTACTTTGTCATTCATGGTATATGACAAATCCAATCATAGTTTGTGGTTTGCCTTTTCATTTTTTTTTTCTTAGTAGGCTCTATGCCCAGCGTGGAGCCCAACGTGGGGCTTGAACTAAGGATCCTGAGAGCAAGACCTGAACTGAGATCAAGAGTTGGACGCTTAACCAACTGAGCCACTCACAGCCCCCTTGCCTTTTCATTTTCTTAAAGTGTCTTTTGGTGAGCAGAAGCCAGAAGCATTTAATTTTGATGAAGTGCAATTTACCACTTTCTGGTTAATGCTTTTTGGGTCCTGTTTAAAGAAATCTTTGCTTACTACAAGGTCAAGAAGATATTTTCCTATGACTTCTCAAAAACTTTTATGGTTTTTGCTTTTACATTTAGGCCTATGATTCTACGAAGGTATTTCTTATTTACTACTTATATACAAATCTGTCAGTGACATGAAAAACAATTTATATGACAAAACAGTTCTTTGTGAAAATAATGGCATGCAAAACATATGTCCTAAAAATAAGCTATTCATAGTGGTCTATTAAATTGCAATCACGTATTAGTAAGCAAGTGATTTAGAAAATCAGCTGCCTTTCATTCTGTTGGGAGAGCTTGCTAATTAATGTAAAACTCGCTTTGTAATACGGGAAAGATTATCTATCTAGCTGAATTCAGTTTTACTAACAAAAGAGTATGCAGGTTTTTACATGCGTTTCTTTTACACAGATGCATTTCGCAGTTGGAAATAATTTCTTACCAATGGCATATTGTCTCTGGAAATAGTTCCGGTTTTGGAAATCTCTTCCCTCAGCTTCTATGCAGAACTCATCAGCCCTTTTCTTTTCTGAATGGCACATGGTGAACCCTCCAAGAGGTGCAGAGAATGATCTTTACCAGCAACAAGGCCAGCGGCTCTAGAGGACTTGCCTCCCTATTGCCAAGCAGAAACTCCAGAAAGTTCAGTTTGCAGATGGAAATTCCTTCCTCTATTCCTCCTTCATCCATTTGTCAAAGATTTATGAAGCACCTGTGATGTACCAGGGGGCAGTACACGGACTTAGAGGAGCACCAAGGATACTTCTTGTTAAATATAATTTTCTTCTTAATTTTTGCCTACATGAAATATGTGAATAAGTAACTCTATTGATCAGGGTTCTCTAGAAAAACAGAACCAGTAAGGTCTATGTGTATGTATATGTGTGTATGTTTATCTGTATGTGTATGTACATACATACGTACATTTAAAATTTTTATTTTAAGAAGTTGGCCCATGTTGGGCGCCTGGGTGGCTCTGTTGGTTAAGCGACTGCCTTCGGCTCAGGTCATGATCCTGGAGTCCCCGGATCGAGTCCCGCATCGGGCTCCCTGCTCGGCAGGGAGTCTGCTTCTCCCTCTGACCCTCTTCCCTCTCGTGCTCTCTGTCTCTCATTCTCTCTCTCTCAAATAAATAAATAAAATCTTTAAAAAAAATTAAAAAAAAAAAAGAAGTTGGCCCATGTAATCATAGGATTTGGCAAATCTGAAATCTGTAGGGCAGGCTGGAAACTCAGAAGTTGATGTTGTAGTCCTAAGTCCTAAATGCGTAGGGCAGGCTAGCAGGCTAGAAACTCAGGCAAGACTGCTGTTATAGTCTTAAGGCAGAATTCCTGCTCCAGGAAAGCTCAGTGTTTGGTCTTAATGCCTTCAACTGATTGGCTAAGACCCACACACATTATGGAGAGTAATCTCCTTTACTTAAAGACAACTGATTGTAGATGTTAATCACATCTACAAAATATCTTCACTAAACTAGTGTTTGGTCAGCCAACCAACAGTAGCCTAGACAAGTTGACACATAAAATTTAACCATCACAATAAGAGTGAGCAGATATTTGACTATTAGCTTATTTGGAACCAACATATTTTATTTAAAAAGTCCAATTTTTTAAAGGCAATGCCATTTGTCACAAATCTTGGCATAAAGAATTGCATGTATTCAAAGCTTTGATAATGAAAAGACCTATTCCTGCTTACTTGAAGATAACGTCTACAATAGTCATAAAGTTGTGGCTTAGTTTCTATAGAAACGATAAAGGGGGAGTATGGGTCTTTCTCTTAGATCCAGGCAGCAAATATACCTAGTGGTAGATAACCCAAGTCTTATCTTTTCTTCTGGAAATAAAGGCGAAGTGTTGGACTGTCTGATGAAAAAAACACCCCTGCGTTCTGTCTCGGTTCTGGAGCTCACTCCCCACCCACTTCTCCCCCCACCTCCCCCCACCTGCGGCTCCACAAACTCCATCTTGTCTGTGAAACCACCAATGCTTGGCTCACAAAAATTCTTTCTCAAGATAATACTGCCCCCATGGGATAGCTGGAGGCCGGCATGGCTCCCTCCTGGGCTCTTAACTCTCACTTTCTAGGGGACTTTATCCACTCGGTTTCAGGCTACCCTCTATAAGCTGATGACTTGCAAATTTGTAATTCCAGCCCAGACTTTTTTCCAGCCCTGATTATCTAAAGGGCACCTGACGATTCTAGGACCCAATCCCAGTGTGTGTGTGGAGGGGGTTTCCCCACATCTCTAAGCAATTCCCCAACACCAGCTCGGTGTCGTTCAATTCAACTAATTCTGATACTATCTCCAAGTAGGTAGTGTCACTCCACAGGTTAAGGCCTCGGTCCTACGAAACTGCCCCCCACTCCACTTCCGACCAGACAGTCATGAGTCCCTGTTGTCATTCATCTGTACTTCTGATATACCTGCTCTAGACGCTCCAATGACCCCCTCTTCAAGTTCCATTCATTTGCTAGAGCAGCTCCCAGAACTCAAGAAAACATTTTACTTACTAGATTACCAGTTTATCCTGAAAAGAAAGAACTAACTCAAGAACAGCCAGATGGAAGAGATGCACAGGGCCAGGTAGAGGAAAGGACATCCAGCTTCCATGCCCTCTCTCCACATCTCCACAGGTTCACCAACAGGGAAGCTCTCCAAACCCCATCCGTTTTTGAGGGGGGTTTTATAGAGGCTTTATTATATAGGCATGATTGATTAAATCACTGGCCATTCCCCTCTCCCCTCCCCAGAGGTCAGCGGGTGGGACACAAAGTTCCAATCCTTTACAAGGTCGGCTCTACTAGCAACCAGCCCCCATCTTTAGGTACAGTCTGAAATTCACTTCATTAACATAACGAAGGACACCTTAATCGTGCTCCTCACTTAGGAAATTCCCGGGGTTTTAGGAGCTCTTCCTGAAATGGGGACAAGACCAAAGATAAATATCTTATTATAAATTATAGTATCATAGTGATGTGGTGTGAAGTAGTGGGATCCGGAAGAGATGACCAAGAAAGAATTCTTGAGACTTCTTTGGTGCAAAAGGTGGTTTTATTAAAGCCCGGGGACGGACCCGTGGGCAGAAGGAGCTGCACTGGGGTTGTGACAGGTGACTGATTATATACTTTCAAATTGTGTGGGAGTTAGGGAGAGCACAAGCCTCCAAGGTATTTTGGAAACAAGGGCGGGGAGTGGAGGGAGACTAGCTATTGTTAGGAAAATGTCATTTGTTACTGTTTAGTAAAAACTCGGTCACGAGACCCTTTAGATGCATATCCGTAGGTCATATGCTTGGGGGATGATGGCCAACATGTATCTTGGGGGTAGAGATAAAGGAAGTTTCCAAAGGAATTTTTTTTAAATAATTCTTTTTTTTTTAAGATTTTATTTATTTATTTGACAGAGAGAGCACAAGCAGGGGGAGTGGCAGGCAGAGGGAGAGGGAGAAGCAGACTTGCCGCTGAGCAGAGAGCCAGACATGGGGCTCAAACCCAGGACCCTGGGATCATGATCTGAGCCGAAAGCAGACGCTTCACTGACTGAGCCACGCAGGCACCCCTCCAAAGGAATTTTTATGTCTTAAAGAAGACCTACAGGACCCTCAGGGTCAGGCTAAGATTGCCTTTTGCCCTTAGCAAAGTATTAACATCGAGGTAGTTGAGTCCCTAGAGGAATGTCACTCTGCCTGTTTCAAGGACTTGTCAATGGACTGTAAGTAGTAAGGAAATTTTTCTTTGGCCTTTGTTTCCCACATCAATAGCATTTCAACCTTAACATGTCTAAAAGAAAATCATTGAAGTTTCTCTTGAAACTTCCCACTCAAGTCTTCTTTAGCTTGGTGTAGCACCAACCACCTGGTTGCTCAGGCAAATATCTAGATGTTCTCCCTGATTCCTTTCTTTCTTCCCAACAGTTACAATTCATCACTAAGTCCTGCCAGTGTTACCTCTAGAACATAATCCTGATCTGTCCACATACGTCCATTTCCACCAGTATCACTCTGGTCCCAGCCACTGTCCTGTCTTGCCTGGGCCACTGAAAAACTTTCCTAACTCTCCCTCCTGCTTCCATTTTTGCCCCCACAATCCCTTCTGCAGTAGCATGTTATTTTAGTAACCTATAGTACTATGACTTTACTAGATAGTGTTAAAAAGAAAACCACAGCCCCCAAATGGAGTCCCTTAAGCCCAGACACCAAATCAGGGCTTAATATCTAACCTCATTGCAGCACCAAGGAGGTCATCTGTCACATGGCCCTTTTCATCTCCCAAAGGAAGAGGAGGTCATCTGCATGATAAGATGATAAGACCCCTTGTTCTTCCTCTAAGGGAAGGTGACCTTGCCTGGAACAATCCTTTTTTTTTTTTTTTTTTTTTTTGGTTAATAACTTCCTTGCCTCATCTTCCTTCCTATAAAAACCTTCCATTTGGTTCAACTCCTCAGAGCTCCCTTCTACTTGCTAGATGGGATGCTGCCTGATTCATGAATCACTTAACAAAGCCAATTAGATCTTCAAAGTTAGTCAGTTGAATGTTGTTTTTTAGTGTTAGTAAGGATATGAAAAGACTACAGGGTTCACTCAGGTGTTTAGAGCTGGAGGAGAGAGTATCCAGCGTCTTCAGGAGCCAAATATATTCAAAACCTAATCATTTAGATTTGGGGAAGGGGTTCTGGGTTTTCACTGGCAGACTCCAGAATCAGATTACAAGGAGCTGAACTGTGAGACCACCCAGTACGGAGAGCATTAATGTATCAGCTATAAAGAGAGCTCATTGTGTCCCTTGAGGGTTGTGTACAAGCATCGCGGGCTGAGGCATGGGCCTTTTCACTGGGAACTAGAAGACAAGCCCAAACATCACCTGGGGAGGTAACCCAACATTCTTGGGGGATGTCATAAGTACTTGAATGAAAACATCAAGGTGCTGAGTGCTTAAGGAAACAGTCACAGTTCCTTAGTGGGTAAACATCTTTTAATCCAAGGAAAAGTTAGAGTTTAGAAAAAAACTTAAGAGAATCAAAACTGTAGCATTAACATTTTTGTGTTTAGGAATAGTCTATACAGGGGCCCCTGGGTGGCTCAGTCGATTAAGGATCTGCCTCAGCTCAGGGCATTAGCCCAAGGTCCTGGGATTGAGCCTTACATCGGGCTCTCTGCTCAGCGGGGAGTTGGCTTTTCCTTCTCACTCTCCCTCTGTGTTCTCTCTCTCTCTTTCTCAAATAAATAAATAAAAATCTTTAAAAAAAAAAATAACCTATATGTATTCAGTATTTTGAGTGTTTATTACATTTAAGAGAATTTGGCCTATAAAATAACCTATCAGTTCTGTGATACATATTCAAAGTGTGTTTTTTAGTTATTAAATTTATGATTGTAGCTTGAAATCTTATGAAATTTATAAGTAATATTAGAAAATTCAGGAAAACTTAAGTTTATCAACATATTTACAAATTTAATCTATTAGATTTGTAAATATTACTTAAGTACTTGGGAAGGTTTGTTATGCAATTGAAACATGTAAAAAAAAAGTAGAATACATTAAAATTTTAAGTGCTGTTTCACATACTAAAGAGAGTCTAATCAAGTATATTGGCAATGGGAAGAAAGAAACATTAAAGATCCCCCAAGAGTGATTATTAAAATTTGGTAAATTAATAAATACAGTAATATGATTAGTAAGTTGAATGTAAAAAAAGCTGAGAACTAGTCTTTTAGTCGGAAACTTTCATAAACTGATTGATTGTTTTTAATATCAAAGCTATGTTCACATATTATTTTTGTGCGTGGAAAAGCTGATATCAGAAAAAGCAAAAAACATTTATTGACATTTAGTAATTAACCTTACTACTTTCAGGAGCGACAGGAGGATTATGATTTGGTTCTTAACATATGTATGTGAACAAGAAGCCTCACAAAAAAGGCCCCTCACACAACAGAGTCAGTTGCCAAGGACAAACAACTGTAGCAACTGAGGAAGTAGGATTCTAGAAGTTGTTGTTTCCTGCCAGAGGCTGTTCTAGCCGGTTCCAAAGGCCTATTCCTGGACCTCTTGGCAGTTGTCAAAGGATGAAGGGTCTGTGTTGCTTATCATCACCTTCTTACAGGAAATGAAGTTTGCCTTAGGTCTACCAACAAGCCTACTCTCAGGTCTTTGTCTTTTCTCCCTTGCCTTATGTGATGATTTAAAATATGTCCACGAACTCTTTGACACATTCTTCAATAAGTGGAGTCTAATTCTTCTCCCCTTGAGTGTGGCCTTGACTGTCTTCCTTCTAATAAATACAGGTGGAAGTAATAATATATGACTTCTGAGACTACATCATTAAAGGCATGTAGCCAAAAGATGCTCAATATCACTCATCATCAGGGAAATGCAAATCAAAACCACAATGAGATATTACTCACACCTGTCAGAATGGCTAAAATTAAAAGGTCAAGAAACAAGTATTGGCGAGGATGTGGAGAAGGAACCTTCGTGCATTACTGGTGGGAATGCAAACTGGTGCAGCCACTGTGGAAGACAGTATGGAGGTTTCTCAAAAAGTTAAAAATAGAACCACCCTATGATCCAGTAATCACACTACTGGGTATTTACCCAAAGAATACAAAAGCTAATTTGAAGGAATATATGCAGCCCTATGTTTATAGCAACATTATTTACAATAGCCAAATTATGGAAGCAGCCCAAGTATCCATTGATAGATGAATGGATGAAGAAGAGGTGGTATATATATATACAATGGAATATTATTCAGCCATAAAGGAGAATGAAATCTTGTCATTTGCAATGACATGGATGGATCTAGAGGGTATTATGCTAAGTGAAATAAACCAGTCAGAGAAGGACAAATACCTTATGATTTCACTCATATGTGAGATTTAAGAAACAAAACAAATGAACAAAGGAAAAAAAGAGAAACCAAAAAAGAGACTCTTACCTATAGAGAACAAACTGATGATTATCAGAGGGGAGGTGGTTGGGGTGATGGGTGAAATAGGTGAAGGGATTAAGAATACACTTATCAGGACACCTAGCTGGCTCAGTTGGTAGAGCATGTATTTTTTTTTTTAAGTAAACTCTACCCTCCAACGTGGGGCATGAACTCACGATCCTGAGATCAAGAGTCACATGCTCTACCGACTGAGACAGCCAGGTGCCCTGAGCATGTGACTCTTGATCTTGGGGTTGTGAGTTTAAGACCCACAGTGGCCGTAGAGCTTACTTAAAAAAAAAAAAAAAGAGTACACTTATGATGAGCACTGAGAAATATATGGAATTGTTGAATTGCTATATTGTACACTTGAAACTAATACAACACTGTATGTTAACTACTCTGGAATTAAAATAATAAACAAACAAATAAATAAATGGCATGAGGCTCCCTCCTTGCCCACTCTTGGATCACTCACTCTGGAGAAAGGCAGCTGTCATGTTGTAAGGGCATACAAGAAGCCCTTTGAAGAAGTTCATCTAGCAAGGAACTAAGGCATCCGACCAGTCGCCAGCATCAACTTGTCCACTGTATAAGCCTTTTTGGAAACAGATCCTTCAGCCTCAGTCAAACCTTCAGATGCCTGTAGCCCGGCTAACATCATGACCTCAATCTCATGAGAGACCCTGAATAAGAACCAGTCCCCTAAGTTGCTACCAAGTTCCTTACCCACAGAAACTGGAAGGTAATAAATGTTTGTTGTCTTAAACTGCTAATTTTTAGGGTAATTTGTTATGTGGCAATAGATACCTAATACCCTTTCCTTGGTTGAACCCCAGTCTGGGCGTCTCCACATCCTCACTCTTTAATAAGTCCTCATCACACTGAATCACTCAAGGTTCCTAGGAACATATCTGTCTTTTACCATTACTTTCGAACATCTCATATTTAAAATAATATTTGTTTCACAAATTCCCTTATGCTATGCCTTGGATTAATTTTCACATGATCAATGTTGTATTTTCTTCTGGTATTAAAGCTTTAAACAATGAAGCATGTTGTTGGTAATCTCATTCTTCAGAGAGGAATTCCTGTAATTTTAGGGTAGTTTTAATATATTGTGTCTATTCTACATTTTCCTTCTGGACATTAAGAAGTTACTGGTATGACTTCATTCTCATAAAGCCCCTTAGACATGAAGGAGACACATCCTCCTACTTTGTGGTCTGTGGTTAAGAAAGATAGCATATGCTATATGCTAAAATTTTACAGTAGTAGTTCTCAACCCTAGCTACACATTAGAATCCCCTGGCAAGCTTCATAAAAATTTAAATCAGAATCTCTGTTGGGGTTGGGGGCAGGAATTTATATTTTAACAGGCTTCCATGTGCCTCTATTAGGCAGCCAAGATTGGGACCACTGCTTTGGATCATACCCAGCATAGAATTCAGTCCTTTAGTACCAGCTCTAAAGAAAGCACAGTGCTGGTGGTTCTGCTACTATTTAGCTATGTCATCTTAAGGAAGTCACTCTACCTCGAGAACATCTATTTTCTAAAATAGAGCAATGGTTCTAAATCTTGGTTATAGTACTGCAGAGATTTAAAAACACTAATTTTTTTGAGTCCTACCCCCAGAGATTTTAATGCAGCCATTTTGGGGTGTGCTCTGGACATCAGGATTTTTCTTTTCTTTTTGAGAGAGAGTGAGAGAACAAGAAGGGGGGAGGGGCAGAGGGAGAGGGAAAGAGAGAATCTTAAGTAGGCTCCTCACCCAGCAGGGAGCCCAATGTGGGGCTTGATCTCATGATCCTGAGATCATGACCTGAGCAGAAATCAAGAGTTGGATGCTTAACTGACTGAGCCACCCAGGCGCCCCAGGATATCAGGATTTTAAAAAGTCCCCCCTGGTGATTCCAAATATGCAGTCAAGTTTGAGAACTAGAAAAGAGATCATTGCTAAGATCCTTTCCAGCTCTGCTTCTATTTTCAATGCCAATGATTGTGGTTGACACAATTCATAATATGAAAATATTTTACACTCATGGGGGGAAGGAATTCTCAAGCTACATAGCTGGCTCTTGACATATATGTGGCATTATTCATGAGTTATTTAAAGTTATTCAATAAGGGGCGCCTGGGTGGCTCAGTCGTTAAGCGTCTGCCTTCGGCTCAGGTCATGATCCCAGGGTCCTGGGATTGAGTCCCGCATCGGGCTCCCTGCTCCGCGGGAAGCCTGCTTCTCCCTCTCCCACTCCCCCTGCTTGTGTTCCTGCTCTCACTATGTCTCTCTCTGTCAAATAAATAAATAAAATCTTAAAAAAAAAAAAAAGTTATTCAATAAGGGGCGCCTGGGTGGCTCAGTTGTTAAACGTCTGCCTTTGGCTCAGGTCATGATCCTGGGGTCCTGGGATCGAGCCCCGCATGGGGAAGCCTGCTTCTCCCTCTCCCACTCCCCCTGCTTGTGTTCCCTCTCTCGCTGTGTCTCTCTCTGTCAGATAAATAAATAAAATCTTAAAAAAATAATAAAATAAAGTTATTCAATAAATAGAATGGTTGGAACTGGAGAGGGTTAATCTTGGAACACATTCAGAGGAGTTGTTTTAGCAAAGTTGGGAAGTCAGGAGGACTAGGGAACAACTAAGAGGAGGAGATCTTCCAACACCAGGTTTCATGGATTGTGCATGAACATGGACAAAAGGCCAACTTACAAAATTTTTCCGAAACTACATACTATGATTTTTCCACGGTTGTCCCCCTAACAACCTCCCTTTTTTTTCCCCAACGACTTTATTGTCTTGATACTGCACTATGACAAATAAAGTACACATCATTTTTTTTTTTAAGATTTTATTTATTTATTTGACAGAGAGAGACACAGCGAGAGCAGGAACACAAGCAGGGAGAGTGGGAGAAGGAGAAGCAGGCTTCCCGTGAAGCAGAGAGCCTGATGCGGGGCTCGATCCCAGGACCCTGGGATCATGACCTGAGCCGAAGGCAGATGCTTAATGACTGAGCCACCCAGGCGCCCCTCATCTTTTCTTTTTATTCTTTGAATGGTGTGACAGAGGAAAAGTTGTGCTTTCATTTCTAGAAGCGGGAAGGGAAATGGTAATTTCCGTTAAGAGATACCTGCAGTAGGTGGTCTCTAAGAGGTCTTCAGTGATCTCCAGCTCCTGGTAGTCATGCCTTTGTGTAAGCTCTGCCCTTTGAGTGTGGGCTGGACCTAGTGATATGCTTCTAACCAATAGAATACAGCAAAAGTGACTGGCTGTCACTTCCGGTATTGTTTACAAAGTATTTACACACTCTCTGCCTCACCTCATGGGCTGTCTCTTAATGAAGCAAACTGAATGAGGCCAACATGGCAAGGAGCTGCCAGTGACGACCTGAGGCTCTCAGTCCAACAGCCCTTGAAAAAGTGAATTTTGCCAACAAGGAAGTGAATCTTGTCAACAACCACTTGAGTGAGCTTGGAAGTGGGTCCTTCCCCATCAGGCCTTCAGATGGGACAGGTTCATGGCAATTATGTCACTTGTCCAGACCCTAACCTATGTTTTCCTAAATATGAATTTTCCACTATTCTAAGCTGCATTTATAACTAATCGTTGTGATCTGAATGGGTTATTCCCACAGACAATTACTGCTACACAAATGTAAAAAATGATCCCCCCTTCATACACAACAATTTTTGCTGAGTTATCACCATCATCAGGGTGTTTATCATTTCTGTGGAGAGAGTAATAAGCAATGCAGCCTGTTCTTTTACATCTAGTTCCAACTTCAGTTGTGTTAAAGAACAAAAATTCAGTGGAGTCAATTTGAAGATCTGGTTGGCTTTATTAAGCGATTTGTGAATTGGGCAGCATCCCATCTAGCAAGTAGAGGGGAGCTCTGAGGAGGTGTACAAAATGGAAGGTTTCTATGGGAAGGATTGTTCCAGGCAAGGTCACTTCTCCTTAGGAGGAAGACCAGGAGATCTTTCCATGTAGATGATCTCCTCTTCCTTTGGGGGATGAAGCAGGCCAAGTGACAGATTGCCTCGTTGGTGCTGATGGGAAAATTCCTGACTGACCAGTTCCTGACTACATTTCTGGGGGAGGTTGAAACTGCAATGAGGTTAGATATTAAGCCCTGATTTGGTGTCTGGGCCTAAGTGGCTCCATTTTGGGCCTGTGGTTTTCCTTTTAATAGTTGGAAATAGGTTTTGTTTGCCAATGTCAATTGATTGGTAGTGGTTGCTGGAACTCAGTGTTAAGAATGATCATAAGGAGCCCAAATCTAGGCTCTGTTGGCGAAAAGAGCTGTGATCAGTTAGAGATTAGTTGGGAGTATAGTATATTTGCCAACAATTGCGTTGTTCTAATGTCAGTCCTGACCCAGGCACCTGGGTCGGATGACCAACTCTTCCTGGTTTGGGCAAGGAAAGTGCTGCATCCTGGCAACCCCCCCAATCCCAGACAAACTGGAACTGTTGGCCACCCTATATACCCACCCAGGTATCTTTCTGGAAGCCAGGAAAACTGGGAACTGAATGTACTGTAATACCTTGCTTCTCAAATGTGATCCCTGGACCAACTGAATCAGTATCCTCTGGGAGTTTAGTTACAGGGCAGACTCTCCTGCCCCACCCCAGACTTACTGAAGCATAATCTGTACTTTTACGAGGTCTCCTGGGGATTCATGCACATTGAAGTGTGAGCAGCTGCCCTAGAGCTTAAGTCCTGCTGGAGGATCACTGTTAATGGATCAATGGCTCCCAATCCCTTCACTTCGAACACCCAAAAATGATCACATCACCCATGTGACGTAATGTCACACACACAACCTGTGCTCTGCATAAAGTGGGCAATGGCACACTTCACTCCAGATTCATATGAAAATGAGAGGAAGGAGAGAGGCTTTTCAGAGCTACCTTGAAACTGCTCTAATATTTTAGTGACAGAGTAGTATGTTGGGGTGCTGTAGAGGGGAACTGCTGCTTGAAACTCTTGCTCCAACAGCAACTGACGCTGAGCGAGAGAAGGGGAGGTTCATTTGTCCTCTCCTGCTCCGTGTTCACCCTTTGGTCATGTGGCCAGTGGCGTCCGTCCTAAGATCCCCTGCTAGATGGCGTGTGGGGGAGAAAGGGGTTGGATTTGTAGAGAAGCCTTAAATTCCTTAGACCAGTAGTTCTCACTCGAGCATGCATCAGAATCACCCGGAGGGTTTATAAAAAGAGTAGATTAGCCGGGCACGAGAGTGGCGGGGACCGCCTGCTGAGCGAGCAGGCGCCTTACGGAGGAAAGGAGGGACGCACGGAAGAAGAGAAGGTAGCAGACCTCACTCCGAAAAGTAGCAACAGTGTAGGAAGCCGGGAAAGAGAAGGTGCCGGCGTTCCCTGAAGCCGCTCGCCCCACTTCCCACGCGCCGGTTTCCCAGGAAGAGGGAGGGCGGCCAGGGGGCGTGGCTGGCGGAGCTGACGAGGTGGGGCGGAGCGCGCGCTGGGCGCTGCCCGGAAAGCGCCTGCGCGGGCTGGCGGGGCGGTCTCGGGGGCGGCTATGTGGGAGCGGAGGGCGAGCTTCCGCAGCAGGGAGATACTCGCGAGCTCTGGTGGCGAAGTGACATTTAGTAATAGTTCATCTTTTACGATTGTCAAGTTTTACTAGGGCCTGTCTCTCGCCGTTGTGGAAAGGGTCCTTTGAAGGGGAAAAAAGGAAAGTGAATGGCGGAAGCCTTTTGCAGCTCCTCCCCTCCTGCCGGCGCGCGCAGCATGGGCGGGGGACGTCCGTCTTGCGCCGGATACGTCATCCCGTCCTGCGCACGGGGCGGAGCGGGGCGGAGTCTCTAGGTCTAGGGCGAGCCTGCGCAGAGCGTGGGAAAGGCGTGCTGTGTGGCGTCTGACGTATCTGTGGAGACATCTTAAATTTCCCTCCCTGGGCAGGAGAAAAAAGAAGTGCAGGTTTGCTTGGCTCATCGCCGGTTTTTCCGGCCCCGCTGCAGCGGGCTCCTTGTACTCGGCGAAGTGAATGTCCCGCCGCGGTCCCGGCGCGGTCCTTGCGGGTCCCTGAGGAGCAGCAGCTGCCCCCGCTCCTCCCCATTCCGGGCTCCAGCCGACCCCGCGGGCCAGGAAGCGGTTCTGTGGCGGTAGCCCTGGGGACCGGTGGCCGCCTGGCGCTACACGTGGGCACGTTGTCTAAGATTTACTCCACTCTGAGAAAAACAAAAAGCAAAAAACAAACTTCGGAAATTTTGAACTACAGCGCCCTGTGTTGGTATAAGTTTTAGGGGACCTGGACTCTTTAGCAATAGCTGCGAATATATAATTACAAGGCATTTTGTTAGTTTTAGCGCTACAATAGTTAAAATGAGGAGTAGTTGTTATTTTGAGGAACAAGTGGTTCCTGCTAACGGTATTCATTATCTGGGTCTTAACTGAGTTAATTTTAGGGATTGAACAATGGTTTTTAGAAGAGCCTAGTAACTACCCGGTATAGATCAGCTCTGCTGGGGCTGAATAAGAAAGATCTATACTGGATTATCAAAATCAGTTTATCTGTATGATTCTCAACAGTTATTTGGTTGTAAAAGACAGAATCATCCTTTTGAGAAGCCCTGTTGAGGTTACTGTTTTGTCCTTTGTGATGTAACAATTCAAACTTTGAAAAAAACCTTAGGACATTTGGATAATAGATTTACTGTTAAAGTGATTTTTAAATGATACTACATTGAATACAGATTGGAAGATTTAGTCTTCAAAGCCTTGTACAGAGTGACTACTTAAGAATCGTGGCTGCTACAACTGAGGACGTTCTGCCACCTTTGGCAATAATTTGATTTAACTTGCCTTCAAGCGCCTCAAAACTCCAGATGTTGTGAAGTTGTGATTAGAATCTCAAATGAGGATTTCCTAAGAAAAGAGTTTGGTGTAATTGGTCTGGAAATGTCAGCTCTGCTAAATGCTGCTGAATTGCAAACTAGGCAAGTTATTACTAAATTGGGAATTTCTTACCCCTAACATCTTTTCTACCTGTCCTGTAGATAAGTTCAATTAATACTAGATAACTTATGTGGAATTAAACACATAGTGCTTTGAAATAATAAAAGCACTACACACATTTTCATTTTTTGGTTAGAATGAATGATTCCATTGGCATTCTTGTTAGTAAACTGAGCTGAGAGAATTAGGGCTTAGTGAGACACTATTTAGGTGGGTAGTAACAGGATTAAGGAAGAAGTGTATGGAAAAGATCTTTAGAATTCTTAAACTGTTGTCAGTCTCCAAATCCTTGGAATTGTATAGGCATCATTTGGAGAGTGGAAGTAGAAAAGGTTACTAGTCTATACAAATTGAATCTTGAAAAATATTGGCTTTGTACCTAAATATTTTACATTTGTTTAAAAGCCCTTATTTTTTTTTCAGTTCAGTTTTCTACATTTTTATGAAGAAATATAGTCTTCAAGAACTTAATACATTCCTCAAGGGAAGAAAAAGGCTTAGAGCTATAGGAGATAAACTCAAGAGTGTTTTAAAGGACTGTATTAGGGTTTCAGAAAAGCTCAGTAAGTGAATGTTAATGTACATTACCCACCTATCTTATAAAATACAGAATGCTTTTGGCTAATGGATTTTAAGCTAACATTTAAAATTCTTCCCATAAGTTTAAATAATGGCAAATAATTCCAGTGCATTATAAAATGTCATTTTACACTCTTGTGTAAATGTATGCAATAGAATTAAATTATTTTGACACCCATCATCCATTTTTAAAAAGGGAACTAGCTCTTCGATAGTCAAAACTTTACATTGTATTGCTATTCTTTGTGGTTCTGGTTTAGGGACAGAGGGTTCCCAGAGGGCATTTGGCAATTTCTGGAGACATTTTTGGTGTCCTAACTAGGGAGTGGGGGGCACTGGTATCTAGACGGAATAGGCCAGGGATATTGCAAAACATCCAACAGTGCACAAGGCAACTCCCAACAACAAGGAATTAACCAGCCCAAAATGTCAGTAGTGCTGTACTGTTGAGAAACCCTGACCTACAGAATTCTACTCTCACTTAGTGTGGCTTTAGGAATGAAAGTCTTTTTTTTTTTTTTTTTAATTTTATTTATTTATTTGACAGAGAGAGCACAAGCAGGGAGAAGGGCAGAGGGAGAGGGAGAAGCAGGCTCTGCTCTGAGCAGGGAGCCCGATAATGTGGGGCTCCATCCCAGGACCCTGGGATCATTACCTGAGCGGAAAGGCAGATGCTCAACCGGTTGAGCCACCCAGGCGCCCCAAGAATGAAAGTCTTATTGGTTATCATTCTTTCCTGCAGCAAAAATGTGTGTATATTTAAATTTATTGAGTATCTTGTGATCATAAGGTTCTAAATGTTAAGTCAATCCAGAGAAACATTTTTTTAAAAATCATTACAGGTATCGTCTGCTTTTTGAAAGTTTACATTATGTCACTTTGCTTTTCGAAAGACTTACATTAGTACTAGTTTTGCTAACTGAAAAAACCCGTAGAGAATTTTCGCTTTTACAAAAAAGGTGAAAAGCAAAAATAGCGTTCAGCTTTTTGCAGCAAGCCCGGTGCACCCTGAGCGAGAGTGGCGCCACCAAGCTCCTTCCACGGGAATTACACCCAGCATCAGCATCTAGCAGCCCGTAGCTTTTGAACTGTTATCTGTCCGCATCTGTGGTGTATCTTCATCTATTTTGTGCATCTATTGGCGAGATATGTTCTAAGGTATCAGAAAAGCCTAAGAGAGGTGGGTTTTTTGGGTCTGGGAACACTCAAAAAATTTTCAACGTAAATTAATGGTAATTGCTTCTTCACTTTACGCCATTTTGGCTTACAAAAGTTTTCATAGGAATGCTCTACTTTCAGATAGTGAGGGAAACCTGTACAACTATTATTAGTACATAGCTGATCATAAATATCACAATTTTGAATAATTATCAAAGTAATATTTTATTAAATGCATTTTAAAAATTTATTTTTTTTTTTAAAAGATTTTATTTATTTATTTGACAGAGAGAGACACAGCGAGAGAGGGAACACAAGCAGGGGGAGTGGAGAGGGAGAAGCAGGCTTCCAGCTGAGCAGGGAGCCCGACTCGGGACTCGATCCCAGGACCCTGGGATCGTGACCTGAGCCGAAGGCAGACGCTTAACGACTGAGCCACCCAGGCGCCCCTATTAAATGTATTTCTTAATGAGATTGGGCTTTTTATCATTTAGCTTAGGTTTCCATGGATGGATATTATTCATTGCTAGAACGTGACAGAGTTCTTTCTCTCTCTTGTTTTTAGAGATGTAAAGCCAAAACATCTTGTTCATTTAAATTGAGAGGAATAAAAAGAATGTTAATATAGTAATGTCATTCAATTCTTTCTATTCCTTCTGAGTTCTGTGCCAAAAATCATTTAGTGAGAGTGATCGAGTAGAATACTGTTAATGACGTATCTGTTACATGCTCCAGTTTAGTCTGCTTTAGAAGTGAAGTACTGAAATCCCAACTTGAAAAATGACTCCTTACCTAGTCATTCATTTTCTCGGTATTGACTGTTTAGTGCTGTGGCAGTTGTGTCCTAGAACAAGACAGTGTAGGGAGATTCAGGATGGCTAAGAGATATTCCTTTTGTAGAAGCCAACAGGGCAATCTCTGTGTACTTAAGTACCGAATGTCTGGTTTAAGTGGTTGTTGATGAGTAGTTGTTGGATGGGTGGATGGAGGAACACTTGAACAAACGAACACTTTAGGATTAAATATTGTAATAATCCAAGCTAGAAATCAC
>NC_138385.1:99265498-99282283 GCF_054177405.1 Leptonychotes weddellii | reverse complement strand
TGAGATCAAGAGGCGCACGCTCCACCGACTGAGCCAGCCAGGCGCCCCATAGAATTTTCAACACATTTTACTGTACTTAATTTTTTTAAAGATTTTATTTATTTATTTGACAGCAGGAGAGAGAGTGAGAGAAAGCACAAGCAGGGGGAGCAGCAAAGGGAGAGGGAGAAGCAGGCCCCTCACTGAGCAGGGAGCCCAACGAGGGGCTCCATCCTAGGACCCCGGGATCATGACCTGAGCCGAAAGCCGACACTTAACCAACTGAGCCACCCAGGTGCCCCGATTTTATTGTATTTTAAATCAATAATTCTCTACAGAGGTATTGTTTAGGACAGATTTAATATTCAACAGTTAGCTCTTTTGGATGTAAAAATAGACTTCTCAAACTCCCAAACACCAAAACCATGATTTTGCTTCAGATAACTGAATCCTAGCTTTCTGACTTGGTCAGAATAATGCAAATTACCTCAAATGCAACTTATAATTTATGATTTACATTAATACAGATTAACATGCAATGTTACGAAGGGTTTTCCGTCCTGGCTAAACTAATCCAGAGAGGCATATTTTTCTCTTAGTAAATTTTTAATACTTCTGTTTTTTCCCCCCTGTTTGTTTCAGCAGAGAAAATAGTATATGCAAAGACAAAAAAATTAATATCATTTCAGTGAGAGGGCACTTATATACCCAGTTGTTAAGATCTTTTGAAAAGTTAACCCAAAACATGTTTGCCCGTGTAAATTAATGTTATTAACACCTGTCTTATGGGTTGGCATACATATGGAGAGTGCCCACGTACAAGATTCGGAGGATGTGGGTTCTCAGAGTCCAAGGGATGAGACAGATACCTACATACCAATTTTGTGACCATGTTTGTGGTAAATATTGAGATGTAAGCAAATATTAAAGGAACATAAACAAGCAAGAAATTCCTGTAGCTTCAGATATGATCTTTGCGTTGATCACACTCCTCTCAGGAGAGAAGGTTGTGTGCACTAGGGTAATTTTCCCTATTTCACCTGTTTCCCTCCTAAGCCTGGCACCCTGTATTTCTCCTCCCTCTCTGCATCTGCAGGCTGGTGCAGTGATGTTCCTGCCACTCAGCTGGATGACGGCACCTGCAGCCCACCGCTGTTCTAAGCGAGCATGCCAGAAAGCTTGGAGGACCGCAGCTGCCCTTTCAGAGTAAAAGCATCCTCTGGGTAGCTAAAGCTCGGATTTCTTTCTAAGCAAGGTATCTTTTACCAGGATCCCTTCATGGAAACCACATATACACATAAAAGACCTGCCATAGTCTTCAGACTAATGGCTGTGCCATTTATGAAGATCAGCCACAGCTGAGGAAGGCCTTTTATGTTTTGTACTTGGGTATCAAGCATAATGTATATTTAGTGCTCAAATTATATTGTAGAGACATATCAATTTTGTTTGTTTGTTTGTTTTTCCTTACAAAAGGACTTATAAACCCTGTAGGTAAATAATTAAGAATTCCCATTTTGGGGAATTAAAGTTTCTGGTCACCAAAACAAAAAACCAAGAAGCCTCAGGGTGTTCCTGATTCTGTAGGTCAGAGATGGGACATGGATATTTGTAGTTCTTGCAAGTTCCCAGGTGACCCTTGCCGCTCAGATTGTGGTCCATGGGCCCGCAGCCTCAGCCATCACCTGGTCGTTTGTTAATAGTGCGGACTCTCACAGATGCTCAGGCCCACAGCAGACCTTCTCTGTCAGAATCCGCATTTTAACATGGTGCCAGGTGATGAGTGCACCATGGCCCACAGGCCACAAACTGAATAGCAAGGGTTGGATAGCCCCGAGAAGTTGTTTTTCTTGTTCCGGTCTTGTCGGAGGTGATGGTAGCCTTTAGAGCTGTCTCCCCCTGAGCCTTGACTTTGTGGTTGGTACCTGCCAGTCAGTGACCTGCTCTATGCTGTCCCCTGCCTCCGTGTGACTTGCCTGGCTTTGAATACTCCCTGAATTGAAATACTACTTGGCCCTACTCTGGAATATTAGTTCTGAAAAATATAAAGAAGGTGAATGCCTAAACATCTGCTTACCTTCCTGCTTCCTTGTTTCCTGCTCACTTCTCTCAACTCCCACATTGGCGAGCTCTTTTCCTTCAGCATCCTCTAGCAAATATGTGGAAGGCCAAAGCACCGCCCCTGTTGAGCACTTTTATAGGAAGGCTCCAGATATATATTTAAAGGTCTAGAAAAATGAATGGTGATCAAGTGCGTGTGCTGGGTATGGTTGGAGGTTATTTGGCAAGAATTGCTGACCAGCTCGATGGGTCAGGGCTGCACCTATCGGTCCTGGACTGAGAGGAATCGAAAAATGTTCAGAAAGAAAGCAAGGACAGCGGCAGTGCAATAGATCATAATGTGCTAGCAGAGCATCGAATAGGCTGAAATTGAGCAGAACTTTCTCATATTTTGCCCCCATCAGCCACCACTCTTTTGTCTGCAAAAGATTTATAGAAGTAATATAACAATGCAAAGGGTTAGGAAAATAGAATAGCAAATATTTACCCACTGTCCCACTGCCCTATTATATAGTTACATTTTTATATAAATTTTTCTATCTCTTGGAAACCATATGTGATAGGCAGAAGAATGGACTCTCAGAGATGTTCGTGTCCTAATTCCTTGAGTCTGATAATTTGTTAGGTTGTATAAGAATTTGGAAATTAACACTGCGGAAGGAATGAAGTTGGCTTATTGCTGACCTTCAATATGGAGGTTACCCTGGATTATCTGGGTGGGCCCAATGTAATCACAAGAGTCCTTAAAAGTGGAGGAGAGAAGCAGAAGACTCTGAGGGAAATGTGACTGGAGGTAAGTCAGAGTGATGTGAGAAGGACTCAATGGGCCTTGGTGGACTTTGAAGACGGAGGGTAGGGCCAAGGGCCAAGGAGTGTGGGCGCCCTCTAGACGTTGTAAAAAGGAAATGGATTTTCTTGTACAGCCTCCAGAAAAGAATGCTGCCCAGCTGACAGCTTGATTTTAGCTCAGTAAGACCTGTGTTGAACTTCTGAGCTCCAAAATTGTAAGATAATAAATGTGCATTATTTTAAGCAGCTAAGTTTGTGGTAATGTGTTACAGCAGAAATAGAAAAGTAATATACCATATTTCTCATAGTTATATCATGCCTAAATATTTTTCTGTGTTACTAAAGTTTTTATAATTATTTGAATGGCCATATATTATTCTGTGGAGCTGAAGTACGGTCATTACTTAATCATACCTTCGTTTGAACATCAGATGTGTGAACTGCTTTCTGCATTTCCTTTTTTCATGTTTCATTATTTTCTAAGGATATTCTATCAGAATTACATTTGGACTTTTAATTTCTTTCAGTTTTTCTTTATTTAATTTTAAGGAAAAAATCTCTTAAGTCCACATGAAATATTTTTTAAAGATTGATTGATTGATTGATTGATTTTAGAGAAAGACTGCGAGTGCATGGGGGGAGCAAAGGGAGAAGGAGAGAATCTCAAGCAGACTCTCCGCTGAGAGTGGAGCCCGCCGCAGGGCTCGATCTTGCAACCCTGAGATCACGACCTGAGCCAGAATCAAGAGTCAGATGCTCAACCACCGACTGAGCCACCCAGGCGCCCCTCATTTAATTTTCAATTGATTTTTTCAGATGAATCTTAATTTATTGTTTCTAGCTCCTATAAAAATCTTATTGAGGGATTCCTGGGTGGCTCAGTCGGTTAAGCGTCTGCCTCAGCTAAGGTCATGATCCCAGGATCCTGGGATCGAGTCCTGCATCGGGCTCCCTGCTCAGTGGGAAGCCTGCTTCTCCCTCTGCCTGCCGCTCCCCTTGCTTGTACTCTCTCTGACAAATAAATAAATAAATAAATCTTAAAAAAAAAATCCTATTGAGAGTTTCTAGTGTCCATTGCCTTGGCAAACTCCTTCAAAACCCATAGACTTGCAGTCAAAGCCCTCAATCTTGTGATCCCACTTTTCCTATTTCCATTTTTCACAAACTTAAATTATATTTAGGCCATTTCTTTCATATCTACCCTATCGATTGTTTCCCATTTTAAGTCTTTGTGTAATCTTTTCCCAGTCCAGGTTGCAGTTTTCACAGTGAAATTATGTGTGATTTGTCTTACAAGCTTTTCCTCAGCAGCTTGGTATATGAAGAGTGTGAGTGTTAGAATCAGACAGCCCTGGGTTTGAATCTCAGTTTTGTTTCTCACTAGCTGTATGGCCTGGAATGAGTCACTCATCCTCTTTGAGCATCAGTTTCCTCTTTAGAATGAAGTTAACAGTGTCTTCCTGCATGGTTGTCAACTGGATTATAGCTAATGTATACAAAGGATCTAGCAAGATCCCTGTGACTTAGTAGGCAATCAATGAATATCATTATTCATCTTATGACTTCTTTTATCTACCCTCATCAAACTATAAATTCTTTAAAAATAAGAACAGTTCATTATTCTTACATGTATACCCTGTGAAGCCTAGAATATAATAGGTACTTAATAAACATTTACTATTTTGACTTCCTCCTCCCTCTTTCTGTCTTATTAAAATCCCATTCATTCTCCCAGGCTCCTGCTGCAGCCCCATCTCCTTTATGATTCATCCTTGCCACCTTTACCACACTTAACCTGGGTGAGTGAGTAGAATTGAATGATGTAAAATGGAGGATAAGGGAGAAAAATAGAGATTCCTGGAGATGATCCATTGGGTACCTTTTACCTCTTTTTTTTTTTTTTTTTTTAAGATATTATTTATTTGTGGGGCGCCTGTGTGGCTCATTCGGTTGAGCATCTGCCTTCAGCTCAGGTCATGGTCCCGGGGTCCTGGGATCGAGCCCCGCTTCGGGCTCCCTGCTTGGCGGGAAGCCTGCTTCTCCCTCTCCAACTCCCCCTGCTTGTGTTCCCTCTCTTGCTGTGTCTCTCTCTGTCAAACAAATAAATAAAATCTTTTTTTAAAGATTTTATTTATTTGTCAGAGAGAGAGAGCACAAGCAGGGGGAGTGGCAGGCAGAGGGACAAACAGGCTCCCTGCTGAACAAGGAGCCCGATGTGGGACTCAATCCCAGGACCCTGGGATCATGACCTGATCTGGAGGCAGACGCTTGACCCACTGAGCCACCCAGGTGTCCCTTAGCTTTAACTTTTTATGTAATTTTGGAATTTTCTGGGGAAGGAGTTATTACTGAGCTCTTGTTAATATGCCCAAATGTTCCACTTATGCTAGGGCTTGTCATGCCATTTAAGACTCAACCCAGAATGAGAAAATATTTGCAAAAGGCATATCTGATAAAGGACTGCTATCCAAAATATACAAAGAACTCTTAAAACTCAAAGTAAGAAAACAAACAACCCGATTAAAAAATGGGCCAAAGACTTTAACAGACACATCACTGAAGAATGTATACAGATGATGAACTAAACATATAAAAGGTGCCCTGTATCATATGTCATCAGGGAAATACAAATTCAGAGAACAACGAGTTCCCACTACACACCTATTTGGCCAAAATCTGGAACAGTGACAACACCAAATGCTAGCAAGGATGTGGAGCAACAGGAACTCTCTCATTCATTGCTGGTAGGAATGTAAAATGGTATAGCTACTTTGGAAGACAGTTTGGCAGTTTCTTATAAAATTAAATATACTCTTATGATATGATTCAGCAATTGAATTCCTTGGTATTTACCCAGTGGAGTTGACAACTTCTGTCCACACAAAAACCTGCACACACATGTTTATAGCAGCTTTATTCATAGTTGCTAAAACTTGGAAGCAACTAAGATGTCTTTCAATGGGTGAATGAATAAACGGTGGTCCATCCAGACAATAGAATATTATTCAGCACTGAAAAGAAAAGAGCTATCAAGCCATAAAAAGCCATGGAGGAACCTTCAATGCATACTACTAAGTGAAAGAAACCAATCTGAACAGGGTACATACTGTATGACCAACTATATGACATTCTGGAAAAGGCAAAACTATAGAGACAGTAGAAAGATCAGTGTTTGCCAAGCAGTGGGGCGGAGTGGGTAGGGAACGAGTAGGCAGAGCACAGAGGATTTTTAAGATAGTGGAAATACTCTTCATGATACTATAATGGATACAAATCATTATACATTTGTGAAAAACGATAGAATGTACAATACCAAGAGTGAATCCTAAGGTAAACTATGGACTTTGGGTGATGATGATGTGTCAGTGTAGGTTCATCATTTGTAACACATGTCCCACTCTGGTGGGGTGTTAATAATGAG
Organism: Leptonychotes weddellii; assembly: GCF_054177405.1. Classification (NCBI taxonomy): domain Eukaryota; kingdom Metazoa; phylum Chordata; class Mammalia; order Carnivora; family Phocidae; genus Leptonychotes; species Leptonychotes weddellii. The sequence continues at coordinate 99,276,033 of NC_138385.1, read as the reverse complement.
GGAGGCTATGCATATGTAGGGCAGAGGATATAAGGGAAATCTTTGTACCTTCCTCTCAATTTTGCTGTGAACCTCAAACTGCTCTAAAAAAAAATTTTTTTTTTAAAGATTTTTATTTATTTATTTATTTGAGAGAGAGGATGAGAGGAGAGAGAGAGCACATGAGAGGGGGGAGGGTCAGAGGGAGAAGCAGACTCCCCGCCGAGCAGGGAGCCCGACGTGGGACTCGATCCGGGGACTCCAGGATCATGACCTGAGCCGAAGGCAGTCGCTTAACCAACTGAGCCACCCAGGCGCCCTAAAAAAAATTTTTAAAGAGAATCCCCAAAACTCAAGCCAGCCCTTACCATACTATACTCATTTTTAGAATAAGGAAATGGAGAGACAGAGGTTATGCGGCAGAACCAGGACTTTCATCTCAATTTCTTTGCCTCTAAAACCCGCAGCCTTTCTACTCTCATCACAGTGGAGCAACACCGACAGTGCCCTGTCTACAACCTCTTGGTTCTCACTCTTCCCATACATTGTACACATGCCTACAGCTTCCTCTCAGGAGCCCCTGTGCTCCTCCACCTTCTCAGACTGCAGAGATGTGCTTGGCCTGTATGCTGGGTAGGCTAGAAAGACTGGGAGTCCATATCCTGGGGAGCAGCCCTTGATAATGCTGGGCGGGTGTCAGTGGATAACTGTTCCAGCCTCCTCACCTGATAAGAAAGGCAGTGGAGCTGTGGATAGTGGTGACGGCCAAGGCTGAAGTCAGGGGCCCGAGCTGTCTGTGATGTTAGGTGCAGAACTTCACAGTAAGCATTTAGAAGCTCTTCTAGTAATTGGACAGAGACAGCGTGTCTTTTGATTCTAATAATTAAAAAAAACCCAAAACGTGGGGATGCCTAGGTGGCTCAGTCAGTTGAGCATCTGCCTTGGGCTCAGGTCAGGATCCCAGGGTCCTGGGATCGAGCCCTGCATCAGGCTCCCTGCTCAGCGGGGAGCCTGCTTCTCCCTCTCCCTCTACCTGCCGCTCCCCCTGCTTGTGCTCTCTCGCTCTATCTCTGTCAAATAAATAAAATCTTAAAAAAAAATTAAGTGAATTTTTTGTATGTCTTTTTTAAATTTCATTTTTCTAGTGACTCATTTTTGTTGTTTTTACAAAAGTCTTGTTTTGTAGTGGATTGGGCACTTTTTAAGAATTGGTTCATCATGGGAGTTTAAGAAACACTATTCTCCAGCAAGGGGTTGACAAACTACAGCTCTTGGGCTGGCTGCCTGGTTTTGTAAATAATGTTTTATTGGAACACAGCCATATGCATTCGTTTATGTATTATCCATGGCTGCTTTTTCTCTACAGTGACAGAATTGAGCCATTGCGACAGACGCTGTGTGGCTCCCAGAGCCTGAAATATTCACTCTTTGCCCTTACAGGGAAGTTGGGCCAAGTGCCGTTGTACTCTGTCTCCCTGAGTTCCCCAGCAGGGTTGAGCTCTACAGTGCTAACTTGCTTGCTAACATACCTTCTATTGATTTCTTTCCCTCCCCTGTCTCATGTTTTTCACTCCCTGCCAGTGTTTCCTAGCTATCCCAAATAAATGACTTGTACTCACATTCTTGACCCAAAGTGGAGTTCTGGGGGAACCCAACCAATGCACACATCATGTCCTTGTTTGTCCTAATTCCAGGGCAAACTGACTAGCAGAGCAGGGACCACTTACTAGCAGTGTCAACCTCAGCACAACGGTTACACTGTCACGTCCTTCCCGCCCCCTCTGTCCTGTCTCTTCTGCAGCACTATTCGAAAATTCAACCTTGTGGGCATGGCTTTTTCTGGTTCATATATTCTGTCTTGTTGAGTACCACCTCTGCATCAGGGATGATGGAGGAGAGGAGAAAGAGAGGAGGAAGAAAGAAAATCCCATCTTGTTCTACATAGGATGCTCCCTTTTCACAACAGCAGCCTGCTTGGAGCTGATCCCAAGGTGCCCATGCACCTGAGTCATGGCCAGTTGTTTGCAGCCTCACAGGACGTGGCCAAGTCAGTGGCTCCCCCCACTTTACTGCTGCTGCTTTCATTTGTCTCTGTCTGCCCCTCCTAATTGCTTAGGTCACTTCAGGCTTTAATTCTGTCTTCTAAAGTGTAACACAGCCATAATTAGGCCATATGTTAATTAGCAAGATGACGTCTTGTCACTCGTGAGAGATGTGGATCATCCCAGAAAGTACCATAGAAAGGGGAGTTCAGCAGGAAGAGGAAGTCTAAGGAGGCTGGAAGTGACACTCTATCTAGCCGAAACTACCTTAGAGAGCAGGAGAAAATGGCAGGATACAAGAGGGCAAAAGGATGGGGTCACACAAAGAAAAAGAGCTAGAGTTGACCTCTTTTCCACTCCAGGAATGAGCTGTAAGCCAGGAGACAAGCCTGAGGCTGAGAAGCCACCAGGGATGGCAGAATCTTCTGAAGGACTGGAGGTGGCCAGGGCTGAGGTCAAGGCCCCAGTGGAGGCTACGGGCAAGGTGAGTGTCAGGCATGCATGCTCCCATCTCTTACCCCTGGAAGCCTGCGGGGATGCCAATCACAAATCAAGGCCATTCTCTGCTTCTATGGCCACTCCAAGGGGCCTGCAGGAAGTGTGGAAGATGGGGTTGTGGTAGCTCAGAGACTATTTCTACATGCTGTTTACTCAGTGTCAGTTCCCCCATTTTCTGTTAACTTATATTGTGACATTCTTGGGATGACAAAGTTGGAAAGAGGATTGGGCAGGTCATGATAATTTCCTATTTCAGATAGTGGGTCACCTTTATCACTCAGGAGACAATTTTCCAGGAAACCAATTACTCCGGGAATTCATGACTGGGTACAATGACATTTGAATTATTAAGATATTAGCCTTCCTCCAGTTCGCTGTCAAAACATGATGTGATGAGAACTTGTTCTGTCATCACCCAACTAATGGATGAAAGGGACTGGGACAGTCGTTTAAAGTTGTGTATTTGCTTGGATTTCAGAAAAAGGCATTTGACATAGGAATTCTCAAAGCATATCAAAGGGGAAATTTTGAGCGGTAAAGTTTGTGTTAATAATAATAATATTAATAAGTATTATTATTATTGTATTTGTAGAGTTCCAACTATATTCCAAACCTTTACAGGCATTACTTCTAATACTCCTAACAATCCTTCAAGGAAAGTATTACTGTCCTCATTTAACTTGAGGCTCACAGATGTTGAATCATATTCAAAGATCATACTGTCAGCCGAGACAAAGTTGAAAGCTGTTATTTTTTCTAAACTCTAAACTCTGAGCTCTTATCAGTACACTGAGGTCAGTGAACTCTTTCTGTAAAGGGCCAGATAGTATTTTCACTTTTGCTTGCCAGATGATGTGTGTTGCAACTACTCATTTCTGCTGTTGTAGCACACAGGTAACCATACACGATACACCAGTGAATGAATGACTGTGGCTGTGCTCCAATAAAACTTTATTTATACACACTAAAATTTGTTTTTAACATAATTTTCTTTTTTTTAAGATTTTATTTATTTACTTGTCAGAGAGAGAGAGAGAGGCAGGCAGGCAGAGGGAGAAGCAGGCTCCCCACTGAGCAGGGAGACCGATGTGGGGCTCCATCCCAGGACCCTGGGATCGTGGCCTGAGCTGAAGGCAGACGCTTAACCGACTGAGCCACCCAGGTGTCCCTAGATAATTTTCATATACCGTGTGTTATCATCATTCTTTGGAATTTTCCCCCCAAACTATTTAAAAAATGGTAAAATCATTCTGCTCATGGGCCATGCAAAAACAGGTGGCAGTCCAGGTTTGGCCCACAGGCTGTAGTTTGCTGACCCGTGCCCTCCAAGAAACCACCTATCTCACAGTGACTTACGAAAACAAGTGAAAGCAACTGAGCTGCATATTTTCCCTAAGAGAGTCAAGTCATCTACAGGAAAAGTTCTCACAACCTTTAGGACACAGAAGCCGTAGGGAACAATAATCCTCATTCTGGCTGTACCATCAAATTTAATGTATAGACTTGGGTACATCTCAGGAACTTCTGGGTCTTGCTCACCTCATCTCCTGAATTAGATAGATCCCTAACAGCTCCGCTGTTCTTTGATTCTACTCATAGTATGCCTGCACGGAATGATTTCCATAAAATTGGAATTTAAATCTAAGACGATTACTTGGAAGATGTCATCATTAACATGGGAAAGGCTGGGGGAGAAGCAGGTTTGTGGGTACAGCAAGAGTTTGGTTGTGGACAAGTTAAGTTTGAGGCACCTAATAGACATAAATGAAGACGGTTGCATATAAGAACCTGGAGTCGGCAGGGGAAGGCCGGACTAGAGATTCAACTCAGAAGTGCTCAGCTTGTAGACCGAATCTGGGTGTATCATAGCATTGAATAAGATCTTGTAGGGCAAGATTTCATAACTGTGGCACTATTAACATCTGGGGAGGGATAATTCTTTGTCGGGGGGCCGTTGCATCCTACAGTGGACATCACAGGGTGTTTAGCAGCATCCCTGGCCTCTACTCACCCCATCCCCAGTTGTGACAACCCCAATGGCTCCAGACACTGCCACATGTCCCCTGGAGTGAAAATCACCCTTGGTTGAGGGGGAATCTCTGTCTTAGGTAAAAGGCTGAGGATGGTCCCCAGGGACCGCAACTTTGGAGGTCAGAAAGAGGACAAGGAAATGGGGAAAGGGACTGAGAGGAGTGGCCAGTGAAGTAGGAGAAAAACTCAACTGTGAGGTCCCAACTGTTTAGGCTGGACTGGGTGTAAAAGGAAAGGCAGAGGTGGAGGTCAGACAAGAAGTAATGGCCCATAGCTCAGGGCTGAGCCCCAGTGAGCTCCACCGCATTTCCTTCATGGGACCCCCAGTGGTAGGGGGACAAGGGCACATGAAGCATTAGGTCATACATTTTCTAACTGCATGGCACCTGAAGACAGTGCATTGGACAGAGTGTTTTCTAGTAGGGAACTAAACTAGATAGCAGGTTAAAAGTAACATTTACAAACCAAAGATAGAGACTGTTCCATGTTTCTTCTTTTCCATTTTATTTTTAGAAATAATCCTCAGAGGATAAAAATGTTATTGTCTGGGTGCAGGAGAAAAGCAAGAACAGAAATAGAGTTGCTATGGTTTTGAGGGAAAGCAAAAGGGACTTAAGACCTGGGGCATTTGCCATCCTGAGCTGCAGGATGGATCCTCTTTGTTTTGTGATCTCTTCACTTGCTTCATGTCTAACAGTAGTAAAAAAAAAAAAAAAAAAAAGTCAAGAGATGTGAACTTGAATTTGTGTGAACTTTCTCTTTATACATTTGAAAATTGAAGAGCTATGACTTAATGAAGCCCCAATATAAAGATTAAGAAAATCAATCCCTCATGTTGAAATTGATGTCATTAGACAAGAGTTCCTCTTAGTCACATGCCTGATAGTAAAGGATGGAAGAAGGGACGATGTATGCTTTCCCCTTTTTATATTTGTCTTCTCACTCCAAAATGAGGATAGTAAGTTTACCTCATGAGGTTATTATGTAAAACTGCCTAACAGTGCCTAGTGCCTAGTTGGGCCTCCATAAATGTTTTAAAAGAATAACAATGTATATCCTGCTTGCAGTGGTGGTTACACATTTATTACATTTATGTAAGCATGTAATAAACATTCCATGTTTAAGACATGTAATGAAATTCCATAGAACTAGATACTGAACACCCACCCCCAAAAAAGTATAGCAAAATAGTGAAATCCAAATGAGATTATTAGCCGAGTTGGTAATATTCTATCAATGTCAATTTCTGGTTTTGACAGTGCACAACAGTTATGTAAGATGTTCTCATTTGGGGAAGCTGGGTGGAGGTACAGAGAACTCCATTATTTTTGCAACTTCTTGTGAGTCTTAAAACTATTTCAAATAAAAAAGCATTAAAAACAAATAATTAGGGCGCCTGGGTGGCTCAGTGGGCGACTGCCTTCGGCTTGGGTCATGATCCTGGAGTCCCAGGATCGAGTCCCACATTGGGCTCCCTGCTCAGCGGGGAGTCTGCTTCTCCCTCTGACCCTCTCTCTCATGCTCTCTCTCACTCATGCTCTCTCAAATAAATAAATAAAATCTTAAAAAAAACCCCAAATAATTATATGTTAAAATAAATTACAAAGCCCCCCTGTTTGTGACTATTGAATAGCTCTGGATCATTTGGTTTTGTTGTCAACTTTACCTTGTAGATTCATTTTTTTTTTAATAGAGAGTCATCTCATGAGTAGATCAGATTATCAGGTTTTATTTATAAGTGATAATGTGGAATCAAATCACTGTATGTTTAGGCTAATGCAATAGGTTATAACCCCCAGATTGTGAACCTAAATTGATCTTAATAAATGTGTAGTCATGAAGCCCAATGATAGGTGAAAGTCTGAAATTAAACAGGATTACCATTTAGTCTTTAGTTTTGGAATATTCTATTTTTGGATGGTCCAAGACTCATCTAAGTTTGCCAAAGATTGAAATTTTCACACAACACATCCTTAAATTCCCTGAGAAGTAGAAAGTAGAGGTGGCTTGCATACTTTTTTAGGTGAGAATTTCTACTTCAGCAGACTTTGGGGAGGGCAAGCCTCCTCTATCTTGCTGATATGCCTAAGATGTGATCTATTTATATTACAAACCATATGCAGAGCCTGGCAAGCCTTTCTGTAAATGAGCTCATCGGTTCTGCCCTAAAATAGGAGGCTGGAAGGAGGGTGCCAAAGACATTAGGGACCTTTCACAACCATTACACCTCTTGGTGCTGATTGAACAGGAAGGATAAACAAAATCTATGAGTTCTGATAGGAAGGATAAATAAGAAATACCTGTCAAGGGGAACAGCATGCTTTCCTTGGTCTTCTTTGCCGGCCATCAAAGTCAAGTTCTTAAAGACTTGAGTCCTTTTTAATGGATTTTCCTTTTCTGTGTTTGTACAAATTGCAAGTGAAGATAATTTCAAATTTGTCATACTGATGGGCCTCCTTCAAAGTGTGATGAGTTTTATCTAGAGCTTCATTCAAAGCAACCAGTATTTATAGAACATTTTATCCAGTGTTAAGTCATTAGATTTATCTGTAAGGAAATAGAGAAGAGCAGTTGCTGACCTTAAGAGGCTCCCAGACAAGTAGGAAAGAGATGAGAAAACAAAGAAATGGGGCGCCTGGGTGGCTCAGTTGGTTAAGCGACTGCCTTCGGCTCAGGTCATGATCCTGGAGTCCCGGGATCGAGTCTCGCATCGGGCTCCCTGCTCAGCGAGGAGCCTGCTTCTCCCTCTGACCCTCCCCCCTCTCATGTACTCTCTCTCATTCTCGCTCTCTCAAATAAATAAATAAAATCTTTAAAAAAAAAAAAAAAAAAAGAAAACAAAGAAATGTATTACAAAATGACAAGCACACTCCAGAGAAGGGAGTAAGAGAGAGGTCATTAACCGTTTAGGACAGCATGGCTCAAGCTGGGCCTACAAAATGATGTATTCTTGGAGTGTGTTGTTTGCTACAAGAACGTGAAAGTTTGGTGTTTTCATTAGGTGGAAATTATATGTACACATATATACACATAAATATATTTTTTTTCTAGTTATCTGGATGAGTGTGTATCAAAAAAATTTCTGGGGCGCCTGGGTGGCTCAGTCGGTTAAGCGTCTGCCTTCAGCTCAGGTCATGATCCTGGGGTCCTGGGATCGAGTCCCACGTCGGTCTCCCTGCTCAGCGGGGAGCCTGCTTCTCCCTCTGCCCCTCCCCTTGCTTGTGCTCTCTCTGTCAAATAAATAAGTAAAATCTTTAAAAAATTTTTCTTTTATTGTAGGGAGAACATTTAACATGAGATCTACCCTCTTAACAAATTCTTTTTTAAAAAGATTTTATTTATCTATTTGAGAGAGAGTGAGCACAAGAGAGGGGAGTGGCAGTCAGAGGGAGAGGGAGAAGCAGGCTCCCCACTGAGCAGGGAGCCTGATGCGGGGCCCGATCCCCGGACCCTGGGATCATGACCTGAGCTGAAGGCAGATGCTTCACTGATTGAGCCACCCAGGTGCCCCCACCTCTTAACAAATTCTGAAGTGCACAATACAGTATTGTTAACTATAGGCACAGTGTTGTAAGCAGATCTCTAAAACTTACTCATCTTGCATAATTGAAACTTTAATCTGTTGAGTAGCACCCATTTCCCCCTCCCCGCAGCCCCTGGTAACCACTATTCTATTCTCTGCTTCTATGAGGTTGACTACTCTAAGTTCCTCATCTAAGTAGAATCATATAGCATTTGCCCTTCTCTGACTGGCTTATTTCACTTAGCATAATGTCCTTCAAGTTCATTTATGTTGTAACAAATGGCAGAATTTCCTTCTTTTTTAAAGCTGAATAATATTCCATTGTATGGATATGCCACATTTTTCTTTATCCATTCGTCCACCTATGGACATTTAGCTTGTTTCCATATCTTTGTTACTGTGAATTGGATGAGCCTGTATCTTATGGAATACTCATGTCCACATGGTTTTAGTGCATTTGCACCTATGAACTGTTCAAACGAGAGTTTTGCTTTAGTTTGGATATAGGGAAGTAGATAAGAAAAGTGAGTTATTCCACAGCACAGGTAGTTGGAAATACGGAATTCAAAGAACCTGAACTAGAACATCAGTGGCATATTCTGAGTTCCAGGGGGATATTTTACATAGATACCATCTTTATTTGTTCCAACTTGCAAAGCTTCCTTAATAAGAAGGGTGGTAGTACATACTCGAAGAATTTGTGTATTCCTAATTTCAACCACAACTGGTTAAGATATCCATTTAGTTTCTGAATAATGCCCCAGTGCTTACCCTTCCTTTAACCGAACAGGAAAGCCGTGCCTCTGACAGACACTTTCCCCCCTCCATATTTTTGTAATGAGCAAGGCAGCATCGATTTTAATACTTTAAAGAAAAGGCCAAAGGAGCTATAGGTACATTGGCTGTATATGAATCAGAAATTGCATTCAGCTGCTAGTAATAAAAACCCATAAAAAGGGGGCGCCTGGGTGGCTCAGTTGGTTAAGCAACTGCCTTCGGCTCAGGTCATGATCCTGGAGTCCCGGGATCAAGTCCCGCATCGGACTCCCTGCTCAGCGGGGAGTCTGCTTCTCCCTCTGATCCTCCCCCTCTCATGCTCTCTGTCTCCCATTCTCTCTCTCAGATAAATAAATAAAAAATCTTTAAAAAAAAAAACAACCCATAAAAGGGTGGCTTAAATTATGGCTTTATTAGTCCACAGTGGGTAGTCTAAGACTGCTATAGTAGTTACATGTTATACCCGGGGACCCATACTCCTTTTGCCTTTGTGCTTTGACATCTGAATCCTCCTGTTCTCAAAATGGCTGTCAGAGCTCTAGCCATCGTATATTCATTTTAGCCATAGAGAAAGGGAAGAGCAAAGAGAACAGAAGATATATGCCAACTGTCTTAACCCCTTAAAATTGCCTTCCTAAAAGTCCCTTTGAGTGACTTTTACCTACATCTCATTGACCAGGACTATCTCAAATACTCCTAGTTGTAAGGGAAACAGGAAATTTCATTTTTAGTTCATCACATTGCCCCTTCAAGTAATCTCAGGGTTCAAATAATACAGAAAGGAGAAAATAGATATTTGGTAGATAGCCAGTAGCCTCTGGACATTAGGATCTTATTATCATTGGGCTCTTGATCCAACTTGAGCAACTACCCACTTCCAGACTTCTTGATATATGAAACGAAAAAAAACCCTATTTGTTAAAGCTAGTATTATTTAGATGTTTGTTATTTGCAGCTAAACATATTCCTAACTGAAACAAATATAAACACTGCTTATTGATGTTTAACATTTGAAATTGACTCTTTTACCAGGAATCACAAATTCAAATATATTGAGAATTAGAGAGGCAATGGGAGTGAGTGATGCTAGTTGAGGAAGGGGCCATGACAACCTGAAGAGTGTATGGCCCATCTAAAGTGGGCTGCTGCTGCTGCTGGTGGACTAAGAGGGTTATTTTCATACAGGATGACCAGCCCCTGTTACCAGATAAAAACATTTCAAGAGAACCAGAAAGCTGGATCTTAAAAAAAAAAAAAAAAAGATTTTATTTTTAAGTAACCTCTACACCCACTGTGGGGCCCGAACTCACAACCCTGAGATCAAGAGTCACGCACTCCACCGACTGAGCCAGCCAGGCGCCCCAGAAAGCTGGATCTTTATGCTTATCACAGGGTCAGAAAATCCTTTTCATACCACATTCTAGATATGAAGAAAAAGAGCTCATTTCATTATTTAGTGTGTAATTTTGGCCTCTCCCAATCTCCCTTCCTCTGGTTAGAGGAAAAACATAAGAAGACATCAACAACACCTAAAAGTCAAACTTGTTTAAATGTTACTCCACTCTGAAATTTTAGGAAATGTTTTCCCCTGTTCTAAATTATTAAGGTATAATTCAAATGCCATAAAATTCACCTTCGAAAGTTTATGATTCAGTAGTTTTAGTATATTCACAAAGTTGTACAGT
>NC_138385.1:99248262-99265398 GCF_054177405.1 Leptonychotes weddellii | reverse complement strand
TTTTTCAGAGTCCATCTTCTCTCATGGTTCGTCCACCCCTCCGATTTCCCCCGCTTCATTCCTCCCCTCCCGCTACCTTCTTCTTCTTCTTTTTTTTTCTTAACATATCTTGCATTATTTGTCTCAGAGGTACAGATCTGAGACTCAACAGTCCTGCACAATTCACAGCGCTTAACAGAGCACGTACCCTCCCCAGTGTTGTGACTGGCTTTTTAACTTAGTATAATGTTTTTTAGGGTTTATCCCTGTGTAACATGTATCAGTACTTCATTCCTTTTATGTCTGAATAGTATTCCATTGTATGGATAGACCACATCCTGTTTATGAGTTGATAGACATCTGAATTGTCTCCACTTTTTGGCTATTATAGATAATGCTGCTATGAACAATCGTGTACAAGTCTTCATGTAGACACGTGTTTTCACTTCTCTTAGGTATATGCCTAGGAGTGAAAGTGCTGGGTCAAATAGGAACTTTGTGTTTAACTTTTTGAGGAACTGTCCAACTGTTTTTCAAAGTGGCTGTACCAATTTCCACTCCCACAAGCAGCGTGTGAGGGTTCCGGTTTCTCCACCTCTTTGCCAACTCTTGTCATTGTCTGTCTTTTTGATTATAGCCAACCTAGTGGGTATGAAGTGGTATCTCGTTGGGTTTTGATTTTTTTCCTTAATGACTAATAATGTTGAACATCTTTTTATATGCTTACTGGCCATTTGTAGATCTACTTTGGAGAAATGTCGATTTAAATCCTTTACCTACATTAAAAAATGGGTTATGTCTTTTTATTATTGAGTTGTAAACTTTTTATATAGTTTGAAATAAATGTTATGGTCATATTTTGCGGATATTTCAACCATTTCAACAAATGGTTGAAAATGGGTGACTAATACGGTTCAAACTAATATAAAAATACCCAGTTTCCTACTGCTTTTCTCTCTAGAAGAGCATTGACATGTGTGGGGTAGGGTGTAGTTTTTGTAACCTCCTGGCAGGAGGGAAGAGTCAGGTTCTTTGGATCACCTTCTGGGTTCTTGAAGCATTGTTACTTGTTCCCTTGGGTGCTGCTAGCTTGGCTGGCATTTGCAGCTCACATCTTTGATGGGAGAACCGGTGATATGGCCATTCTTGGCTTTGTGAGGGTCTTGTGTTGCTCTGGCTGCTTTGGCCTTAGATCTTCCTCTCTTGTCACTGCAGATTCCTCTGAGGTCTGACCCTGACTTTCATTTGGCCTTGTCTTAGTCTGTTTGGGCTGCTCTAACAAAATACCAAAGATTGGGTATCTTAAAACAACAAAACTTTATTTCTCACAGTTCTGGGAACTGGAAGTCCAAGATCAGGGTGAGAGCCCTCTTCTGAGTCACACACTTGTCATTGTATCCTCACATGGTGGAAAAGGCTAGGGAGCCCTGTGGGATCTCTTTTATAAGAGCACTAATCTCATTCATAAAGGCTCCACCCTCATGACATAATCACCCCAAGGGCCCTGCCTACTAATACCATCACCTTTGGGGGTTGGAATTTCAACATATGTTTTGGGGGGTGGGTCACAAACATTGAGACCATAGCACTCTTGACTTAAGTGGTCTATAGAATCTTCAGTCGATGCCACCTTACCCCCACTGTAGTTATTCTCTTTAGCAAATTCTACATCTGGAAAACTCAGCTATTTTCCATAGTGGGAAACCAGGATACCCTGAGCAAGCTGAATTTCAGGGTCTCCCCCTGCATGACTTGGTTGTCAGGCAAGGTATATGATTGCACTGCAGAATGGTATGAGAGCTTCATCTCAGAGTTCCAGATTTTCTGTATTCACCCGCATTTGTCCATGATGTCTCTCCTTTGCCAGGCACAAGCTAAAGAAAAGAAATCAGGAGACCCAACTCTCTACTTTGCTCTCCTGCTTCTTTCTCTTTCTCAGAGCTCCTCAGATCAGAAGACAGGAGGGTGTAATAGTTAGGGTTCTTTTTTTTTTTTTTTTTTAATAGTTAGGGTTCTTAAGGAAAACAGAACCAATAGGGGTGTGTGTGTGTGTGTGTGTATAAAGATGTTTACTAGAAGGAATTGTCTCATGCAATTATGGAGGCTGATGAGTCCCAAGATCTGTAGGGTGACTTGGCAGGCTGGGGACCCAGGAGAGACAATGGTATAGTTCAAGTCTGAATCCAAAGGACTGAGAATCAGGAGAGCCAGTAGTGTAGTTCCAGTCTGAAGGCCAGCAGGCTCAAGACCCAGGAAGAGCCAACGTTTCAGTTAGAATCCCAAGGCGGGAAAAAGCCAGTGTACCAGTTTGAAAGCTATTAGGCAGGAGGAGTTCTCATTACTTGGGAAAGGGTCAGCCCTTTTTGTTCTATTTCAGCCTTCAAGTGGTTGGACAAGGCCTAGCCAAGTTAGGGAGGGCAATCTGCTTTACTTAGTGCACCAATTTCAGTTTTAATCTCACTCAAAAACACCCTCACAGAAATACTGAGAATAGTGTTTGACCAAATATCTGACCACTGTGTGGCCTGGTAAGTTGATACATAAAATTAACCATCACAGAGGGCTGCCCCTTAGCTTCTGTCATAACGAGGATGACCCATAAAATATATCATGTGACCTGGAACACATTTGAGAGCTGAAAGGAGATACTGCCTGGAGGGGCTGAAGGGACAGCATGTGTAAACTCGGACCGTACAGGTCAAACCAGGCTGTAGAGTGAGCCTATGTGTAACATCCTCGGACTGCCATAGCATGTGTCCAGCTGGGAGAGATGGATTAGCTACTGTCAGGCTACTGTAAGAATCTGTGAGGCTGGGTCCTCAAAGCCTGTTCCTTGGCAAACTTAAGAGGGACATAAAGTAATTGAGAAAATCCTGTCTCAAGCAATAAGCTAGTTTTGGAGGATTAGTGTCCTGCTTTATAAGCCTGGTTTTAAAGACCTGGAGATTAATATTTCCTTGGGTTTTCTCTTCAGATTTTTTCTTTAATGAATTCCGGTCTCTCTCCAGGCAGCTGGATGATGGAACATGTCAGGGTGAAGGTCATGAAACTGAGAAGGCAAAAGAATGAAGCACAAAAGAAATAAGAAAAGAGTACTTCACTTACAGGTGAAATTTCTCAGTTTAAAATACTGAGAAGCTAATTTAACTTAGAAATTTCTATTTAAATTAAACAAAAAACATTCAGTCATCGTTCACTCAGGGGCTGATAGTTTGCGACCCTTGTTGGACAAAGCACTGATGAGTTTTGTTACAGAATCAGGCTGGTAGGGACAGGGAATGAGCAGTAGAGAAACAGGAGAGAGGATTACTGCTTCCCTTTATAGAATGAAGAACCAAGAGACAGTGCCTATGGTGGAGGGAACATGAAATAGAGAAACAGAAGTGTATTTACTTACTAGCAGTATTGACCAGTGGAGGTCTTGATCTGGAGATATAATTGGAATATATGCCCAAGTATAAGTGGACCCTGAATATAAGTGAAAACATCCCTTTCCCAAATGAGAGTTGAAGACAACATCTCTTTTTTTCAACTTGAATATACAATATTTAGGGAGAGAGTTGAAATAGCTAAATGTCTACCTATAATATTTAACTTGAACTTTAATTACTTTTGAAAAAGATTTTATTTATTTCAGAGAGAGAGAGAGCGCACAAGAAAGGGGGAGGGGCAGAAGGAGAGGGAGAAGCAGACTCCCTGCTGAGCAGGGAGCCCGATGCAGGACCCAATCCCAGGACCCCGGAATCATGACCTGAGCCAAAGGCAGATGCTTAACCATCTGGGCCACCCAGCTGCCCCTAACTTGAACTTTAATTATATCTACATGTTTTAAATCTCATGTTATATAAAATATAGTTATACAAAACTGCTCTTTTTCACTCTCACATTTCATAATATAACTTTTTTCAAACTCCGCACATGCACATTGACATTCATTTCTCTTCCATCAAGAGCCAGTTGAAGACAGTGCCATATTCACTTCCACGAAGTTGTTTGATTGTAGCGCTTTTTTATTCTGAGCCCAGTGCTGCCATTAGAAATTTTACCATGATTCACATATGCCCATTACTTTGCTGTAAGCTCCACAACATACGTATTTAATGTATTGTAATAAACTGATTTTTAAAAAAGGCTTGTATGCAGTGGCACTGAGAGCTGCAGTTTGAAGTCATTTCTCCAGAAATGGTGACTCAGTATGTGTAAATTTATTTACCTTCCCCCATCCTGTCAAGTGACCTCTATAAGCATTCAAGCTGAGTTTGATTGAGGTCATTTCAGGTTAATGTGTCTTCCCCAAATAGCACTTTGTTGTTCAAAATTAAGTCATTGGGAGACTGCCTACTGCCTGTAATATGAAAATCTTAATGAGGACTTTATTTTATTTTGTTAGGAGTTTATTAATGATGAGGTAATTTTGAGGAAAAATCTTGCCTTATATTTGGGTTGTAAATTCAGAATTTGGGGAAGAAGGGCTACTGGAAATTTGGGGGTGAGAGAGATAGGTTAAACCTCATCTAGAGTAGCAGAAAATTAATAGAAATTTGATTTTGATAAACCAAGAAATTGTGACATAAAGCATACTATGTAGAGATACTGTGGCAACTACTAGATGACCAAATACCTGTAATAGTTCCAGTAAGTGGCTTGTGGGGAGCTAGACTGGAACAGGGTAAGTTCAAGTTAAGAAATTTGTTGTTCACGGGCGCCTGGCTGGCTCAGTCAGTAGAGCATGCAGCTCTTGATCTCAGGGTCGTGAGTTCAAGCCCCATGTTGGGTGTAGGGATTGCTTAAATAAACTTTAAAAATCGTTTAAAAAAAAGCCTTAAACTATAATATAGTATAATGAATGAAGCATATGTAAAAGTTAAAGCTGGATGTTACAACGTCCAAATGAGAGATTATGAACCATGTCGTTTGTGATGAGGATGGAAGGAAGAGGCAGATTTTAGAGCTGCCTGGAGATAGAGTTGATGGGGCTTCATGCCTGGATTATGGAAGTTCATGGAGAAGGAAGAGTACAGGATGACTTCTGGTTTCCCAGATTTGGAGACTAGGTGAATATGGTGCCAAGTTGGAAATGCATGAACAGGGGAGTCCCTGTGCCCTGTTTAGGTAGAGGTAAATTGGGAGTGCAGGAGAGAGGCTCTTGGGGAGAATCACATTTGGGATTCGTCAACATATAAGTGTAGATACAGCCGTGGGAGTGGATAGATGGCCCAGTAAAGGTGTCTTATTAAGAAGGCGGGGGATTGGGCTTTGGTAAAACCACCACTATTAGAAGCAAGGAGAGAGAATCCAGTGAAGGAGGTTGAGAGAAAATAGGCCCAAGGCAAAGAAGGTCAAGCCAAGGAAGAGGAAAGTGTCAAAGAAAGAGTATTTGGTAGTGTTGGATTTCTAAGGAATACCAAGCAAAATAAGGAATGAGCAGTATCCACTTGATTTGGCACAATTCTGTTATATTTCCTAAATAAGGTTGTGAACTTCTTAGATAGATCCTTCTGTCTATAATCAATTTCAAAGAACCTTTTGGTCAAGGTATGGTATAAGAATGTTTAGTTGAAATAAACTCAGTATTCATCAGTAGGATGCTGACCCTCCCCAAAACAAATGATTGTGCTCTTTGCCCAAATTTGCCTGTGGCCCTACGATAACCTCACAAGCACCTAAACTGAGCCCCTGCCTCTGTCCTTCAGGACCTCAAGGTCACTCTGAGTCTGGCTTGCTGTCTGGTTGTCTCTGATCCCTGCCTCATTTTCCTGCAAAGCCTACCTATAAGGCAAGGGCTTCAATTTTTTGGTGGGATTTCTGTTGAATAGATATTAGATTTGCCTCTGGACACTTACTGCTATCTTTCTGATTCCCACTGATAAACCTAAAGGGTGGGAATTATGGAGACACAGATTGGCTCAATGTAAGGATGACTCTCAGACAAGGTGATTCAAGGAGGTGTTGAAAGAGTTAATCAAGGAGGCACCAAATTTCCATTCTCTGAAGATCTTCCAGCATAGACTAGATGACCTTTCAGCAGTCCTGCCGCAGAGAAAAGAATTCGTCCATTGGATGACCTTTCAAATCCCTTCTTGTCCTAAGAAGTCAGTGGTCTCTCAACACCAAACAGAGCATAGAAATCAGGGAACCTCAGGGTTGGAAGGGACTTTAAGAGGTCATCTGATTCACTTTGTACCAAATAAATACATCCCTTCTACTGCCTTATTGAAGAGGAACATCCCTACTTTTTAAAATTAATAAACGTTATTTTTTTTAGAGGCTTTTAGGTTCACAGCAAAATTGAGGGGAAAGCACAGAGAATTCCCCTGTACCCTCCCCACACTTGCACAGCCTCACCCACTATCAATATGCCTCACTAGAGTGGTGCATTTGTTAGTTTATGAACCTACAGTGACACGTCATTATCACACACTCCATAGGTTTTGACAAATATATAATGACATATATCCGCCACTCTAGTGTCGTATGGAATAGTTACATTATCCTAAAAGTCCTCTATACTCTGCCTATTCATCCCTCCCCCCCCAGCCCCTGTCAGCCATAATCTTTTTACTGTCTTTATAGTTTTGCCTTTTCTAGAATGTCATATAGTTGGAATCATATGGTATGTGGCCTTTTCAGATTGACTTCTTTCACTTACTGTGTCAAAGGTTCCTCCATGGCTGTTTATGGCTTGATAGCTCATTTCTGTTTAGTGCTGAATAATATTCCATTGTCCGGATGTACCACTGTTTGTTTATCCATTCACCTACAGAAGGACATCTTGGTTGCTTCCAACTTTGGCAATTTTAAATAAAGCTGCTATAAACATCTCTGTGCAGGTTTTTGTATGGACATAAGTTTTCAGTTCATTTGGGTAAATACCAAGGAGTGCAATTGCTGGATCATATGGTAAGAGTATTTATAATTCTGTGAGAGACTGCCAAACGGTCTTCCAAAGTGGCTGTACCGTTTTGCAGTCCCACCAGCAATGAATGAGAGAGTTTCTGTTGCTCCACATCCTTGCCCACATGTTTTGGCCTTTGGCCCTTCCCCAGCTTCTGTTTGAATGCTTGAACAGTGGTAACCCACCGTGTCAGAAATTCAGAACTTATTTAATGGCCGGGCAAGGAAGGCCTTATAGGGTAGTATGCTGAGATAAAGAATGTCTATAGCATCTCTGCCTGGAAAGGGTTTTATCTGGGCGATGCAGCCTCTGGCAAGTGAGCTCACTGAATAGCCGTTTCCTCCCCTACATTTCCTAGCCTCCCTCATAGTTGGGTTGGGGCATGTGACTGAGCTCTGACCAATGGGAATATGAGAAGAGGAGCCTCACTGTAGTTCTGAGTCACTTAAGAGTCTGCGTGCTCCTGCCTTTTCCTGTTTCTTATATTCAGAGAACTTGGAGCCTCTGTGATACAGATAAAGCAGCTATAAAGCATCAGACCTCTGTGAGCTCAGACCTCAGAATAACTGTGTGAAACCGAGTTCCCTACCTACTTGCTTTGGAACATGTATTTTGAGCAAGAAATAAACTTTGTTGTGTTAAACCACTGAGATTCCAGGGTTGATTTGTTACCTCCACATAGGCTAGCCTAACCTGATCTCTCTTTGCTGACCCTTAAGTTTTCTCTTGGGGCTCAATTCCCCTTTCTCTCTATCCAGTTGGAATTCCCTTCTATGCTTGTGCTAAACTTCAACTTCACACCTCTTTAGTTATGGTTGGCCACCTGACCCATCTCACAAGGCTTTTGGAATCTGCCCCATGTCAATAAGGTTCCCAGTCTCCCAATTCATTCTTGGTAGCCCATCTTTGTCTTTGGCCTCTGTGGGAATCTCTGTGTTCACTCTTCTGTCCAGTCCTTTCATTGGCTCTCCACTGATTTCTCAGAGTCTCACTAATACCAGCATTCCAGTCTTGAGCTCTCTCAGTGACAATGCCCCTCACTTGACAATTACAAATGAAGTAGCCATTCTGTTTCTAGAAGGGACTAACTGATATCAGATATCAAGTTTTTCCTTAAGTGAGTTTAATGTGCCTAATGAAAGTTGTCTTCTATTTGTTCAACCTCCATCCTCAGGAGTTGTCAAAATATCTTCTCCTTTGTCCATGTAGTAGACTTCTAGGTAACTGAAGATGGAAAGGTATCATGTTTTTTCTAATTTCTTCTCTTACCTAGGATATCTGCCTTTATCCAGATGAATACATATATATTTTTTACAAAACTAAAACCTTCCTGATAATATGAAAATGGAATCATAAAAGGACATATATTTCAGTACATAAATATAATTAACATTATACACCTTAACACAAGAGAGATGAACTTGTTTAAAAAACCATAACGTGTGTAGGCTATATGATTATACCTATAATCCATCTGCTTTTTATATATCTTTCAGTTTTCTTGATAAGATTTCACTTGGGGTTGAAACTTGGCAAAGCCTTAGTCTGACAGCAATTTTTAAAATACAAAATGTGAGAAAAGGAGAAAAGGATCTGTTATATTTTTCAATTACAAAAGCACTAGGGCAAGAAATAGCTCGCTTATCTTCTTCTCTTTTTTATGAACTCAGAAAGTGCAAAAAAAAGGAGGGTTAGAAAAATAAAACCCTAGTATCTTTTAACTTTGAAAAAAAAAAACAAAACAACTTGCTCTAGATATTTAAGTGGGAGAAGTAACCAATGACCTCTCAGAAGTCAAGGAGGCCACTGTAATTCAAAAGTACAGTTGACCCTTGAACAACACTAGTTTGAGCTGCATGGGTCCACTTGTATGTGGTTATTTCAAAGTACAGTACTGTAAATGTATTTTCCTTAGGATTTTCTTAACATTTTTTAAGCTCACTTTACTGTAAGAATACAGTATATGATGTATATACTGTACAAAACTACGTGTTCATCAATATATTATTGGTAAGGCTTCGGGTCAACAGCAGGCTATTAGTAGTGAAGTTTTGGGGAGAGTCAGAAGTTATCCACAGAGTTTCAACTGCATGGGGAGGTCGGCACCCCTGATGCCCACGTTGTTCAAGGGTCAACTGTACATTGAAAAGAGTCCATTCTGCCATGATATTTTTCCACTGTTTCTTGTCTTCTAAAGCCAGGAGGACTCTGTATTTCTTTCAAAGTTCAGAGGAACTCTGGGAGCCTGTTATTGTCCTCTTGTTCCATTTAGCTCAAATGCCTTTTCGTATTTAATCTCATCACTGTCGGGTTTTCCCTCCCTTATCCTTCTGTCTCCTTATCAAAGCAGCCAGATTACACCAAACCGGCAGGACAAAGGGCACAGATACACATATATAAACAGAGGAGATGAAAGTAGGCATGTACAGGGCAGCACTGTGGCATCCTAGGAAGTGGAGTGTGAGGTGGGGCCGTGGGAGGAGCAGCCTTGAGCCTGGAGCTGGAGGGTCAGGGGGCCCGAGGAAGAAGCCAGGTTGGGTCAGCCCAGCAATGATTTCCTCTTCTTCCTGCCCTCCCTCTTCCTTTTCCTGGCTTCTTCCCTTGTCTTCCCTTGACTTCCTTTTCTCTCTTTATTTTCCACTCTTTTGTCCTTTCTTTGCTTTCCCCAGTTCTTACTACTCTTCTTTCCTGCAACTTGTGTCCTCCTTTCCCAGTTTCTCACTTGCCATGGGTGCAGGAAGCCTGAGGCTGCTATCTTTAAAAGGCCTTTTTACAAGGTGGGTCCTTGGCTGGCGCCTGGGAACTCTGCCTTTGAAACCTTCTCTGAGTGATAGGTTGTTTTGCCCATCTGGGGCACTAAGCACCTGCTTACTTCTGGGGATCTGGCAGTTTGGCAGATGTGGCAGGTCATTACGCCGATGTGACAAACCCCCAAGGAAACCCTAAACTCTGAGCATTCAGGAAGACTTCGCGGGGCAGAACACCACGCACGTGTTACTGCATGTCCTTGCTAGAGGAACACATTACTTTCTGCTGCTAGGGAGAGAGCAGGAAATATGGGCATGGATTCTTCTAGACTCCTCCTGCCGGGTCCTTCCCCCTTGGTGATATCAAGGGAAATCAACTATACCCCTGAGAGCAACTGCTTCTGAATCCTGTGAGTCCTTCTAGCAAATCACTGAACTTATGGGTGGTCTTAGGATTCCTGAAACACATACCAAGGCTAATATTTTAGCTGGCCCATCTTTGCGGCCTTTAAAGTGGCATTTAAAAGTCAGAAAAAGGGCTGCTGATTTTTTTTTTATCTTGGGAAAGTTACTACTCTTTCCCACTGAGAAGAAACTTATCTTAAAAGAAGAGGTGAGGGGAGTGGAGACTACCACATACCAGGCACTGTGCTAAGTGCTTCTATATATTGTGTCATTTAATTAACATCCCTGTGAGGTAGTTCTATCATTCCTATTTTGAAGGTAGGAAGCTGACTCATTAAAGATCACAAAGATGGGAGTCAGAGGGCAAAACTTCAGTGGTTTAGTTTTGCTTAATGAACATTTATTGAACAACGAATAGCAATGTGTTAGGCATCAGAGAGAAAGTAATCAATGAGACTGAGAACCAATTATAAAGTTGCTCACTATTTAGGCAGACGCTTAAACAACTGAGCCACCCAGGTGCCCCCCCCCCAAAGATTTTATTTATTTGAGAGAGAGAGTTGCTCACTATTTAGGGAGGAGACAGAGAAACCCAACCATTATGCTCTGGTGAAAGCTTAAGACAAATATATACCTGGAGTGCTATGGAATTTGAAATTAGGCTTTTTAAAGTTCATTATTGCTATGGCCCTCCTTTCTTTCAAGGGACATACATATGAGAAAATGAAAAAGCTGTGTGTTGTTCTTGAATAATTTTTATTAGGTTTTGAAATATAAAAGAAGTATATGTTCATGACAAAAATGTCTGACAGTTCAAAAAAGCAAAGTGGAAAAATCCACATCCAGTTTTCAATAATAGGCCCCATTCCATTCCCCAGAGACAGCCACTTTTCCATTTTTCCATTGTCCTACTCACTCCTTAGTGCTAGGAAATATCAAATAAAAGGATATGAGCCTAACAATTCCTAAATTTAATCCTTAAAATAATAAATCACTTTTCTTACAGCCTTTCTGGGCAGAGTTTAAGCATCCTGCCTGCCCATGGCCATGTTGGACTGAATATATGTTTCTGATGATAAATTATATTTCTGACTATGAATTATATTTTAGATTATCTTTGAATTCATTTTTTAAAAAAAGATTTTATTTATTAGAGAGAGAGAGTGGGGGTGGGGGGCGGTGGTAGGGGAGGGGCAGAGGCAGACGGAGAAGCAGGCTCCTCACTGAGCAGGGAACCGGAGGACTGGGGGCTCCATCCCAGGACCCCGGGATCATGCCCTGAGCCGAAGGCAGGTGCTTAACCGACTGAGCCACCCACGTGCCCCTCTTTGAGTTCATTTCTAAACTGGGGGAAAAAAAAAAAGAGTTGTATTTCAATACATTTCTTTCTCATTTAAAAAAAAAAAAAAGTCCTACCGGTTAATGCTTTACGTTAGGAATCTCAAACCTTTATGTCGATGTTGGATTTTGAGAAAGCTATTTTGAAATGTTCCTGGATTCAGTTTTTAAAAAGCTGAGATTTTGTTTCTTCTATTCTGGATTTGAAAAAAAAAAAAAAAACTAACTTTCCTAAGGATTTATTCTTGGTAAAAGAATAGTGTGACAAAAATAGATTTATGTTCACCTACTACAGAAATAGGTGATAATGGGTAGAAATGATAAATAGTAGGAATAACAGGGGGTCATGATTTATGTTAGAACTGGAAGGGCTCGTAGAGCTCATCTGGCATGTCCCCTCATTTTACATGTAGAACTCTCCATACTGCTAATGATGAAAAGGAGGAATGACTATTAATCCACAATGACACGACAGTTTGTGGTTTGTTTTTGTTTCTTGTTTTTATCCTAGAGGCTACTTTTTATTTGTCCCTGGATATGAGTATTCCTGTGTATGTTTGGGGAATTTTGAACAGTGCAAGCTGAGCAATTAAGGAGTAGAAAAGCCACTATGTTCGATCTGATTCAGGAGAATGGCTCAGTCTCACCACGCTTATTCCTACAAATTTAAACCAAGTAAGTTCAGTCCAAATTAACTCATCAAGAATTTAACACAAATTCCTGCCCTATATTTACTTTATCTCATGGGAATAGGACCCTCAACATGAAGACACTTAGAAAGCAATATCAGAGTTCAAATACGAGATACAAAGCACAGGTACTAGAAGGATATTCAGACATTTTTATGGGCTTAAAAGGCAGTTTTCTTATTTGTAGAATAAAGATTTTGGATTAAATCAACCCACCGGTTTTTCTTTTTTAATTTTTAGTGTATTTATGGAGTTATATAACCATTATCACAATCTTGATTTAGGATTTTCCCACTGCTCTCAAAATTTTCCTTGAGCCCATTCGTAGACAATTCCCAGCCCTATGCCCCCACCCCCATCCCTACCAGGCCCAGGCAAACACTGATCTGCTTTCTATCCCTAGAATAGAGTTGCCTTTCTGAAATTTCATATACATGGACTCGTATAGTAGTCTTTTGCATCTCGCTTCTTTTATTTAGCATAATTTTTTGAGCTTCGTCCATGTTGTAGCCTGTATCAGTAGTTTGTTTTTATTGCTGAGCAACATTCTATTGTATGGATGTATCGTATTGTGTTTATAGAGTTACCAGTTGATGGACATTTAGGTTATTTTTACTTTTTGACTATTACAAAGAATGCTGCTATGAACATTCACATACAAGTGTTGTGTGGACATATGCTTTCATTTCTCTTGGGTAGATTCCTGGGAGTAGACATGCTGGTTTGTATGATAAATTTAATTTTTAAAGAAACTGCCAAACTGTTTTACAAAGTGGCTGTACCATTTTATATCCTTACCAGCAGTATATAAGTGTTCTAGTTTTTCCGAATCACTAATGATGTACATCCTTTCATGTGCCTATTATTTATTTGTGTGCCTTTCTTGGTGAAATGACTATTTATGGCTTTTACTCGTTTTTAAAATTGGCTTGTGTTTTTATTGTGTTACATGAGTTCTTTATGTATTCTGGATACAAAGAACTAAAAAAATAAATGTTTAAATCTTGAACTCTTCTTATGGATTTTGTTAACAAAGGATTTGGGGAAGTACTTGGCTTTAGCTTAGGTATGATGACAATAGAAATTTTTGAAAATGGCCAAACTCACACCTTGGAATGCAAATTATATATAGTTTACCTATAGTAACGGGTATAAATGTATATTTAAAAAAAAAACAATTTAACAGATATACAGTAAGGTTCTGTTCTCAACTTCTAGTTCTTTATCACAAGGAAGCTAATGAGATCCTTTCATCTGGTATGACTAAGAAAAGAGTTGTTTTGGTCCAGTGGCAGGATTCCCTTCTTCACTGCATATTAGCTGACAATAAGAGACCAGCCCACTGGTCTGAAAAATGGATGATGGGTGAGGTGGGGATTGGGATATTCCTGTTTGGCCCTTTTGTGTCATCTGGGCCACATAGTCATACCTTCTACTTGGGAATTAATTATGTATGAGCAGGAAGGAAGGAAGCACCAGGCTTCATCAGTAAAATGGACCACACTCCACTTTCTCGGAGTCTATGGTGATAGCACAGTTTGTATGACTTTAGACTTTTCAAATTTATCGTGACTTTTTTTGTGCCCCAGTCTATAGTCTATCCTGTAGAATGTTTCATGTGTACTTTAAAAGAATGCTTACTATGAAAACTCTTACAGAAGAAGTTGATGCTGACTATAAAGTATCCTGTGAAATGTACTTTGAATCAGTTTATGATACTGTTGTGTAAATGAGGCTTCTTCCTATTCTCCTAAGGTAAACTTAACAAGGAGATGCATATTTATGATGCAAATTATTAAGAAAGCAAATATACTTGCAGAAATCCTTAAAAATGTAGCTGTCAAAATAATTTATTTTTTCCTGTCCCTGGTTTTAATAAACAAGTGAAGGTGTGAAGATACTATTTTTTTCCTTACCATGTTGACTTCAACATTTGTGTCCATAATAGAGGCTTAGTAAGGCCATTCCCATGCTTGAACTGAGCTATTTGACATTTATTTAATTAAAAAATTATTCATTTACTGCACATGGGAAGAACTATACTTGCAGACAAGGACATAATTATCCAGGATATCAATTTTTATTCTCTGCAGTATGAAGTTGATAATAACTAAAAGTAGGAAGCACAAAGAGGCAAAGCATAGCATTATGCAGTGTTTTGAGGCTTTGTCATGCAGTGTTAAAAAGAAATTTCAAGGGGTGCCTGGATGCCTCAGTCAGTTAAGTGCCTTTGGCTCAGGTCATGATCCCAGGGGCCTGGGATTTAGCACTGCATTGGGCTCCCTGCTCAGTGGGGAGACTGCTTCTCCCTCTGCCTCTTCCCCCCACCCATGCGCTCTCTCATGCTCTCTCTCAAATAAATAAATAAAATCTTTAAAAAAAAAAGAAATTTCAGGTTTTCACGTGATAAAAGTTTTGCAAAATATACTTGCTTTTGTTCTTTCAAACTTAGAATTGATCATTTTGAGATAGAATCTTTTTTTTTTTTTTTTTTAATTTATTTGCGAGAGAGAATGAGAGAGAGCATGAGAGGGAGGAGGGTCAGAGGGAGAAGCAGACTTCCTGCTGAGCAGGGAGCCTGATGCGGGACTCAATCCCGGGACTCCAGGATCATGACCTGAGCCGAAGGCAGTCGCTTAACCAACTGAGCCACCCAGGCGCCCGAGATAGAATCTTGAGATGAGGTGGACATTTTCTAGGGTAATTAAAAAAAATAAAGTCCACGTTAGGACAACAGAATTCCTCCATTTTGCATAAAGTACGGAAGGCCTCCTTCTAAGACTTTGAGTTCTTGCCTTTTTGTGTTTTAGAAGCTAAATAGTTAAGATTGCTTTGTTATTCAATTTATCACTACTTTAGAAATAATGTTGAGGTTGAAGGTCAGTAAAGAATTACTGAAATTGTTTTCTCCACGTATTTTAAGAGTTTTGCTTTTGGAGTTATTTACCACCCTACATCTGTCCCTTGTTACATTAACTGGTTTCCCCTGGAGTTTAGGCTAGCTTCTGCTGCCATTTCACATGAAAGGCTCCTTGCTCTTTCCTGATGTTTTCGCTCCGCCCGTGTCCTTCTCCTTCCTGGGGGATATATTCCTATCGTTGGGTGTGCTTTTTCTGGTCTTTATATTTGAGGATTTGGACTGTCAGTTCCATTAACTCTGCTTAACTTTTGCCTTGTGTGTTGCAAACTTCCAAGAATTATTGTTGACTTAAATGAGTCAAATGAGCAATTAAATGCAGCAAGGATGCTTCTTGGGACAATATAAAATTAAGAACACATTTGCCAGAGCACTTGAAATCTATGACAATAGGCATATATTTTGGAAATAATAGTTTCTCAATTTACAGTTTTCTAAGAATGCATTGCTATAGTCCTTGGCTGGCTATTCTATGCAAACTTATTATATGTGGTTACTATTCCTCAGGTTAATCACCTTTTTGAGACTGAGAGGTAAGAAGAACTTTTTATTGAGGATTTTCTATGGGATGTTGGCCTGAAGTTCAGCTTCTTCCAAGGTGTATCTGGACTCTGTGCTTGAACCACTCCGTGACTCAGGTGGCATTTGGAATCCTGATTCATCCCTTGCCGAGCAGCATATTGATGCCAGAGGATGTCTCCTGATAATCATCAATGTTCTCTTTGCTCAGATATACTTGGTTTTTCCAGGAAAGGGAGTTGGCAACTTAGAGCCAGTTGGTACTTGACTAGCTATTAGTGATGTGTTCTTTTCCCTCTGGGTGTCAGCTCCCCAAGGGCTCTGTGACAATCATACTTTAATGATATTTAGAAGACACGAATTGTCTTGGAGAAAATGTTTCTGCCTTGGAAGCATCTTTCGAGGTTCTTGAAACCTGATTATAAATGAACTCATGAAAGAGATAAAAATTTTATAAGTCAGTTGGATTTTCCCTAAACCAAGTTAGGAATACATGGTTTGTTGCTTCAGGTAACATGGGCTGAGTTTTAAAGGGCTTTCTGTAAAGCTCAAATTCCAGGTTGTCCTTGGAGATAAAGATTGATTGATCAATCTTCATTTGCTACTGATTTTTGTTTTATTGAAAAGTGTACAAGGTTCTCTATTTACATAAGAGTAGTTAATTTGGAGATTTTCTTTTTAGTCTAAGACTCTTGAATTCAACTGACATACTTTCTCAGAGGATTTAATTTTTAAAAAATAAAATAGCAGGTAAATCTTTGCTTTGAGACTCTTAAGCAACTTCAAGGCATTTATTGATTTTATTTCTTTGTATTAATTGTGGATGTATTTGGCACAAAGGTGAACAAGAGCCAAAAGCTCCAACAGAAGATCGACACTGAGATCTAACGTAAGTGATAGAGTGATAAAAAGGACATAGATAGCTGAAGAGGTTTTATTAAGGCTGTTAAAAGAGAAACTGAAGCATATTTTAAGACTTTGAACAAACACCAATTGGAATTAGGCAGTACCAAACCTTAAGTGGTTAGGAGCCTTTCACCAACAGGAGCTTGGGGAGAGACTTCTATAGAGCAAAAGAGGAAGCAAAGTAAGAAAATTATTGAATGGCTGTACCTCAAAGCCTAGTTGGTTATTTGGGATTGGTGATCCATAGCGTTTTGATTTCATACCCTTGAGGCATTTACAGGCTTAGATTTGGGTTTGCTTATATAGGCTGCCCTACAGCCTCCTCAGTCTCATGACCTCTTTATTAATTTAACAGTTCCCCCTTTGGTCATCCTCTCATACATGACAGACAGAACACATCTGGGTATTAGTGGCATTCTTTTCTTCTTTACTTTTTTTTTTTTTTAAGTAAACTCTATGTGCAACGTGGGGCTTGAACCCACAAGATCAGGAGCTGCGTGCTCCACTGACTGAGCCAGCCAGGCGCCTTGGTATTTGTGCCGCACTCAGTCACCATCAGAGTTAAGTTGCTCTTGTCTCATTGTGAAGCTCACAGGTTATGACGTCAGACCCGTGGAAGAAATGTTTTTGCCGTTCATCTTGTTTCTGTTTCCCCAAGTCTCTCCAGTGAGACCATCTGAGGTGCTGCTGAGGGCTGTGAACGTGCACTTAAGACCTTTAAGAGAAAATAGCATACCAGAG
>NC_138385.1:99202017-99247762 GCF_054177405.1 Leptonychotes weddellii | reverse complement strand
AGCCAGGCGCCCCTCCTAGGTAGTTTTAATTAGATATGTTGATTAGAATTCTTAACCCTTAGAATCCTTTGTTCCTAGTGAAAACTAAGAAGTAAGCAATGTGGACTGGCGGTTACACTAGCGTTCTGTGGATTGGGAAATTTATAAATACATTTCACAATTTCTAGAAGTATATTCTTCCTCATAGTAAAATTTTCAGCGTGGCACAGAAGATGTTTACGAATAGAGCCAAATATCTTTAGTTCCTCTGTAAAAGAAACCCAAAAGTGGATAAACCTGTGTTCAGTAATTAAGGTTTTAGTATTTTATCATATTCGGAATGATTGAGATAGTCAGTGAATAGCCATCATTTAACTTATCTCAGGATAACTTTCAGGTTTCCAGTTACTAAAAAGATTTTGAAGGGCACCTGGGTGCCTTAGTTGGTTAAGGGTCCTCTTGATTTTACTCAGGTCAGGATCTCAGATGAGCCCTGCCTAAGGCTCTCTGCTCAGCGGGAAGAGTCCGCTTCCTCCTTCTCCCTCTCCCTCTGCCCCTGCACCCCCTGTCCCGCTCGCACTCTCTCTCCCTGTCTCTTTTTTGAAAGATTTATTTATTTCAGAGAGAGTGAAAGTGAGATCACAGAGGGAGAGGGAGAGGCAGACTTGCCACCGAGCGGAGAGCCCTACATGGGGCTCGATCCCAGGACCCCGAGATCATGACCTGAGCCGAAGGGAGATGCTTAACCGACTGAGCCACCCAAGTGTCCCACACTCTCGCTCTCAAATAAATAAATAAATGAGTAAATCATTAAAAGAAAGATTTTGAAAACTATCTTTTTTGACCCCCCAAAACGTATAACTCATTGATAATCATAATATTAACAAAGTCGATATAGTGTTTTTTCTGTTCCAAGCACTTTATATTTAATCTTCATATTGACCCTATGAAATATGTACTATTAGGGGTACCTGTCTGGCTCGGTGGGTAGAGCATCCAAGTCTTGATCTCAGGGTCATGAGTTCGAGCCCCATGTTGGGTGTAGAGATTACTTAAAAAATAAATAAAGAGAAAGAAATATGTACTATTATATGGACACACACAAATACATATATATACAAACATACATATACAATTGCCAAGAATACACATATTATTAATATATATATATAATTTTATATTTGGTTCATATCTTAAAAATATTTCTTTTTCATCATGTAAATAATAGAACAGATGATTTTTGGCAAATGAAAATATATACATAAAACACATAACAGGATTCAGTGCCACAATTCATAGTGTAAAAATGGCTTGAGTTCTTCATTTTATTTTTTAGGTTTTCTTAATATACTGTATAGATGTGTTGTTCACATTATCTTTTTCATTTTTATTTTTAATTATAGTATAGTTGGCATATAATATTAGTTTCAGGGGCCCCTGGGTGGCTCAGTCAGTTAAGCATCTGCCTTTGGCTCAGGTCATAATCTCGGGGTCCTGGGATTGAGCCCCACGTCGGGCTCCCTGCTCAGTGGAGAGCCTGCTGCTTCTTCTCCCTCTGCCCCTCCACCCCACTTGTGTGCGTCTGCACATGCATGCACGGTCTCTCAAATAAATTAGTTTCAGGTGTATAACAGTGATTCAACAATTAAAAACATTATGAAATGATCACCACAAGTGTAGTTACCATCTGTTACCATACGAAGTTATTACAATATTATTGGCTATATTTCCTATTCTGTACTTTTCATCCCTGTGACTTATTTTATAATTGGATATTTATACCTTTTAATCCCCTTCAGCTATTTTGCCTATCCTCCCACCCCTTGGATTTTGGAAACTATCTTTAAGTAGATATACCATTAGGCATAATTATTGTTGAAAGTGCATTTATAAACCTCTATCTTCCTTACATATATTTAATTTACTTGTTCTTAACAATTATGTTTAAATTACTTATGAAAATTTTATAAGGCATTAAGCAGCTTAGCATTATTCTTGTTGACATGTTCTGTAACAGAGATAACACGAGCTTATTTCACTTTTAGTAAACCTAGGTAGAATAAAAGTATTATATTTAATGCTGGTAACTCTAAAGACATGCCTATTTTAATTAAACCAACACACTTAAACTAGCTTTTATTTACCGAAAATTATTCTAGATCACGTGAACTTGAAAACCATTTGGGTTAGTTCCTATATTTCTGAGAGTATACTGATTTATGTAAATACTTTTTTGTCTTTAAGCTCATTAAATAGAGGTCTTTACAAATTAATTTTGATGATATTATCTGGAGGTAGAAAAATATCACACATCTATAATATACATACATAGACATACAGACACAAAAATCTTATCGCTTTCATTTTTAGAGGCACCTGGGTGGCTTGGTTGGTTAAGTGTCTGACTCTTGATTTTGGCTCAGGTCATAATCGTAGGGTCATGAGCTCAAGCCCTGATCTGGGCTCTGCACTTAGCGGGGAGTCTGCTTAAGATTCTCTCTTTCCCTCTCCCTTTGCCCCTCCCCGCCACAGTGCTCTCTCTCTTTCTAAAATAAATAAATAAATCTTAAACAAAAATTTAGGCATGAGACCAACAGACACATACAAAGATGCTCAACTTCACTAGTCATCAGGGAAATGCAAATCAAAACCACAATGAGATATCACCTCACACCAGTCAGAATGGCTAGTATCGAAAAGGCAAGAAATAACAAATGTTGGCAAGGATGTGGAGAATAGAGAACCCTCATCCTCTGTTGCTGGGAATGTAAATTGGTGCAGCCAGCCTGGAAAACAATATGAAGTTTTCACAAAAAACTGAAAATAGAAATACCATATGGTCCAGTAATTCCACTTCTGGGTATTTACCGAAAGAAAATTAAAACACTAATTTGAAGAGATACATACATCTCTATGTTTTTTGCAGCATTAATTATAATAGCCAAGGTATGGAAGCAACCGAAGTGTCCATCAAAAGATGAATAGGGATGCCTGGCTGGCTTAGTCAGTAGAGCATGTGACTCTTGGTCTCGAGGATGTAAGTTTCAGCCCCACATTGGGTGTAGAGGTTACTTTAAAAAAAAAATCTTAAAAAAAAAAGATGGATAAAGAAGATGTGGTATATATATACAATGGAACATTAGTCAGCCATAAAAAAGAATAAAATCTTGCCATTTGTGACAACACGGATAGACCTAGGAGGTATTATGCTACGTGAAATGTCAGAGAAAGACAAATACCATATGATATCCCTTATATGTGGAATCTAAAAAAACAAAACAAAGAAATAAATAATAGTGAATCAAAAATAGAAACAGATTCATGAATATAGAGAACAAACTGGTGGTTGGCAAGGGACAGGGAAGGGAATCAGGCAGAATAGGTGAATGGGATTAGGAGCTTCCAAATTACGAAGCTTCCAGTTATAAAATAAATAAGTCATAGGGAATATAGTCAACAATACTGTAATACTTTTGTATAGTGACAGATGGTAACTACACTTCTTATGGTGAGCATTTCATAATGTTAGTAATTGTCAAATCACTATGTTGTATACCTGAAACTAATATAATATTATATATCAACTATGCTTCAATTAAAAATACAGATAGGGCGCCTGGGTGGCTCAGTCGGTTGAGCGACTGCCTTCGGCTCAGGTCACGATCCCGGAGTCCCGGGATCGAGTCCCGCATCGGGCTCCCTGCTCGGCGGGGAGTCTGCTTCTCCCTCTGACCCTCCCCCCTCTCATGTGCTCTCTCTCTCTCATTCTTTTTGTCAAATAATAAATAAAATCTTTAAAAATAAAAAAATAAAAATACAGATAAATTTTGGGGTGCCTAGATGACTCATTTGGTAGAGCATGGGACTCTTAATCTCAGGGTTGTAAATTCAAGCCCCATTTTGGGTGTAGAGATTACTTTAAAAAAAATCTTTGGGGTAACTGGGTGACTCAGTCAGTTAAATGTCTGACTCTTGGTTTCGGCTCAGGACATGACCTCAGGGTCGTGAGATGGAGTCCCCGTATTGGGATCCACACCTTAAGATTGCTTAAAAATGCTTGAGATTCTCTCTCTCTCCCCCGCCCTGACCTCCCCCAGTCACACATGTGTCCTCTCTCTCCTTCTCTCAAAAAAAAAAAACAAACAGGTTCCTATCAGGTTTTGTGTATCAGCTGCCAGTTTGGCCAATTTATGGCCTCGGAACTACTTGAAAGAAAAAAAATCCTTTTGAGTATCTTGTCAGATTTCAGCTGGGGCAAACAGTAAATATTCCTGGTAGTATTGAACAACCCCATGGAGCCAAGAGGGGTTCTGAAAGAGGTGCAAAAGATACTGTCTTCCCAAAATCCAGAGCCACTCCCAAATATAACCAATAGAAAGAAGACTTGGACAATTCCCCTGAGAGCCAGAATTAGTGGGTAATTTTAACAGTTGGTAGGACCCTAGCCGCAAATGGAATGCAATCCACATTTCTGCCCAGGCTTATCTAGCCACGAATAGGGCGCAACACACATTTCTGTTCAGCTATCTTTTTGGGGCCCCCAGTCTGACAGTTGCCAAGCCAAGTTCTCAGGATGCAAAATGAGACGAAAAAGAAAGCTATCGCTCTCCTTAGGAGAGAAAGGATGGATAACCAATGTTTTTTTGTTTTTTTTTGCCAATCCGAATTTGGAAAGGAAGGCAAAATGTGAAATCTACCTCCTTCTCTCCAGGGAACAGACAGAGGTCTGGGAGAGCTGATTTTGGTAAGAATTGTTACCCTTTGCTGGCCTCTGCCAGTTTTCCCAGGATGCCTTCCTTCTGCATGCTCCAGAGTGAGCAGGGGTGTCCCAGCAGGTCTTATCCTGGCCACCAGAGACTGTAGAGGAGGAAAAATAACTTTCTCTCTACCCTTTGTAGTCAGTGTCTGGCTGAGACCCCTTTTTCTCTAGGGCACCTAGTAAATTGATAAGATTATCTAAAATGTTTAAAAGTTCCCCACTGAAGCCACTGTAATTGAAGATTATCTTTGGTAAGATTAACCTACTTGCTCAGTCTTAAAACAAAAGTTTATTCACCTGAGGCCTCACATTGGCACTGGTTCAGTTTAAGTCAGACCTAGTCTGACCCCAGACCCAGTCCAATTTTTAAGTCAGACCCAGTCCATTTCCAACAGTTTTGGAACCAGTCTGGAATAAGAAATGTTCAAATAAAGTCCGAAAGCTCATAATGCAAAAGCTGCAGAACTAGGATCCAGGAAGCAAGTAGGACTTGCCTACCATCTCCACAGGCAGCAAAAAAGCAGCAAGCTCAAGGGGCTCAGCAGGTACCTAAGTTTGGTTTCTCATTGCTCTGGAACTGTTAAAAGACTGAGGCATATTAATTTTTTTTTTTAAGATTTTATTTATTTATTTATTTGACAGAGAGAGAGACACACAGCGAGAGAGGGAACACAAGCAGGGGGAGTGGGAGAGGGAGAAGCAGGCTTCCCGCTGAGCAGGGAGCCGGATGTGGGGCTCGATCCCAGGACCCTGGGATCATGACCTGAGCCGAAGGCAGATACTTAATGACTGAGCCACCCAGGTGCCCCTAAATTTTTTTATTTTTATTTTATTTTATTTTTTATAAAGATTTTATTAATTTTGTCAGAGAGAGAGAGAGCACAAGCAGGGGGAGCGGCATGGAAAGGGAGAAGCAGGCTCACCGCTGAGCAGGGAGCCCGATGTGGGGCTTGATCCCAGGACTCTAGAATCATGACCCGAACCGAAGGCAGACGCTTAACTGACTGAGCCACCCAGGCATCCCATATTAAAATTTTTTGGAGTTTATTTGAACAAAAATCAATTTAAATTGGGCAGTGCCAAACTGGAAGTGGTTAGGAGCGCTCCCCTCACAGGAACTGGGGGAGAGAGTTTCATAGAGAAAACATGGAAGCAAAGTAGGGAAATTATCGACTGGCTATCACTCCAAGCCTAGTTGGCTGTTTGTGATTGGTTGTCCTTAGCATTTTGATTTTGTAACTTTGAGGCCTTTAGAGGCTTAGATTTTGGTTTGCTTTTGTAGGCCTCCACAGCATTAGAGCCTTCTCTCAGTTTAATGGCCTCCTAGTTTAATTTAATAGGATTTTGTATTTAAATCTCTTGCAGAATATTCATTTATTGGGTCAGTTTCCTATGTCAGCTAATTATACTGAGTGGATTCCCTATGACTGCAGCAGTGATGATGTTCTTTCCCAGGTCAATGGGGGTTTTTGCATTGCATTTGAGAATCAAGATTAGTTTGGGTTTGATAGTTCCTGTTTATCTTTTTTTTTTTTAAGATTTTATTCATTTATTTGACAGAGAGAGAGAGCACAAACAGGGGAAGCTGCAGGCAGAGGGAGAGGGAGAAGCAGGCTCCCCGCCGAGCGGGGAGCCCGATGCAGGACTCGATCCCAGGACCCCGGGATCATGACCTGAGCCGAAGGCAGACGCTTAACTGACGGAGCCACCCAGGCGCCCCTCCTGTTTATCTTATAAATGTTTTTTTTTAAAACAACACAAACATGAAAATAAGAAAATAAGAAATAAAGAAGTTCTTTCAGCTTTATTTTTAGTCCTGGGTCAATAGATATGCACCGGGCCAGAATCTGTCTTTCATTAGTTCGTTTGTTTTTTTCAACGCGCTGTTCGCACAATAGTACAGTAATACACACTTGAAATGTTTGCATTCCTTCCTGGGGTTGGCTATGGAGATAGAGCTTATAAGAACTAAAGCAAGTAGAAATTGCTTAATAGAATTCTCTGGATGTTCTAAGGCAAGAAGGAAGCTTTCTACAAGGGTAGGGGTTGAGCAGATGGGGGTGGGCAAGAGTTTTGAATTTGGTCTTAATGTTGGATTGGCGTTTCAGAATGACCTTACAGCAGAGTAGGTAGGAGCTTGAAAAGAGGGTTTGAGCTGAGGAAAGTAAGGAGGGAATAGTATGAGGGAAAGCATTTTGGTCACCCTTTAGGGCTCCTATGGGGACCAAAGGGTTACTTAGACTAATGTAAAAGTGTCAAAAGAGGAAGTGCCAGAAACTAAGGTTACACATGGGTTAGGTGGAGATCAGGGAAAATTTGGATGCCAAGCTCAAGATTTATTGCAGATATAAACTTTTGAATTTCTCTGTAGTAGTGGTGTGTTGTCCCTGAGAATTCACCTCATAGACCTCCTATACCAGGGGAGCAGTTGTCCCAGGGCCCCAGCCTCTGCCTCTGGGATCCACTGTGGCTCTTGCCTCCCATGGGCTGCTCCCCAGCAGTGACCGAGTGGGGATACTACAGCATGCTGTTTCAGGAGGCAAACTCTTTGTTGGTTGACCTTGGCTCAAGAACTCCCAGACAGGTTTGCTGAACCGTCCTTAGATGTTAAGGGGGTCTAGGATGCTTCCACCGAGTAATCGGGGGTCTGTCATCTCTCTTAACCTTGCCTCACCCCATCTGTTATTTCCCTTTGCATAGGCATTTCTATTAACAAAATGCTCATATATTTAATCTTGTCTTCTGCTTAGATGAAGGACAAGGACTAACTTGAAGTGCTTAGGGTAGCAACCTGGTTGGAGGTGTATGACTTGGGAGATTGTCTCAAAGATGTGTTTGTATGGCAGGTACACTGCTTTTTTTAGATCACGTGGATATTTGAAGAGACTTTGGTGGAACTGGTGGCGATTATAGAGGTCTATAGGACACCCCCTAGGTTCCCCTGGATGTTGGTAGTGGGGAGTCACTTAAAATTTTTGACTTATTACAAAAATAGTGACACAGATTGTTCCATAGTTCAGTCGTAAACTATATATTATTACATAATAACACTCATTTTTGCCTCTAGTTCAGTGCTTCTGACTTAGAACTGATGTGTTAAGTGTTTGACAAAGACAGCTTAGAAGTTCTTTTCTCGGGGCACCTGGGTGGCTCAGTCGTTAAGCGTTTGCCTTCGGCTCAGGTCATGATCCCAGGGTCCTGGGGTCGAGCCCCGCATCGGGCTCCCTGCTCTGCGGGAAGCCTGCTTCTCCCTCTCCCACTCCCCCTGCTTGTGTTCCCTCTCTCGCTGTGTCTCTCTCTGTCAAATAAATAAATAAAATCTTAAAAAAAAAAAATTCTGGGCAACTGGGTGGCTCAGTTGGTTAAGCGACTGCCTTCGGCTCAGGTCATGATCCTGGAGTCCCGGGATCGAGTCCCACATCGGGCTCCCTGCTCAGCGGGGGGTCTGCTTCTCCCTCTGCCCTCTTCCCTCTCGTGCTCTCTGTCTCTCATTCTCTCTCTCTCAAATAAATAAATAAAATCTTTAAAAAAAAAATTCTTTTCTCCATTATTTTCTTCCCTCAGTAACCTTTTAATACATTTTATCAGGAATTATTGTATGACCATACAATGTCTTATTTTACAGTGCCCCTTCTTTGTGTAATTTGTGAAAGAACTTTTATGACAGCCAGAAATTACTTTGAGTCAATTTAGCACTAATAAAGACTTACGCCTTGTTCACCTGTTACTCAGCTTTGGGTTCTGCTTGGTCTTGCATTGAAATAATTCTATGTTTAGGACCTTGCCGTCGGTTGCCTTGGATCTCCCGGTGCTGTCACAAGTTTGGGCTGTGACTTTGCTGCAGGTGCTAACAGGAGGAGACAATAGGCTGCCAGGCAGAGGCAGAGGGAGGGAAAACTGGATTCCCACACATCCTGCGGCCTTGGCAAGTGGCACACATCGCATGAGTCTGTGAAAATAACTTCTACTGAGAGTATGTGCCATAAATAAACAAAGACTGCTCAGAAAGTTAACAGGAATGGAGGAATGAGGGAGGGAAAAGAGAGGAGCCTGGGTAAGGACTGAAGGCCCTTGAAGGGCACTGGATTGGTAGCACTAACTGGGTGGTCAGACACAGCAGAGGGTGGAGGACAGAGGAAGCCAGCTAGGGGACGCAAGAGCCCACAGGAATCAGCCCAGACTGTGAACAGGGTAAGTCGAAGGGAAGGGGAAAGTGGCCCGTGGTTTTGATTTGCATGCACAACTGGACAATTAGGAGCTCTTGGTATCCTTTAGGGAAAGCGTGCGTTTCTTCCTGAGTGACTGAGGGGTTATTTAACAAATGCAAAAGCAACCAGGCCTGTTGTCTTTATATGCAAAACCATCCTATCATTCTTCTGTTGCTCTGGGAATATTGTAGAGAATTGATGCCACATTTACTCCTGAAGACTTCCACTCATCTGCTGATCCCCTAAGAACAAAGACACATTCCAAAATTGAAGAGTTTAATGGACATTTTCCATTGACCATCCCATGCTTTGATTTTGTTGGCATTCTTAATTTCTGTTTATAGTAAAATGTGAGTGTTTCCCTGGGTAGTAAAATGGATTTTTCTCTAGTAAATGTTTGTTCCTGTGCAGAAAAATGTGAACGAGGCTTTATAATTCATTGTTACGAGTAGTTTCATAAAGTTAATCATTATTTAAATTGAGGGTGGTAGAGATAGAAAAGTCGGAAGAACAGCTATTTGTGACATTTTTAGGAGACGAATTCTCGTAATGAGTAAAACTGAGTGGATTTTACTGTTCTTTAAAAATGTATAACACATTTTGTACAAAGAAGGTAGTCAAAACCAGATATCATTTATCTTCTAGGTGGACGGAAAAGAGACCAAGAGAAAAAAATAAGTGGTTTAATGACCCAACTTTACCCAGAGAATGGAAAATAAAATGCAAGATTCCAAACCCTGCCCTTCCATTTCATCTTCATTTTTGAAAAATACAGGTGAGCATCATCATTTTGAAAATTGATCTAGTGACTATGAAAGCAAAGTGGCCAAGACAGCAGTGCAGATCTGATTCAAAGATTGGTTTGGTTTTCTTGCAAATACAATTAGAATGGTAATGTTTTCTTATTCGTGAATGTGGAAATGTGTGACTTGATTTTTTTTAAAGCACATCTCTGTGCGGGGCGCCTGGGTGGCTCAGTTGTTAAGCGTCTGCCTTCGGCTCGGGTCAGGGTTCCACGGTCCTGGGATCGAGCCCCACATCGGGCTCCCTGTTCTGCGGGAAGCCTGCTTCTCCCTCTCCCACTTCCCCTGCTTGTGTTCCCTCTCTCGCTCTGTCTTTGTCAAATAAATAAATAAAATCTTAAAAAAAAAAAAAAACAACCTCTGTGAGTTGTGTAGGACATACGAAGATGGGCTACACAGAACTCGGTCTCCACAGGAGGGACAACTACGACAATAGCCACAGCTTAGGGAGTACTCATTCTGTGTGGGACATTATACTAACGTGTGCTCTCTAGGTTTTCCAGTGAATCCTTATCATAAGATTCATTAGGTAAGTATTTTCAGCATTTTATGACTATGGAAACGGAGGCATAGAGAGGTTAAGACATTGGCTGATGTTCATGTATCTAATATGACTAGTCCAGGTTTGTTATCTCTCTCCAAAGATAATTCTCTTAACCAGGGCAGATGACATAAGTGGTAAACTGAGTGGTGATAGGAATACACCAGCTCCTTTCACACATTTGATTCTCCTAAAAGGATAGCCAGATTGTAGAGTAAGCCGAATCAAAATGCTCTGATTCGTACAAGGCTTTGGCATAGGAATAACTACTATGTGGCCTGGTCTTATAATATCTTCTGTCCATCAGCTACTTGCTTTCAGGAGAAGGACTTCACCAAGTCGGTAGTATCCAGGCAAGTAGTTCAGGTAATAAAGGACTGCGGACATTGAGATCAGGCAATAGCAGGAGAAACAGGGTGAAAAAGCACAGCTCTCAGTTCTGGGGTCTTAGAAATCCACAGGCAGCTACTGGAGGTCCAGGGCAGACAAATTCTGTGAGCTGTAGTGGTGGTCTCCAAACTTACTTGTTCACACATCACCTCAGCAAAAAATGCTTCTGTGTATGTGTATATATGTTTATAGATTACACACAGCAGTCCTCTCATAGCCATGGTTTTGCTTTCCGTGGCTTCAGTTTCCCTTGGTCAACTGCGGTCTAGAAGTAGATGATCGTTCTTCTGACATATCATCAGAAGGTCAGTAGGAGCCCAGGGCTCCACCATAGTGCCCACGTCATTAGTCTCATGTCATCTCATCACGCAGGCATTGTGTCATCTCGTCATCACAAGAAAGGTGAGGACAGCACGATACGGTATTTTGAGGAGAGAGACCACATTCACATAGCCTGTATTATAGTATATTGTTATAATTGTTCTGTTTTATTATTATTGTTGTTCATCTCTTTCTGTGCCTAATTTATAAACTCTGTCATAGGTATGTATGTGTAGGACAAAACATCGCATAGATGTGTTTCATTACTACCCGCCGTTTCAGGCATCCACTGGGGGTCTTGGAATGCATTTCCCTCAGATAAGGGAGGATGACTGTACTACTGAATTAATATATTAAGAGATCTTCAATGAGAGTTTTATTTATTTTTTTTAAAGATTTATTTGTTTATTTGAGAGAGAGAGTGTGCACAAGCAGGGGGAGGGGCAGAAGGAGAGAGAGAATCTTTAAGCAGACTCCCCACTGAGCACGGAGCCCAACATGGGGCTTGATCCTGCGACCCATGAGATCACGACCTGAGCCGAAACCAAGAGTCAGACACTCAACCAACTTAGCCACCCAGGCGCCCCTCAATGAGACCTGAGACTTTTAAACATACATCGGGTTTAGTAAAATTTTGCAAAGTAATGGACTGAATGTTGTCTCATGGTTTCTTAAAAAATTTTAATTCCAGTATACTTAACATACAACATTATATTAGTTTCAGGTGTACAATATAGTGATCTAACACTTCCATACATCACTCTGTGCTCATCACGATGAGTGCACACCTTAATCTCCATCACCTGTTTCACCCATCCCCCCAACCGCCTCCGCTCTGATAACCATCAGTTTGTTCTCTGTAGTTAAGAGTCTGTTTCTTAGTTTCTCTCTCTCTTTCTCCCTCTCTCTCTCTGCCCCCCCTTTTTTCTTTGCTCGTTTTGTTTTGTTTCTTTAATTCCACATATGAGTGAAGTCATACGGTATTTGTCTTTCTCTGACTGACTTATTTCACTTAGCATAATACTCTCTAGTACTAGTCATATCATTGTAAATGGCAAGACTTCATTCTTTTATTATGGCTGAATAATACTCTATTATACACACACACACACACACACACACACACACACACCCTACATCTTCTTTATCAATTCATCAGTCAACGGACACTTGGTCTGCTTCCTCATAAAACCGTGAGGTTCATAATATTACTGAAAAATATGGCAGTGGTTTGTTTTCATAGTCTGGATGTTTAGTTTTAAAATATTTTGCGAATTTTGATGACTTCGTGCTACCATTAACCAATTTCTAAGATGGAAATATGCTTTTGTGCTGAGATTGATGACTAACAGTACCGTATGTAGGGAGTCTTCTTAATTTCAGTGTTGTGTGCCTGATTTCTCCTTGGATCTGATTATATCAGTATTTTTTTTCAAGTACTGCATATCATAACTGATTGGTAGATTATAATATTAATATCAAAACCTATTGGTGGGTTATAATATTAATAGTAACTAATACCACTTTTTAATAAAATAAAAGACAAAATGTTAGAGTATGTTATTAATAAGTATTGTTTTGAGAAACTCTTCTTTCAGTTATATACCCATATCTCTGTATTTGTATATATTTACACATCTATATATACACATCTAAATACTGAATTATGACATGAAATGTGGCAGTCAGACGCTTTTGAAAGTATTGAATTACATCATTATTGTTTTTACTCAGGACTTGTCGTTGTTCAAGAGGTTATAATAGGAGAAGGAGAAACGTAAACTCTATTTTCTTGCTTTTCTCTTGTGCTTGCATTATTTGCATTAGCGTTAGTCCTTGATTCTTTTACACAGAGCTTTTTAAGCCATTCATGTGTTGTGTGAGGGTTCATTTAGTTACAAGTAGAGAGTATAATCTGTAAATTCACTTAGCCAGGTACGTATCAACTGCAACAGAACAGAAGTATTCCGGGTGCCTGACAAACCCTTTGAATATAACTCTTTTCCCTCAGGAGATTTCCAGTAACATACTTGGCTCATGACCTTCAGCTATCCCGACTGAGAGAGAGTACCACTGACAATCTTTATATGACCTACTGGCAAAGCTTAATTTCTTTCTTACTATTTTAGACAAAAAATACATTGAAATTAAAGTGCTGATATTATCATCTTGCACCCCAGTGGATTGTTTTGGGTCATGCCCTGTGGGGCATGGGCCCTGCTTTGTAGACACGTTCTCTAGTTGCAGCCACCCCTGCCTTCTGTTTTGACGTCCTGTCACACCATTGTACCTGCTCTAGCCTGACCACACTGAACACACCAAACAAGTTCCTGTCTGAGGCCATTGGAACAAGAGCTTCTCACTATCCCACATGATCCCTATGAGTCTAGATTTTGTCGTTATGCAGCATTTGGCTCAAAAATACCTTCTTGAAGAGGACCTTCCTGATTATTGTATTTCATATAGCCCCCTCCTCTTTCCACAGCCCCCAGTTACTCTCTATTCCATTATTCTCTTTTATTTATTTTCACAAAAGTTATCACTCTCTGTTTAATCCCACCCCCACACTCTAAACCCCTCTAGAATGAGATCTTATCTCTACATTATACCCCAATATCCCCAGGATGTTTTGGGGGCTGGTAAATATTTCTGGAGAAATTCAACAAATGACTTAACATTTCTCCTGTCCCTCTGCCTCACTTGAGCCAGTGCCTTTGGACCTAGTTTTCTCATTTTTCTCTGAAACCAGTTCCTCCTCATGGTATCAGTTGGCAGAGACACTGTATTTGTAACCTACAACCACCCACTTGTAGGGTAAGCCAAATGCTGTGAGAACTCCCTGGAAGAAATGCTCATGACCAGGGGTTGGGTAGGGATGCTAGTGGTAGTCCTGGATGGTTTATTTTTGGTAATAAAATGATTATTCCACTTATGCATTTGAGAACAGAGACCTACAACTGTCAATGAATTATGCTATTAGCTCTAAAGGACATCAAATTTTTGTGTCCATAGACAATTTCCATGATCAGAAATTTAATCTCCAATTGGAGATGTTTTCTTGAAACACAGTTAGTAGAAACTGCTAAATTTTATCCCTGTAGACAAAATATTACACTCTGAATTTGGAGTTAATCAACTGTACCTAAATGCCCTACCATCCTGCCTTATGTTTGGTACTCAGTAGACTCTATAGGTATTAGTTAGACGAATAAATAAATAAGCATAGTCAGTCATGGGAGTTGGGTCTGGCCTGGCTCTGACATTATTCAGTTGTGCAACCTGGATCAGGGTCTGACAAACTATGGCTCATAGGCCCAGTTCAGGCCACCACCAGTTGTTATAAATAAAGTTTTATTGGAACACAGACATGCTCGTTTGTTGAAATATTGCCTTTCACATGACAGTGGCAGATGAGACCATATAGCCCACAAAGCCTAAAATGTTTACTGGGAAAGTTTGCTGACCCCTGGGCTGGAGAATGTCACTTAACTTCTCCGGGCATTGATTTTGTCATTCATAAAATGAGTTGAATGGACTCAGTGGTGTCTGAGGTCCTTCTCAGAGCTCACATCTGCATTTCCTGGAATCCAAGAGACTATGTTTGGAAACTCAGAGTGATATGGATTTAAGGTTACCCTCATTGTCTTCTTAGAAAACATGATTTCAAGAAGCTATGCTTTCATTAAATGGACATAAGTGTTTTACCGCATGTGTCTTAAAGACGTATGGAGCATTCCAGGTTGAGTTAATTTCTCTGGTTTGGTGTTTAAGTGCTTGGAGCAGCAGACTTACTATGCTGCTTAGTTCCTTCCCACTGCTTTTACCAAGGGCTTTGCTAAAGTGAAAATCAAGAGTTTGTAAAGAAATTCTGAAAGGTGGGTTTGCTTATTATTTATAATGCTTTAGGTGTGGGTCTAGTATATTGAGTTAAGAAGTGAAAAATAGGGGCGGCTGGGTGGCTCAGTCGTTAAGTGTCTGCCTTCGGCTCAGGTCATGATCCCAGTGTCCTGGGATCTAGTCCTGGGATCTAGCCCCCATTGGACTCCCTGCTCAGCAGGGAGCCTGCTTCTCCCTCTCCCGCTCCCCCTGCTTGTGTTCCCTCCCTTGCTATCTCTGTCAAATAAATAAATAAAAATCTTAAAAAAAAAAAAGTGAAAAATAATGTTAAATATAACATTAAAATCTCAGCTGAATTTCTTTGACTTACTGTGAGGTCATTTATGGGCCAAATAAGAAAATTATTAGTTGCTACATGTTGCAGAAGAAAAATTCTGGTTTGGGAAGAAAAAATTGTCTATTAAGTTAGAATCAATTACTTTATCTTGATTGGTTTTCTTGTTTGGATTTAAATTACGAACGCTTAAGTAAATAAAAGCCTCGTGGATACCTTTCAAAGATCATTAGATCTGCAAAAATTTTGTTCAGGTCACAGAATTTGCATTGGATGTTTCTTCTTACCATCTTCGTCCTTAGCTCCTTCTGTTTCTATTGCCTGCACCCTATATCAGAGATCACAGATGAACAACATAATCAAATCATGTAGTCAGGAGTTTCTAACAAACTGAACCAAAAGAAGTGGAATACATTGAATTTTGATGTGAGGATAAGCAATGAATTACAATTCAGGGACTCTGTCCCTTATTCATTAAACCTCTATTGAGCATCTACTATGTGGCAGTTCTACACCAGGAGCTGGAATATTTCAGTTACATGTTATCTTTTATAGATCGCAAATCTATAGAAATTTAGAGATTTCACACCATGATCCCACTTGATTTTCACACAAAACTTTGGGAGCGAATCAGAACAAGGATTCCGTCCACCCCTAAGGTTTGTGTGGGACTCCTCTGGAGGAATACTGGAGTGATAGAGTGGAGAGGTGAGCCCAGCTTGCTCTGGCCTCCTCCAGGTGAGTTTTTTAAGATGGGATCTTCGTGTGAACTGGGGAACACTGGGCACCTCAATAACCTGAGGATGGGGAACAGAAAAAGGTCAGTGACATGGTACTGGTGCAGGGCAACCTCTGCATGCAAGAGGTGCGATTCCTAACTTACATCCTACTCTGTCTCCCAGACCCAAGCAGGAGGCTGGATTTTCAGCTCACAGTGAGAACATCCCTTCTGGGCCTACATAATTACCAGATAGCTCTGGTGTTTGCCCAAC
This sequence comes from Leptonychotes weddellii, assembly GCF_054177405.1. Taxonomy (NCBI): domain Eukaryota; kingdom Metazoa; phylum Chordata; class Mammalia; order Carnivora; family Phocidae; genus Leptonychotes; species Leptonychotes weddellii. The sequence continues at coordinate 99,231,598 of NC_138385.1, read as the reverse complement.
ACCCCACTCCTAACCAAACTCAAAGAGCTACTTCTCTCTTGGGTGTAGAATGCTCACACCGGCGTCCATGAAATGTGAACATTCTTTGCACATCACCCATCAGTGTTTGATGGTGACCTCATAATAATAGAAATAGCATCTTAGACCTGTCAATAGGTAACTCTTTGCCTTTGGGTAAGTAATTCCCTGAGCCATAACACCCTGATCTGCGAGATAAGGGAGTTGGACTCGATTATCTTTGAGGTCTTTCCCAATTCTTACTTCCCATGATTTTTGGACTTAAACTTGATTCCCAAATTAACTCAGTTTATACAGGGCTCATGATCCAGAGATATCACTGTAGCAGATGCTGTCACGGTAGTGCCTGTTCATCTCCCCTTGGCACTCCCCATTTCTGCAGGCTTTCACTACCACTCTGCCAGAGGCTTTCATCTGGCTGCCGAGACATGCTTGGCTGGAAATGCAGGGGAATTCAGATCCTCAGCAGTGGTCCTCAATTAATGCCAAATGTGAGCTGAAGAAAGATATCGCAGCGTTCTTGTTCCTTGGGGGAGACAGCTCTGAAGCAGGTTCTTGCTTATCCACAGCAGTAACTTGTTGGTTAATGCACACCGCATTGACTTCCTTCTCTTCCCTCTCTTATGTCACCTCCCAGATAAACCACTTGCACTCAGATCTTTCCCTCAGGGCCTGCTTCTAGGGCGGGGGTGGGGGTGGGGGGGGCAAATCCAACCTAAGACTAGTCCCAAGCAAGTCCTACTGTAATTCACCTAGGAGCACATGCATTAATTCACGGTGGTCAGTTCCTTGAGGAATGTATCTTGTTTACCCTGACTAGGTAAACAAATAAAAATACAGGACTCCCAGTTATATCTGAATTTCAGATAATGTCAAATAATTGTTTAGTACTTGCCGCAGTACTTCTAAAATTAGGAGGCTACAGTATAATACGAATCACAATATTACTCAACCCATTAACAAGTTCCATAGCATACCCCTTTAATATAAGTATATCCCATCTCAAATATTACATGGAATATACTTACACTAAAAAAATCATTGTTTATCCGAAATTCAAATATAGTGGGTGTCCTGTATATTACCTGTCATCCTTAATCCCAGCTCTCATTGGGGGCAGTGGGCATTGCACCGAACCAATTCCAGAGCTGAGGAAAGGAGGGTGATTGGGACTGGTTTAGAAGATGTAGAACATAGAGGGAGTGAAGCAGACCTGAATAGCAGTGCTTTAGAGATAAAGACATGTTGAGTATCAAATAGGAGATGGGTATGAAGTGGTGGATGATGAATGATCAAAGAGTTTGGGCAAGGAGACAAAAACTGCAACAAAACTGCAACCAGCAGTCTCAAACATTGTGGGGAAGGAGGTGCCGAAGTCAGTGAACTTGCCCAGACCTTATTCATTTCTCTAGCCCTGCTGCCTAGCACAGTACCTGGCTCACTCTGGGTACTCAGTAAACATTGAATGAATGATAGGGAAGGAAGATCGGTGGAAATAGGAAATTCTGCCTTTGTGAGTTTTATGGAAAATGGTGCCCACTAAAAACTGCACAGGGCCTTTTAGAGCAATGACTTGCATCTGATTATAGAAGCATAGAAAATATGAATTGCTGTGCAAATTCTAAGTAATGAGCTTTTCTAATCCTTTCCTCATTTTTCATTGCACGGACAATTCAACTTACATCTTTCATGGCTAGCCAGGTTTTTGAATGCCACTTTTATGTTCAAAGCTAATTTATTTAATAGCCAACTTATCTGAACCTTGAACAATATTACTGGAGCATTTAGATTGACAGAGGGAATTTGGGATGAGAAAATTCCCCATTCAATTTCAGAAGATTGTAATCAATTTATGTTTTTAATGACATTTCCTTTTCTTTCTACAGGAAGGATAAAATCTCACCCTATGTTTATGATTTCTAACTATAAGTTCAAAGTTGAAAAAGATTGGTTTTATCCTCAGCAAGCTATGTGAAATTTCCTAACTCTTTTATAGAGAAAATAAAAGGAAATACAAAAATAAATGACAGCATATAGATAGCAGAAGAGTAGCACTAACATGTCCTCAATTTTCATTAAAGTCAGCTTTTATTGTTACTAGACAAAAAATTTTGTATGAAACACAAAGCAGGCCAGTCTCCAAAGGGTGGTTTCAACTTAAAATCATTCATTCTGTGGATGATGTATCTTTAGAGTTAACATGTTCATTCTGTGTTAACAGTGTGCCAACCACATGAGAAGGGCAGAAATCTGTATATGGAGAAATACCAAAAATGCACCTAGGAATTCAAAATAATATATATCTTAATGTAAAGTTAAAGATGTATTTGTTCTCACTTTTCTATCAGAAGTAAAAGGTTTCTCTGATGCTATAGAGCTGTTAAAAAGAGAACCATAGACCCCAAATGGAGTCACTTGTACCAGGCCCACCTCACCAAACCAGGGCTTGATACCTAACCTAATCGGTTTCAGACTTCCCTGGGAATATAGTCTTCATGGGTCAGTCTGGAATTTTCTAGTTAGCACCAATGAGGTAATCTGCCACATAGACTCTCTTCTATCCCCCAAAGGGAGATGATGTAATCTGCTCTTTCTTTATCCCTGTTCCCTTCTGTCTATAAAAGCCTTCCATTTTGTACAGCTCCTTGGGTTCCTTTCTACTTGCTGGATGGGATGCGGCCCAATTCATGAATCATTCAACATAGCCAATTAAATCTTGAAGTTTTACTCTGTTGAATTTTTGTTATTTAATAGAGCCAATGATATTACTTTGAGGTTTATTACCAAATCTGTGTGGTACTGTCATAGAAGTTTGCAGAAGAAGTAAAGGGAGGTCTCCTGTTTCTGAGGGTGGCAGGGTCAGTTATTCAGACCAGTTCTCTGGATAAAATATTTTTTATAAAGCTTAAAATTACCAAAGAGCTGACAAAAGCACAAAAGTGAAGGAAAATGTAAAATAACACGCGTTGGCGAGGATGCGGCGAATCGAAACCCTTGTGCATTGCTGTGGGCATGAAAAATGGTGTAGCTGTTCTGGAAAACAGTTTGGCAGTTTCTCAAAAAGTTAAACATAGAAATACCATATGATCCAGTAATTTCACTGCTAGGTGTATATTCAAAAGAATCGAAAGCAGGAACTCAAACATACTTGTACGCCAATATTCATAGCAACATTTGTCACCATAGACAAAAGGTGGAAACAACCCAAGTGTCCATCAGCAGGTAAATGGATAAAAACGTGGTCTATCCATTACCATGGAATATTACTCATCTATTAAAAAGGAATGAAATTCTCATACATGTAACAACATGGATAAACTTTGAAAGCATCATGTTAAGTAAAATAAGCCAAACACTAAAGAACAAATACTGTGTGGTTTCACTTATATGAGGAGGTACCTAGAGTAGGCAAATTCATGGAGACAGAAAGTAGAATAGAGATTACCAGGGACTGTGGGAAGGGGTTATGGGGAATTACTGCTTCAGGGGTACAGAGTTTCTTTTGGGGATGATGAAAAAGTTCTAGAAATGGATAGAGGTGATGGTTGCATGGCACTGTGAGTGTACTTAATGTCACTGAACTGTACGTTTAAAAATGGTTAGAATGGCAAATTTAATGTTATGTATATTTAATCAGAGGGGGGAAAAAAAAAGGAAAAAAATGAAGGAGAAACCCAACAGGTAAATGAGCACAGAAGCTGCTTTTGACCCAAAGGCATTTACCAATTTTCAGAAAATTAAGACCTATTCTTTATAGCTTCCTGCAGCAAGAGAGACAGAGAAAGCAAAGCATAGAGTCTTTTTGTTGGGTTTTTAATACTCATCTCATTAATTTTATCCTGATTGTGTTCATGAGGTTTCTGAATCAGAGACAGACTATCATTAGTGTTATTTACATAATAATCATTGCATTGGCCTCCTTGCCCCAGACCTTACCGCCTGGGGCCTCACAATTAAAGTCAGATGGAAAAAATCTCTCCTGTGAGGGACCAGATGATGCATAGGTGAGGGATGGAGAAGAATGGATTTTCTCTGCTTATATACAGGAGAAAAAGGCAATTGTCTCCGCCTCTTCTCTCAAAAAGAGGGAATAAAACTTTTGCTTCTTGGGGATGGGGTGAAAGGATCCTGGGTTCTCACTCTAACCTTTTGGAATGTATCTTTTTAATGACTTGATAAGCCTGAATGGCTGGCTCCCCAAGGCCCTGGAGCCTCATTTTCCCTTGAAATGTTAACACAAACCTCCAGAGTTAAGTGAATCTCTCTGGAGTTCTCTCAGTATCTATACTCTTCTAAATTACCTTCCCAAGGCTTGCTCTTCGCTCTGGATCCCAAGTTTTCAGCAAAATTTATTCAGAAATCCCCACCTCTGCAGAAACACAAAAATATTTTCTCTGCATCCACCCTGTTGAACACCACACTTTAAAAATTTTTGATAAAAAAAATTTTTTTTTGATAAAATTCAGTTTATCAACTCTTGCCACTATTTAAGAATGATTTCCCCATAAGATCAGGAAGAGGGCAAGGATTTCCCTTCTATTCAGTATTGTACTGGGGGTTCTAACCAGTACATTAAGGCAGGGGGGAGAAGTGGGGAGAGAAGGATAAGAAGAGGAAGAAGCAAAACTGATTTCATTTGTAGATCGCATGATCATCTATGTAGAAAATGCTGAAGTAGCTACAAGAAGCCTGCTAGCACAATAAGTGAGCTTCGCAAAATTATACACAAGTACCTGTCATGTACGGCAGAATGTGATAGCTGCTTTATAGAGGTACTGTGTCCTTTCCAAGTACTGAGGTGGCGAGATTAATTCTCTTAGAGAAAGAGGAAGGCATCTTAAGAGTAAGCTGTGAATCAGGTGTTTGAGGAAAGATTGATTTTGGTCAGGAAGAAGGCAATTGGCGTTCTAATGGGAGGACAGAGAAAAAACAAATGTTTGGAGGTGGAAAATGATGGCACTGAAATGTCAGACCTTGAATGTCAGACCCAGAATTAAGGACTTTATCTGAACAATTTGAAATAATTCTCAACAGCTTCCTTAGAGTGTTGTAAAATTATCTTCTCAACTATAAAATAGTAGTCTTATTTTTCTATTGGCTAGTCAAAAAAGATTATTATGTTCATAGGTAATTTAAAATCACTCAATGGGACGCCTGGGTGGCTCAGTTGGTTAAGCGTCTGTCTTCGGCTCAGGTCGTGATCCTGGAGTCCTGGGATCGAGCCCTACATCAGGCTCCCTGCTCAGCGGGGGGCCTGCTTCTCCCTCTCCCTCTGCCCCTCTCCCCGCTTGTGCTCTCTCTCTCTGTCTCTCTGTCAAATAAATAAATAAAATCTTAAAAAATAATAAATAAAATCACTCAAAGTATACCTTAGTATTTTGAAGTAGGCAAAATAATCCAGTTTGATGTAAGAACAAATGAGAACATGACATGAAATGTTCCAAATCTGCAGCTCTTGGATATTTACCATCTCTCCATAGAATCCTAGAATTTAAGCTTTTTGAGGGTAGCAACACGTGATCTAAGTCTTTCATATTTGCCACTGTGCAGACCATTTGGTTGGTTTTTAGTAAATCCTTGCTATCCAGCAATGATGTAAAGCTGCAGCAATCCAGTTGGTAGCTCTTGACATTATTAAGAAATGAGTGTTGCCAAGTTAAGAAAAGAAAAGAAAAATCCACAGCACACAGCCAAGGAATAAAGCTGGGAAATAGGCTAGAAATAGATTTATTTCTTGAAGCTCCTGCTTCGAGGACCCGGCGCTTAACTGGAGGGTCCTTCCCCCCATCCAGGCCACACTGAGCATCCTGGACATTTCCCAAGGCAGACCGTTTCCTTCTCCTCCAATCCAGTCCATAGAGGAGGACGTGGGTTACCCATTTCAGGACACCAGTGTGCTCATTTAAATACTCTGTTTCTCTTTCCTGTCCCAAAGCAAATGGGGCATGCACCTCTCTTCCCCTGCCTATTCAGGACCCTTTTTTTCAGAGGATCCTGAAAGCACAAACCTCAGCACTTCAGAGACTGACCCTCCGCACTAATTTCCAGAATAAGCCCTGGAGTGGACAGACAGCCGTACTGACACAGTTTACCATGTAAGGAACTTGCCTTCCTTTGGGTCACACCCACTGCTACTCAGAAAGCAAATTCTGAGGCTCCGAAGGCTGTTCTTCTCCCAAGACAACTTCCTTTCTGCAAGACTGCTCCCTTAGACCTACCATTCTTCTTAATGACAAGATGTCCGCCATCACCTGTGGACTCGAACTGCACTTTTGCTTTTGAAATCATCTGCCTAATTTTCTCAGTGTTGAATTTAAATAGACTGCTGTTATTGTGTTTAATTGAAAAGGCTTTTTGTGTGTGTGTGCTAATCTGAGGCTCATAAGGAAGCATCTCAACTGGGGTTGGTTAAGGTTACACGAATAGACAGGGAATCTATGTCCTCATTATCTCTGCCTAGATTTGTTTGGCTGTCAAAGATCAGCTCAGAATAGTTTGCCAGAGCAAAACTTACTTGCAATGGGATGACAGAAACCAAGGTAAAATGAAGGATCTGTAACGAAGGAGAAATTAACATATTTTAAATGGCAGGTTTGGGAGACTTGCAAACTATAGTAGTGTATTAGGACTCTCCAAGAAACAGAACCAATGGAATACACACACGCACACACACGCACATATTTGGACAAGGGTTCCTAGAGATGTATTCTAAGGAATTGGCTCGTATGATTCTGGAGTTTGAGAAGTCCCATGATCTGCCATCTGTAAGCTGGAGACCCAGGAGAGCCAATGGTGTCAGTTCCAGTCGGAGTGCCTGAGAAGACCCATGGCCCAGCTCAAGACTAGGCAGAGAGAACAAATTCTCCCATCCTCCACCTTTTGTTCTATTCAGACCTCCAGTGGACTGTATGAGGCCCATTCACATTGCGGGGGGGGGGGGCAGTCTTCTTTATTCAGTTTACTGATTCAAATGTTAATCCATTTGGAAGCACCCTCACAGGTACACCCCAAATAATGTTTAACCAAAAATCTGGACACCCCATAGCCCAGTCAAGGTGACACAGAATTAATCATCACAGGTAGTGAGCAGTTTAGCAGATGTCCATGGAGAGTTGGTATTCCCCACCTCAGCTACGTCTCTATTTTGACAAATCAAATTGGCCACCTGCATATGAGTTGTATGGTTCACCCACAGCCTTGACTTTACCTACCACCTGTCTTTGGCAGGAGCCTATCTCAAATGTAAATAACATTCCTCCTCTTTTGAACAACTTCACCCAACAAATGAGTCTAGCACGGTGGTTTCAGCCGGGAGTGATGCTAACTCCTAGGGGGTATTTGGCAAGGTCTGGAAACATTTTGGTTGTCCCAGCTGGGGAGATGCTGCTGGCATCTAGTGGTTAGAGGCCAGGGATGCTGCTCAACAACCTCCAGTGTACAGGGCAGCCCCACAACAAAGAAATATCTGGCCCAAAATGTCAATAATGCTGAGGTTGAGAAATCCAGGTCTAGAGAAAAAGAGACATTCCAAACTGCTCAACACAGTGTGCCCCCGATGTCCCCTGTCTTGGCCGTGAGAAACCAACACTTTCTGAAAGCTTCCCGGATTGGCATTTTTCCACCGGGTTTAAATTGCTGGGTAGGATCTAGCATTAAAATTGGCAACTTTTGAATAGCTTTAAGGTAGACGTGCTACATATCAAATTTGGATGAAACACAAGAAAGCCATGAGAGCGGTTAGCAGCACTTTGAAATCTAAGAGAGCTGTCTGAGTTGTGTGCAGGTGGCTTTATTCCAGCTCACAGCGCAAAATACCCCGTAGTGAGTTCTCAGATGAGGAAGAGCAAATACTCATTTTCGTCAGAGGCAAATGCGGAAACTGCAGTTGTGACCTCCTCAGACCTTCAGAAGGTGCCAGTTCATTCCCAGTATACTATCACTTTTGATTCTAACTGCACTGGGTTGGCTTGATTCATAGTGGTCGGGGGCAGAACTTCGATCAGAAGAAATCTTGTTATATGCTCGAGTCCAACCCTGATTGCTTTTTTCTTAAATGGTAACCTGTGCTGCTTCGGTCTTGGTCAGGAAAAAAAAGTCCGTTAATAATTTACAAAAGACAGAGCGACTCCTCTTTTGCATCCTCAAATCTCTCAAAGCACGTGATTGTCTAAGCATATCTGGTTTCCAAGTAGCTGAGGGATGAAACAGGATTGGCCTCTCAGCATCGATTCCTCCTCTCCTTCCTCTCTCACTCTTCTTGCCTAGCAGTTGTTTGCTATGATACAATCATTCTTCTTTTAAAAGAATAAAGAACGGAGTTCTTTCCTTCCCTCCTTAGGAAAAGGTGGGCTGTTTTGCCTTCCTACCATGGACGAGGATCTTGAAGGAGAAACTTGGCAGACTTTTTCCATTCCCTGGGGCTTCGGCCAGGCAGTAGAGGATGAAGGAGAACATATATGCCAGTGAGTACTAGTCCTCAAGTACAAATATCCGGGGTCTTATCATTGTTTTCTGAGATTAGCTTATGTTTCTCGGTAGGATAAATTTATTTGCACATGGGTTGAAGACCATGTCTCAGAATTCTACAAAAATGATGCCTTTGATAGACAAGTGATGGGAGCCTTCTGAGTTTTGTCTCGGTAATTCTAATTTTTAAAAAAGAATATCGGAGGTGAGGCAGGACTATCCTGTCCAAGAAAAGTATAACAACCATTATACTACTTTGGCTGTTTATTTCCTTAAGACTAACTGTCCAGAGGCACTTTTGGGAAGAGAGAAACTGATTTTTAGCTGCTCGTTCTTATATATGGTATTATAGTAGGCTATCATTCACAGTAAACTTTTGACGGTGCTTTTTGCAAGGGAAATTGGATTGTGCTGTGCTTATTTTCTTTTTAAAAGCGGTATCTTCTCAGTGACAAATATATCTGTCAGGATGAAAAGTTTTGACTTTTAAACAGAAAATGCTATGTTGGCTATACAAATTGGTTTGTATTTAATTGCTTCTTTATCTTCAGTGGTCTTGATAAATAAGTTTTTTCTCCTTTGGAAAAAAACTTTTTACAGAAATTTCAGATCCCTGATGAGTGACTTATGGTTTATATAAATATGTAAGTCTTTCTTAAGGTTGTTGAAGTTTCAAGTATGAGAAATTTGTCAGTAATGCATACACTTTGGAATGCTAATTGGAATGTTTCCAGTCATTCTGCTATTTAATGCTTTCTCATTAATCACTGGCACTTAGGGATTTGTTTAAATGATATTCTTTCAGCAGATTCTGTGATTATTGAGGGTTTAAGCATTGCAATAAGAACATTGTGTGGAGGCCCACGTATAAAGGAACTGCCACAGGTTAAGAGAAGCTCTCCAAATGGGTAAAATTCATTACCCTTGACTTTTATCACTTGACACTTTGAGCCAAATGTGTTTAGAGTTGCCATAATTTTCCATAGTAGTAATCACTTGGTACACTGTTTTAAAATGGTTTTGACGGTTTGCATGGGTGCAAATGAAACCTCTTTCTGTTATGTAGTTCATTGTAAGGAAAATTTAGAAACTGATGTTGTCATTTTATGGGATTAAAACACACAAAACTGTGACATTTTGGAACTAGCAACTATGATCTCCCAAAACTACGGTTTGCTTGTGATGTCATTTCATTGGATAACTTTTCTTTTTAGTGCACACATTTTCTTCCTGATTTCATACCTGAAGGATGAAATGATTGAATATATTTGGATTAAGGAGAATGACTGCTTAAGACCTAGGATCCTGAGATTTGTGTCTCTTGCTTGCCTGATCAGTAACATGAAAAGAAAAGGATTCAGCTCCAAGCTCATTGAAGCATATTGTTTACAGGTTGGGGAGAAAGTAGGTAATGAAAGAGATAAGAAATATCGTAAATCAAAATGTTACAGCCAAACCACTGAATTCCGGTTTGATAGTTTGTTGGCCATAGTTTTAACGCCATGTATCTGGTGAAAAGTCTAGTGTGTCTTGTTTTATTAGAATTAGTGCTAGGTAAGTCTCTGAAGACTGGAGTTCTATGTTATCCCTGGATGTACTTAGTCATTAGATGATCCAAGTTAGTATATTATTTGTTTTCTTTTTATACATAAAATATGATTTTATTTTTATGACTCAGCACAAAAAGCAAACCATTATTATAACTTCAGCTCGTCTACAGTGGAGGATGCTATCAGGTATAGAACATAGAACTGTGTAATCGTGGTTCAAGATTCAACGGGCAGGGACAGTCTTCACAGAGCAAGTGATGCTGGTCCAGTTCGCTCAACTGAGTCTCACTCGTGCTGCTGACTTTTCACAGGAATAAGATCTAAAATCCTTAGTCTGTCCTCCAGTCAGGCAGTGCAGGCTCTCTAGACTGGGAGGTCCCTGAGAATGGTTCACTTTCCTGAAGTTTTATAACCTTCAAAATTAAAGGGACTTGAGGTTGTTTTGTTGTTGATTAAAGAGCACCTGGTTCCTTTGCCCAGTAGAGCTGCCGCACAGAATGGTTAGGACTGTAGTTTCTGGAACTAGTCTGACCTGGGCGTGCACCCTGGTGCTTCATTTACTGGCTGTATGGCTGTGGGCAACTTTGTCAGTTTCATTAAGTCTCAGTCCTCATGTCTATAAAACGAGGATCATACCTACCTCGTGGGGATGGGGGGTAAGTTAGTTACTACAGGAACATCTCCTTTCACAGTGCCTGGCTCATCCAATTATCTACCTACTGGTGATGATTCTTATGGTTCGCTAGTAGGATAGGAGTGATAGCAGAGCCTTTCAGAAACGATCTGGATCGCAAGCCTTCAGGTTCAGTGTAAGTTTGAGAGAAAGTTAGAGGTTGTGTTGCTGTATCTTCTGGTACGAAGATTCTAATCTTCCAGTAAGGAGAATGATTCATTTAGAACTTGGTAGAAGGAGTGAGTACAGGCAGGTAGGAAGGAGCCTTCTGCAGTTTCTTTGGTTTTTAAACACAAAGCTTGGTAGAAAGTATAATGAAAACATTAGTGAGGTTAAAAACAGAAGTAAAAAACGGGATGAGTTGGTTTCAGTTTAATGAATATTTATGGATAACCTACCAATGTGCTAAGCACTGGGGTACAAAGATAAAAGTCAAGGCTACAGTGGGATGGTGCACCACACCTGCTAGAATGGCAAAAAGGAAAAATGCTGGCAATGCCAAGTGCTAGACAGGATGTGGAACAACCGGAACTCTCACTGATTGCCAGGACAGTGGACCAGCAAAATGGTATGGCCACTTTGGAGACTATTTGGTGGCTTCTCATAAAGCTAAATATATGTTTGCTATAAAACCCATACAGTCCCACTCCTGGCTATTTACCCTAGAGAAATGAAAACTCATGTTCACAGAAAAACCTTTCACAAAAGTTGATAACAGCTGTATTCACAATTGCCCCAAACTGGAAACAACCCAAACATCCTTCAAGGGATGCCTGGATAAACAAGCTGTGTTAAATCCTCATGATGAAATACGACTCAGCAAGAAAAAGGAACAAACTCTTGATACACACAATTTTGGATAAATGTCAAAGGCAGTATGCTGAAAGAAGCCAGTTTCAAAAGGTTATGTACTGTGTGATTCCATTTATATGACATTCTCCAAAAGACAAAACTATAGTGACAGAGAACAGATCCTTGGTTGCCAGGGGTGAGGGGTTAGGGAAGGGTGTGATGGTACCTTATGTGATGGAGCTATTCTATATCCTAATTGTGGTCATGGTTACAGGAATCTCTACATGTGATAACATTTATAGAACTGTACATCGAAAAGTCAACTTTACTGTGTGATAATTTAAAACATGAAAAATGAGATTATAGGGTTCTTGCCCTTGAGGAGTTCACAGGTGCAATGAAGGGCAAACACAAATAATTATAATACAGTGGGGTGAATGCAGTGATTGTGACATGCTGAGAGCAGAGCTACCAACTAGTGTGACATGTCATGCTGGTATGCCATGACTGGGTTACAAGTGTACCCAGATGTTGCTGCACAAGGCCTGTGGTGTCCTGAGACAAAGGCCAGTTGCTTATGGCCACAGCCTTGCCCTTTTACCCTTAACCTTCTTCTGTGTGTACCAAAATGTGAAAAAGTTTGGGAAGTCCTGGATTAAGGTATTACGAGAGCACAGAGGACGACCACTTTGTCTGCTTGCCTGGGAGGAGGAGGGTACTGGGAAAGGCTCCATAGGGGAGGTGATGCCTGCAGTGGGTATTAAAGGAGAAGAAAGAGATAGCTAGGCATTGCAGGCAAGCCAGACCTTGCCTGAGAAAGGCACAGAAGAGACAAAGTGGGATGCAAGTTGGGAGCTCTAGGGTTTTCAAGATTACAAGAGTATGAAGGGTGAGGTCCGGCTGGAGAACTGAGATTCAGAACAGATTTCTGGATAGCCTTGTATAATGAAGGAACATGTGGTTTTTTGATAGTAGATTCTGAGCATATTTAGAGATGGATAGGGATGAGGCAGCTGAGAGGGCGATTTGATGGAAGAAGAGGAGACTGGAGGGATGAGATAAAGGGAAGAAGTATAGGGTTCAATCTTAACTGTCAAGTGCTGGAGAACACTCTTGCAATGTGTAACATTAATGGAAAACTCGGCCTCCTGGCAAGGTCTTTTCACTCATTCATTCATCAGTTCATTCAACAAATCTTTACTGAGCACCCACCTGCATGATAGGCACTATTTTAGGTCCTGGGGATCCAGCAGTGAACAAAAGCAAGTCCCAGCTCTTGTGGACCTGATATTTTAGGGGCTAAATGAGCTCAGCTTTGGACAGTTTGGAAGTGTAAAGGGACTCTGAAGTAATAATACCTAGTAGACAGGCCCTATAAAGACTAGTCTGGGTTGAAAATACAAATTGGTAGTCACTGGTACAAAGAAATCAGAGCCTTGGAAATTGGTTGGATAATCTATTTTTTATACCTCAGTAAAGCTGGAAAAAAAAATCTATCTTTTTCAATGAGTTGTCATTAGGATTTGTTCTTATGTGAGAGAAGGAGAGATGCATCTAGCTTATGCTGTAATCTCAGGGTGCTCATCCACCCAGGTTCCTTTTTTCTGACATCCTGGTAAAGGGTTCTCTAATCTTTCCGGAAGAGACTGTCTTAAAATTAACAAATGTTTCTGACATGCAGAGCATTATACTAAGCTCTAAGGTGGGAAGGGGATGGAAAAGAAAGAGTAGACCTGGTCCCTGTTCTGAAAACACTTAAGAGTCTAACAAAGAAAGCTAGCTCCTTTACCCTTTGTGTTTGTGGTGCTTGAGAACAACCATAAGCAAATAAGTAGAAATTCTAGGTTGCTAAGGGTACGAATCTTGCAGTACACATGCACGGGCAGAGTTGCAAAGCAATCATCAAGGACACTTCCAAAAGGAGTTATGTTCTGAAGCCAATTTTTGATGACCTGACAATAATTGGAGTGTCATAGGCCAAGTTCTTGGGTTTGACTTTGGGCAGCATAAATGGGCACCTGATATTTTGAAGAGATTCTTTTAATGAAATAGTTTTAACCCAGCTGTGTTGTTAGAGCTATTGTGACTCAGGTTCCTGTTGATGCTACCCATGCTGATGTGATCCCACCCCCCGACCAAAACATTAGAATTCTAGCTGTTCTGACAACAAGGAAATAAACAAATGGATGTCCCTTTCTCCATCCTCATCTCCTTGTGGTAGGTCTGGGACAAGATGTGAGTCAAAAGTGGGAAGGTAAAAGGTTCAGGCACCATCTGGTAGGCAAACTACCCATGACAGGGAATCATGTGCTAACCATTGTCCTCACCTCATAAAGAACTTTTGGTCATTCTAAGGTGAGTGACCACTCATTTTTGGAGCTGCCATGACATCTTGAATGGTCTGTATCTCATGTTATTTAATTTCACTTTTTTTTTTTTAAAGATTTTATTTATTTTTTGACAGAGGGAGACACAGCGAGAGAAGGAACACAAGCAGGGGGAGTGGGGGAGGCGAAGCAGGCTTCCCGCAGAGCAGGGAGCCCGATGCGGGGCTCGATCCCAGGACCACGGGATCATGACCCGAGCCGAAGGCAGACGCTTAACGACTGAGCCACCCAGGCACCCCTAATTTCACTTTTAAAATGACAATGGCTCTACTTGTTTACATGTAACAAAGAATTATACTTACTCAACTAAAAATTTAACTTATTTTCTTTTCTATCTGATAATTCAGGGATAGACACCTCTGTTATTTGAAGTCTTCTTGAATATACTCAGTTTTATTCATCAGTGTGATGTTGGACACTAAGGGTAAAGAGGAGGAAGAACTTATGTGTCTTTATTCTTGGCTCCATTTTGGACAGAAAGTCTTCAAATAAATTTCTAACAGATCTAATGTATATTAGAATATGTACATTCTATATAGAATTCATTTACTAATATATTATAAATTTCCTTTTAATTGATGTCTTAAGAGATAGTTGATACCCTTAAATACTTAGTTTTAACAGATTTTAAAAGATCTTTATTGCCTTTATTATAAATTTAATGCATACTTGTAAAAATTCAAAAAAAATACTGAAAGGAATAAAGTTGAAAGTAAAATTCACATAGTTGAGGAGGGGATAAGTATAGCTTAAGGATCAGGAAGTCTGTCACGTGCATGACTTGGTAATGAAACACCAATTTCACATTTCGGAGGAACTCTTTTGACAAGGGACCTGACTGCAAATTGCTGAGTCATGGTGTTCCTTGCATAAAAAGGGCCCATCAGAATGGCTGAGTCAAAACTGTCCTGTCATTCCAGTTCTGGGTATATATCTAAAAGAATTGAAAGCAGGATCTCAAAGAGATAATATCCATTCATGCATGTTTATGGCAAAATTATTCAGTATAGCCAAGAGGTGGAAACAACCCACATGTCTGTTGACATATGAATAGGTTAGCAAAATGTGGTATATACATACAAAGGAATATTATTTAGCCTTTAAAAGGAAAGGAAATTCAGACAAATACTACATCATAGGCTAAGAACCTTCAAGACATTACGCAAAGTGCAATAAGACAGACAAAAAACCCCAAATATTCTCTTATATACCACTTATATCAGGCACCTAGAGTAGTCAAATTCATAGAAACAAAGTAAAATGGTAGTTGCCACAGGGGACAGGGAGAGGGAAATAGGGACTTGTTGTTTAATGGGTAGAGCTTCAGTTTCCCAAGATGAAAAGAGTTCTGGAAACTGGTTGCACAACAGTGTGAATACACTTAACACAACTGAACTGTACACTAAAAAATGGTTAAGATGGTAAACTTTATTGTCATGTGTATTTTACTACAATTAGGAGATTTTTTAAATATTAAAAACAAAACAAAACAGCGGTATGTCAACACAGCCTGCCTGGCTGTACACATCACCTACAAAATGAAAATTCTTCTTCCAGTGCCACGCAGACCTGAGGTATTTCTGTTGTCTTCCAGTGTCTCGAAGGCAGGGGGCTCCCACAGTAGACCCAGGGGACCCATGAATTCCTCCATACTTGATGCACATTCTTATCTGTTGGCTTATTCTTCTGGGCTAAAGGGCCCATCACTTCCTTCAGTTCCTCAAAGAGGCATGTGACTCCCTCCTCACCCGAAAAGGCTTAGAAGTGCTGCTCAACAAACTATCTCTATTCAGTAAACTTAATTAACTATGCACAAAAACTATTATTTCAATGCTTTGAGTTGAATATATACTCAAATAAAGCAAAATCTTATTGAGGGAGCCTGGCTGGCTCAGTTGATAGAGCATGGGATGCTTAATCTCATGTTTGTGAGTTCGAGCCCCATGTTGGGCATGGAGCTACTTAAAAAAAAACAAAAACAACACCTTACTGAGGTTCATTTATGTAATTGATCATTCCATCTGTACTTTCAGTGGCTGGGATGAATTTATGGCCGCATACTTATAAAACCAAAGTGCCCTTGTGAGATGCTCACTTAGAGGGCACCTTATTCTGCAAGGATGCACATGTCCCCAAGGAATCATATTTGTTAGTTTCTCAGCTTTTCTCTCACACATCAAGAAAGTGTGTCCAATAGTAATCAATGATTCAAACGCCGCCAATTTGTACTCCCCATTCATAATTTTCCTCCAGTATGCACTTCTATTTTCTCAAGTTTTTTAAGACAATAATTAGGGAGTCTTCTGTTTCAGTACAGTGGATTTCTAAAAGAAACAGCTGGGAAACATGTTGGAATTACAGAGAGGAGATCGATTTAGACATCACCCGCCCCCCACCCTGCCTTTTTTTTTTTTTTTTTCTTCCTGGTTAGAAAGCACAAACTCAGTGCTTTGAAAAGCAAACAGAGAACTCAGGTCTTTCCCTAGGCCATTCAACATGAACTTGAAGGGCCCTCCTCTGACAAGGACTGTGCTTTGCCCTTTCAAAGCCTACTCTCAGGTAAAGATGGTTATCCTGCATTACAGATAATTGCTGATGGGGTTGAACACAATCCTCCCAGGGGCCTGGGCCTAATGGGTTGGAAGTTCTGTGTCTTGAATATATTTGCTGGGGGAATACCATGTCCCCTTTCCAATACAAAACTCAAAAGCCCAAAGTGGGGGAATATGCACACACACTCACATACAAACCAGCTCCACTAATCACATCTTTCATTTTTTTGTTGTTTACACTTTTTCTTTTTTTTTTTTTAATTTATTTGAGAGAGAGCACATGAGAGGGGGGAGAGTCAGAGGGAGAAGCAGACCCCCTGCTGAGCAGGGAGCCCGATGCGGGACTCGATCCCAGGACTCCAGGATCACGACCTGAGCCGAAGGCAGTCGCTTAACCAACTGAGCCACCCAGGCGCCCTGTTGTTTATACTTTTTCTGTTTTACTTATTCTGTTTCTCTGTTTTTAACTATTATTGTTGTTGTTATCTGATAATCATTTCTTAATATCAACCCTCCCTTCTGACTCATGATTTTGTGCAAATTGTTCCCTTCATCTGGAATGTTTTTATCACTCCTCGCTCTGCTCAAATGTCTCCTCCTCGGAGAAAGCTTGCACACATTGACATCCATTCATTTAATGACTCTATTTACTAACAGTGTACCTGGCACTGAGCTATATGCTAGTAGGAGGGTAACATTATACCATTACTAAGCCAGTCTTTTGTCTCTTTGTGAGTATACAAACACTTGACTATGATTTTTTTTTTGTCGACTATGATTTTTGGTTGAAACTTTCATCTAAAATGGGTACTATTCTGAGGTTTCACATTACCATGATATCAGGATTGTGTTTTTTCTCCCTGCGTTTTCATGAGGAAAGAGGTAGCAAAATGATAACATAGATAAATGGAGTTTTGAGAAGGTGCCTACAAGATTAATTTCCTGTTTTAACAAAGTGGATTGATTTATTATCTAGTACAGTTAAAACATGATTTGTAAGTACATAATTTCCCTACAGAAAATGCTTATGACGATGAGAAAAATAAGTACATTTTTAGATTTTCTTGCATCTTAAATATGAAACTCATTTTATTGGAATATTATTGGAAAATCTTAATTCTGATATTTCACATGGCCAGTAGCAACCATTTAATCCAACATATTTTCCAAAAAGTACATTATGACTGAGATGTGGGTGAGAGGCCTAAAGATGATTACTGCGTGCATCAAATCTTTTATGTTTATTTTCCAATGCTAGTTTGTGTACGCCTTTTGCCTTCAAAGTTCTACATAGTCATCTGTTGGCTTTAACACTACACCTTCATAATGTTTACCTCCATGACATCTCTGAAATTCTATTTCTATTTCTGGAGCATATATTCTATGATATTCTTGTATCCTCACAATTTACTAGCTTAATGGAATTATGTGTGCCATGTGCCATAGCAAATAAAATTTTAAGAGTGTATTTAAAATTGTCATTCTCAGGGCACCTGGGTGGCTCAGTCAGTTAAGTGTCCAACTCTTGATCTTAGCTCAGGTCTTGATCTCAGGGTCGTGAGTTCAAGTCCCACGTTGGGCTCCATGCTGGGCGTGGATCCTACTTTAAAAAAAAAATTGTCATTCTCTGTATAGAGGACTTTGAGAACTTTCTAGAATGTATTTGTCAGTAGGGCTGACTTTTTCAGTTTTCTATACCAGATTTGAACACCATTGCTCAATCATTACATACTTGTTTTTACTCCTCATTTATCCGATTCAAGTTGTACTTCCTCTACTGGACTGTTCTCTGATAACTCTAGAATACACTAACTGAACTTTTTCTAGGTGTCCATAGAATTTTGTTTTTGATGTTAAAATATTCTGATTCTCAGATATATGCTTAGTGTACTGTTATTGATTGAGGCATATTTTCTAATTGTTTTCTTTGTAAAATACTAGTATTTCCAAATATATTACAAATTTCTTAGAATTATGTTTCCAACTTTTCTCACATTACGCAGCAGCCCTGAATAAATACTTATGAAATTGAATTGAATACAGAAAAGAGGTCTTTATGAAGAAGATCTAGTCTAAATGTATAAGTCAGATCTTGGCATATATTCTGCCCTCCAGTTGGTAGGCATGTTTTTATATAGTTCTTCCAAATGTTTTGGTTTTTAAAATTTCTTTTTTTTTAAAGATTTTATTTATTTATTTATTTGAGAGAGAGAGACAGAGAGAGTGAGAGAGAGAGAGAGAACACAAGCAGGGTGAGGGGCAGAGGGAGAAGCAGACTCCCCACTGAGCAGGGAGCCTGACACGGGGCTCGATCTCGGGACTCCAGGATCATGACCTGAGCTGAAGGCAGACGCCCAACTGACTGAGCCACCCAGGCGCCCCAGCTTTTAAAATTTCTATCATGGGGCGCCTGGGTGGCTCAGTTGGTTAAGCGACTGCCTTCGGCTCAGGTCATGATCCTGGAGTCCCGGGATCGAGTCCCGCGTCGGGCTCCCTGCTCGGCAGGGAGTCTGCTTCTCCCTCTGAACCTCCTCCCTCTCATGCTCTCTGTCTCTCACTCTCTCTCTCTCAAATAAATAAATAAAATCTTAAAAAAAAATAAAATAAAAAAAAAATAAAATAAAATTTCTATCATCTCCTATGCAAGCAGAACATGTGTATCTGTATCACTGGCTGTGTAATGAACTACCCAAAACCTAATAGCTTAAAACAGACTTATTATTTTTCATAATTTCTGTGGATTGGGATCAGCAAGGGTGGTTCATCTGCTGCATGAGTTCTCAGCTGGGGTCACTTGTGAAAACTAGGAGGTCAGCTGGGGCTGGAATGTCCAACATGGCTGTGCTCACATGTCTGGCCCCTCAGCTGCAGTGCCTAGAGCTGAGGGCTAGTGAGCCCTCTCCCCCCTTTCTCATTCAGCAGTCTGGTTCAAGCTTGTTTTTACATGGCAGCTGGGTTCTAAGCAGGCAAAGAGTGGAAGCTGCCAGGCTTCCACAGGCCTAGACCTAGAAATCACAGAGCTTTACTTCTGCCACATTCTCCTGGTCCAGGCAGGTCACAGGACAAGGGAGATTTAAGGGGAGGCACTCCACCTCTCAGTGGGAGGAGCAGTAAAGTCACACTGCAGAAGGACAGGTAGGGTGGGAGGAACCCTTGGCAGCCATTTTTGTGGATAACCTATCACAACATGATAGTGTGGTAGGAACGTGAAATGATTTAGATAAACTTCAAAAATTTTGCATCTTAGAAAGCCGAAGCCTAGAGAAATGAGATGGCTTGTCCAAGGTCCCACAGCTGGTTTCCCAGAACTCTGTTACACCAAGTGTGGCCCCTGGACCAGCAGCATCAATACTGGGAGCTCGCCAGAAATGCAGACTCTTAGGCTCCACCCCAATTTGCTGAACCAGAATCTGCCTTTTCCCAAGATCCCCAGGGGCTCTGAATACCCATCAAAGTGTGCTGAAAAGCTCCATTGCTCCTTTTACTTCCAAAACCGAGACAGAAGACCTACCACCTATGAAATAAGAATGTTTTACCATCAGAGACTTGTCTCAGCATTAAAAAGGTTTTGTTTTTTTAATACCTACTATGTATTTTTTGAAGCACTGCCCTTAGCTCTTTAAAATTATTACTGTATTTAATCCTTACAACAACTTTCATTGTTATATTATTAATAATTATTATAATTATTACAATTTACATTTTACAAAAGAGCAGACTGATGCTTCGAGACCCACACTTGTACATGATGGGGCTGAATTCAAACCTAGGGTTTTCTGACTCTAAACTGCATGCCCTTAATTACGGGACCATATACACTGGCAACTGCCACATAGCAGCTGTGAAGGAGTCTAAATGTTTAGAGGAAGAGACTGAGGGGAGCTGTGGCATGTGGCTCAGCCTGGTGAGCGGTCTCTTCTCTGCTGATGCCTTCCCACGCCCACCTTGCCTAAAATGCAGAGACTGGCACAGACCTGTGACAGATGGCAAGGCCCGCTCGGCCGTATGTGCCCTACTCCCTGTTCCTGGGCACACAGCTGCCTGATATAGGCCTTGCCAGTTGGGCAGCTGCCTCTTGAAGTGTCTCCAAGGGCTATTGCTCAGAGAGTGCAGTCCAGTGTTTTCCCTTTTAGGTATGTCTTCCCTCTGCTTCTAGGTCTCCACCTGGAACAGAGAACACTGTTGGGCTCTGACCGGGAGCCCAGGCCAGACCTTGAGTGGCACATAACAGGTGGTATGTGGACAAAGCTCATCCCAAAGTGGGTGAGCCAAGGCAAGGAGTAGGGAACAGGGAATGGCTTCTCCTGGATTCCCGCTTCTGGGAGAGCGTGGCGCCTGCCAGAGCTTCTTTCCAACAGCTGTGCGTGGGATGGAAAGGCAATTTCCTTCTTGCTGTTCCCTTTCCAGGAATGAGAGAGGAAGGAATGAGGAACGAGGAGCAAGTGCAAGCAAGGGCACTCCTCTTCCTAGACCCAGGAGCTGAGGGAAGAGAGGGCCAAGAAAGAAAGCTCCAGAATCTTTCCATCTTGGAGTAAACAGAGCAATATTTATGTTTGCTTTGGTCCTGTCAGCACTTTATGCCACCACTAGATAGGTTAACACTTGCCATCTGACACTCAATGTGCAGCATGAGCTAGCTTAGGTACTGTGATTACCCTCTCTTGATTAAAATCTACGTGCTGGGGCACCTGGGTGGCTCAGCCCGTTAAGCATCTGCCTTCGGCTCAGGTCATGATCCCAGGGTCCTGGGATCGAGCCCCGCATCGGGCTCCCTGCTCGGCGGGGAGCCTGCTTCTCCCTCTCCCTCTGCCCCTCCCTCTCTCTCTCAAATAAATAAATAAAATCTTAAGAAAAAAATAAAAAATAAAATCTATGTGCTATCACTTTCTTTGGATAAGTTAGTTGATCTTGATAAGCTTCAAGGTTCTCATCTGGAAATTGGGAGCAATAATTTTACCTCCTCATATGATCGCTGTGAGGAGTAAATGGGAAAATAAATGTAAAAGGATTACATAGCCCAGTAACTGGCATTTAATACATATTTGATAAATGTTATTGAGTAATGTTAAAATTTTTGTGAGGGTAGAAACTGTCTCGTTCACTGTCTTGTCATATCCCCAGCTCCCAGAACAGTTTCTGGCACGTGGTAGGTACTTGTTAATTATTTGATGAATGAATTAATATATAAACTCTATAATAGTCTAGCAGTTCTTTTTGTGCTTTATCAGAGGACTTGATGGCTTTAGGTTTAGAGGGTCGAGTGTGTGATTGTGTTTGTGTGTATGTATACATAGGAGGTGTATATATGCATATAGACAGGGATAGACGGAGATTTTTCAGATGCTGCTCAGTTGGTCAGAGATGACACTGCCTTTTTTTCCTGGAGCTAGCTGAATTGCTGTCTCCCTCTCTCCTTCCTTCATGTGCCTGCACACTCTTACATACTCCTGTTCTCCCTCTCACACGCACTCTTGCTTTCTTCCTTTCCATTCCATTCTGGCTTTGGTGTTAAAATCCTGCCTCGGAGCCTACGGAGACAGCTTTCATACTCACAGTAGACGCAGGGTCTTTGCCAGGGGAAACAGTACAGCCTTTCTGCTCTGATGATGGTCTTGCAACAGTGCGCTCACTTGCTTCTGTCGTGTTAAACAAAGTTCAAAGAAGTAAATTTGAAGATTGAATTGCTTTCTTGAACGATTTATGAATTGGTCAACATCCCATTTAGCAAGTAGAGGGGTGTTCCACTGAGCCAAACAAAAGAAAGATTTCTTTTTTTTTTTCTTTTAAGATTTTATTTATTTATTTGACCGAGAGACACACAGTGAGAGAGGGCACACAAGCAGGGGGAGTGGGAGAGGGAGAAGCAGGCTTCCCGCCGAGCAGGGAGCCCCATGTGGGGCTCGATCCCAGGACCCTGGGACCATGACCTGAGCCGAAGGCAGACACTTAACGACTGAGCCACCCAGGCGCCCCCAAAAGAAAGGTTTCTAAAGGCAGAGAGAGGCCATTAAAAAAACAAGAAAGAAATATATTAGCAAGGAATGCATTGTTTAGGTAAGTTTTCCCTCCTAAGGGGAATGGATGGGGTCTATCAGTAAATTTCCTAGTATTGATCAGGATATTCCGTGTTGACTGGTTAAAGGTTACGATCCCAGGGGGTTAAAACTATAGTTAGGTTAGGTATTAAGTCTTGGTTTACTGACTCGGGGTCTAACCTAAGCCATACCATTTTGGACCTGTGGTTTTCTTTTTAACAGTTGTAATTCAACTGCCAGAGCATTCATTTTGCAGTCCTCCTTGGGGGTGTGAGTGGTTTCCCAATCTTGGCCTGTGAAGGCCATGAGGCTCTGACTACCACCGGCTCCTTACTCCCACATGTACAGGAAGGAAGACAGGATAAGCAAAGAGCCACACGTGCAGTAGGATACAACCAAAGGCGTAATAATGAGTACATAAAAATCTGCTGTGCAGAGAATGGATTTACTCTGTTCAATAATGAAGTTCTGAGATGGTGAAACTGAGGGGACTTTTCACAGTGAAAGAAAGGGCAAAGAATGAAAGACGGCTGACCTTGCATTTCCCCAGGCTCTGCAACGTTTGGTCAGAGATCGGGAAAGTGCAACAAGGATCCTGGGCCTGGCTTGCTCTCATATTCCTCAGGTATCGGGTGTTTCCTGGAGGGATGATTTTATAATAAGAATTTGGAATAGAATATGTTCTTTTAGAAATGAAGCTTGGGATGGGTCTCAACCCCGGAGTTTGCTTCAGAATCAATGAATATTTGTTATTTTATTAAATAACCCTTTTTATTTTAGAATAATTTCAGATTTACAAAAGGGTTTCGAAGCTATCCCAGGTAGTTCGCATGCAGCCCTCACCCAATTCCTCCCATCGTTAACACCTTAGACTTCCATCTTGCATGGGTACATTACTATTAACTAAACTTCAGACTTTATTTATATTTCATCAGTCTTTCTGCTATTCCTTTTTGTGTTCAAGGATCCCATCCAGAATACTACATTGCATTTAGTAGTCACATCTCCACAGTCTTTGGTCTGTAACAGTTTCCCTGTGTTTCCTTCTTCTCCATGACCTTGATCATCTTGAGGAATCCTGGCCAGAGGTATATTTACTTTTTCCAAGTTTCAAGTTCATTCTGTTAGTCTCTTCTTCCTGTATAGGTGCTTGGGCTTGCATTTCTTTTTTGTATATATATTTTTTCTCCTGAGTTCTTAAAGGTTTTATTAAGATTTCTTACTGCCTGTCAAGTATCTATGACATTTTGGTGCCAAATAACCTATTTTTGGTTATGGATGAAAACATATTTTGGCTATAATAGAAGCCAGTGTAAAGTTGAAATTGAGATTTAGCCATGTCAAAACACATTATGTGCCCAAGCACTTTGGTATAAGAATCTTTGGCTAAAAAACCTTTTGTGGTGGTGATAAAGACAATAATCACTTACTGAGTGCTGACTGTGAATGAGGTAGTGTCTTCAGTGAGTTAGATATGGTAAGGCATTTAACTCTGTGATAGCTTTAGATGTGTCAACTTGGCTAGGCTCAATGACAGTCCAATGGTTCCCTTCTAGGGAATTCTGTTTCTGGTTAGGGCGGGCAACAAGGGATATTCTCAAGAGTTTCAAAGGAAGAAAGGGACACAGTGACTATTTTGTAGCACATACATCTTATCCCAGTTATTCAGACACTAGTCTAGATGCTGCCATGAAAAGATTTCCCAGGTGTGATTAAGACACAGAATCAGTTGATTTTAAGTTAATCAAAAGGCAGTTATCCTGAGTGGGCCTGACCTAGTCAACTAGAAGGTCTTTAAAAGAGAACTTATGCTTCCCTGAGTTAAGAGATGTTTATGGGGGGCACTTGGAGGGCTCAGTTGGTTAAGCATCTGCCTTTGGCTTGGGTCATGATCCCAGGGTCCTGGGATAGAGCCCAGCATCGGATTCCCTGCTCAGCGGGAAGCCTGCTTCTCCATCTCCCACTCCCCCTTGCTCATGATCTCTCTCTTTCTCTCTCTCTCAAATGAATAAATAAACAATCTTAAAAAAAAAAGAGATGCTTATGGACAAGCTGATGCTTATGCCCGTGGGCCTGCAGCGTGCTTATGACCCTGCCTTCCTGACTGCCTGCACTAAAGACGTCAGGCTTCATAAGCAGCCTTCACAACTACATAAGCCAGTTCCTTGTAAAATACACACACACACACACACACATACATACACACACACACACACATACATACACACACACACACACACACACTCTCCTACTGGCTCTGCTTCTCAGGTTGAACCCTCATTGATGGAAGCCCTTATCATATGAAGTAGTTATTCCCATTTACATCTGGAGAAGCCGAAGCACAGAGAGATTAAATAACTTGTCCAGGATCACATAATCAGTAAATGACAGTTGGAATTTAAACCCAGGGAGTTTAATCCCAAAGCCAGGCTCTTGACTGCTCTATTATACTGACTCCTCTGTAGGTTGTGGAATGTCTACATGAAAGAAGCCAGTATCAACCGTAACAAGAATTACTAATCCAGAGGAGTGGTTCTCAGCCTCGGCCACACGTTAGAATCTTATGGGAAGCTGTAGAAATCCCGATGCCTGAGGTGAGCCCCAGACCAGTTACATCAGGCTCTGTGGAGGTGAAGCCCACACATCGGTGTTTTTAAAGTTCTCCCCCACGATTCCAGTGCACAGCCAAATTCTAGAATCACTGCTCTAGACTAGAGCAGTATGTCTCAGACTTTGATGTGTGTGAGACTCATCTGGGCATGGTGTTAAAATGTAGGTTCCAACTCAGTACGCCTGGGTAGGGACATAGATTCTGCATCTGGAAGAGGCTCCTCCCGGGCGATTATGATATTGTTGATGCAGGTACCACATTTGGGGAGCAAGGCTCTTAAGTGTGCCTCAAAGTGAAGGATATTTGAGAGGAGGTGGGAGACTAGAAAAGAGGAGGGTATTCTTGGCTGTGAATTACAGGATATGGAGCAGTGTACATGGAGCATGTGAGAGAGGGCCCTGGGGACAGACCAAGCAAGCGGAGTCACCTGCCTGATGGGTGCACCCAGGCTGGATGTGGGCGCTGGGGGCTCAGGGAGGTTCATTGGGAAAAGGTCTTAGAGCTTCCTCCCAGATATATGAACTCAAAGGACTGGAAAGATTCCCGAACGGTTGATATGGACAAAATGCTTCCTGCTCTTGCTCGTATAACAGATTATAGTAGAGCATGGTTTCCGAACAGCGGCACTGACTGATATTTAGGGCCAGATGATTCTTTATTGTGGGGCTGTCCTGTGCATTGTAGGGTGTTGAGCGGCAGCCCTGGCTTCTGCCCTCTACGTGCCAGTGCCCCCCCAGTTGTAACCCCCAAAAATGTCTCCAGGCATTGCCAAATGTGCCCTGCGGGACAAAATTGCCTCTGGTTGGTTGAGATCCACTGGAATAGACTGAAAATTAGCACAGGATGTTGCACTAGGTTCCAAGATCAAGTATTTAGAGCAGTAGTGAAAACTTTTAGGAAGAAAGAATGAATGGCAGATCCAGGTAGTGACTAGAGAACAGGGAGCACTCGGTTAAGGGGGAGAAGGAAATAAGAACAAAGGGACTTGGGTTCATCCAGTGTAACAAGCGTGAACTTATTAAAATCAACAAAAATTTTTTCTGCACTTCAAATGTAAGCAGTTTAAGGATAGCAAACAGGGCGTATCCTGCTGCTCATGGTAACCCTGCAGAGACCAGTGGATGGGAAGCTAGACGGTTGTAATATGCAGATTCGTTGTACGTCATGTTAATATGGGGAACGTCTTCTGCCTCTTAGTCTTCCATTAGTGCCTACCCAGGGCCTGTTTGCTTTGTAGTTCTAGAAACCTCTCAGCCATGTAATAAGGAGAGCTTCCCTCACATGCATTGTTTCCTTCCTGCAGCTGGGTCAATTTATGGTTCTGATAGAGTTGTTTAAGCATCCTGAGATGTGATAGCCCTTCTGAAAGTTCCTATTTATATTTGCACCTGAATCCCTTTTCCCAGTATTTTGTAATCCCCTCTCATCAAGCTACCCTTCTGCTTTCCATGAATACGTAAGAGCTGAAGGAGTCTCTCTTTGAGAGGAACTATTCCTTAACTGATGCTCTTCTATGTGATTTCTCAATTTGGGACTTCCAGCCATTGCGTTCTGAATGATTTCCCCTGTGTAATTACACAGACATCCTCTCTGAGCTCTATAGGCTATCGGAGTTTAGATAATCCAATTAGCTTTCCCAAACCTCAAAGGCATATGTATTTTTTTTTTTAAGATTTTATTTATTTATTTGAGACAGAGAGAATGAGAGAGACAGAGAGCACACGAGAGGGGGGAGGGTCAGAGGGAGAAGCAGGCTCCCTGCGGAGCAGGAAGCCCGATGCGGGACTCGATCCCGGGACTCCAGGATCATGACCTGAGCCGAAGGCAGTCGCTTAACCAACTGAGCCACCCAGGCGCCCAAAGGCATATGTATTTTTAAGAAGAGAATTCAAACTTGACTACATTAGTTGCTTTGTCCTGCAGTATTCCTTCCTTATCTTTCCACCCCCCAGTGCCAAGCTGGTGTTTGTAAAGAGGCCAAGATGACATTAGGAGTCCTTGCTTAGGTTCTGTCAAGTGGGCAGCAGCAGTGAATTGTGTTCCAGCTGAGTCCTGGCCCAGTAGCCACATATTATGTTAGTAACTAACTAACTAACTCTAACTAACTAACTAACTAACTTAGTTAGAGTGGGGCGTGACGACTGTGTTACCGAGCCTCTCCACTAAGAGTATTTATTTATTTATCTATTTTTAAAAAGATTTTATTTATTTATTTGACAGAGACACAGCAAGAGAGGGAACACAAGCAGAGGAAGAGGGAGAGGGAGGAGCAGGCTTCCCGCCAAGGAGGGAGCCTGATGCGGGGCTCGTTCCCAGAACCCTGGGATCATGACCCGAGCCGAAGGCCGACGCTTAACAACTGAGCCACCCAGGCGCCCCTCCCCTAAGAGTATTTAAGCAGGTGCTTCACAAACCGGGAGGTGCTCCCTAATCGCCTGGGCATTTTGTTAAAATGCAGATGCCAATTCAGTAAGTCTGGGACAGGACCTGGGATTCTGCATTTCTAGCAAGTTCCCAGGGGATCCTGATGTCACTGGTCCCTGGGACAGACCAGGGTAGTGAGGATTTAAACCTTTGAGTAGTGAGGATTTAAACCAGTCTTGTGGTCGGAGATTTGGAAACTGCTAAATTCAGTGTTTGAATTCATCTGGGTATAAGTTATTTAACATTCACCTCACCTTGCTTTCCTCAAAAACCTTGCTAATTACTGTTCCAGTTTTTTACTTTAAGATATGGTATGAAGTGTGGATGACTTGCAAAAACATGATGCTGAGCAAAAGAAGCTAGACACAAAAGAGTACATACGGTATGATTTTATTTACATGAAATTGTGAAACAGGGGAAACTAACCTGGTGTGACATCAGCTAGATCAGTGGTTTCCTGGGGCTGGGGTTGGTGGCGATGGTGGGCTTGTCTACATTTGTTGGAGGTGATAATGGTCCTTATATTTTAGAGGTAATACCAATATATTTACAAATAAAAGATATGATTCCTGGGACCAGCTTTAAAATAATCTGCTGGGGGAAATGGGTGGAAGTATATAGAAAACAAGAATGGTCATGTGTTGATAATTGTTGAAGCTGGGTGTTGGGTCTGCGGCCCTCATTGTATTTTTCTCTATTTCTGTGCATGTGTGTATGACCAGAATGCTTTTAAAAAAAAAAAAAAGTGATTTTTCTGTTGAGATGTTTCCTCTCGTGAAGAATGCCTTTTACAAATGTAAGAGATGTTATCTCCGAGAACTACTTCCGTTCATTCAGCATAAATTCTTTGCGCACCTGCTGTGGTCCATGTGCCGTGCTGGGTAATGGGAATATATCAGTGAATGAGGCTGAGAAAAAAAATTGCCCCGACTACATTGCTTGCCTTCTGGCGCAGGAGACAGGCAGGAACTGGTTACGGTGATAAAGAAGTAAGTACATCGTATAGGATGTTAGACGTAAGTGCTCTGGAAAACTAGACTGGAGTAAGGGGATCGCAAGTGGCGGAAGGCTGAGAGGATGAGAGGGACAGGTGAGGGCTCATTGAGGAGTTAGGTGCTCAGGGTTGGCCTTCCTGAGAAGGATTCATTTGCATCAAGTCCTGAAGGAAGTGAGGGATTTAGCCCATGCAGATAATGGGAGAGAACATTCTAGGCCAAGAACTACCAGGGAGAAGGCCTCAGGCAGGAGTAGCCTGAGGCTCAAGCAGAGAGGAAGAGGCCCTGTGACTGAGTGGTGTGTGTGGGAGGGGAGGGCGCAGCAAGAAAGGAGATCAGGGTGGTGATAAGTCCAGGCAAGCCATTGTGATGACTGCCTGTTACTCTGAAATGGTGGCCTCCTGAGAGTTTTGAACTGAGAGTGGCAGGACGTGACTGCTGTTTGGAGACCAGACTCTAAAGGGAGGGTAGCAGGCAGGAGGCTTCACTTGCTTGGTCTTCTCTCTGTGCTGTATGTACATGCTTCCGTACCCTAGCACTCACGGCCAAGGCTGCTCTCCTTTCTTCTAGTCTCTCCGCTCCTCTCATTTTTCCTTCAGTTTGAAACACACTCCAGAGCCTCACTACCCAAGTTTGGTCCCGGGATCATCAGCCACACGTGGGAGGAGCCTCAGAGGTACTCCGTCACTAATCCAAGTGAGAGACAGTGGGAGGGTCAGACAAGATGGAAGCTCCCAAGGTAGAGAGAAGTAGTTGGATTCTGGGAACAATTTGAAAGTAGAGCCGACAGGATTTCCTGACCAATTGTATGTGGATTGTGAGAGTACCAGTGAGTGAAGGATGTCTCCAAGGTTGGAGCTTGAGTAAATAGAAAGATGGAGCTGCCTTTGAGATGGGAAGAATGCTTTGGGTGTCTAAGTAAGGGTTTAAAGGTTGCTTGACAAAACCCTCCACTCCGTAGTGAACATACCATCTAACTTCCTTAAAGACTTATGTTTGTGCAATAGCTTCATAAAAACTACAAAATGGCTCTTCCGTCAAAGCAAATTTGAAGAGGTTATTGAGGAATGCAGGAGGG
>NC_138385.1:99133988-99201517 GCF_054177405.1 Leptonychotes weddellii | reverse complement strand
TAATATACTGATTATTTAGCCATGGTCATTGAGTTGCTCAATAATACTTTCATTTTTATAAGGAGTTTTAAATATAAGTACACATTCACTTAAATGGACTCTTATGTGAAAGAATTTTTATGCCGGCTACTGGGTCAATTAGTACTAACAATAGAGCGCACAATTCTAAATGGACAGTATTCAGGACACCTGGGTGGCTCAGTCGGTTAAGCGTCTGCCTTTGGCTCAGGTCATGATCCCAGGGTCCTGGGATTGAGTCCTGCATTGGGCTCCCTGCTCTGCGGGAAGCCTGCTTCTCCCTCTGTCCCTCCCCCCAACTCATGTGCGTGCACTTGTGCTCTCCCTCAAATAAATAAAATCTTAAAAATATATAAATAAATGGACAATATTCTTTCCTTTGCATCAATTTGTTATTCACTATCAGTATAGCATCGTATTTCCCTGAATCATTTTCTGCTATTACCACAATCCCACAATAATACAAAAGTATTGGGTATTAAAGAATTATCCAAATGCATGGTCTTTGGGGCGCCAGGATGCTTCAGTTGGTTGAGCGTCTGCCTTCGGCTCAGATCATGATCTCAGGGTCCTGGGATCGAGCCCCACATCGGTCTCCCTGCTCAGCGGGGAGCCTGCTTCTCCCTCCGTCCCTCCCCCTAACTCAGGTGCATGCACGTGTGCTCTCCCTCAAATAAATAAATAAAATCTTAAAAAAAAAAAACAACCAAAAAACAAATGCGTGGTCTTTGGAAAAATACTCATTGATTCAGGAGTCCAGGTTTCTGAACGATTTTCTTTAGGTCAGTTTCTTTCAGGTCTGTCATGAGCTGAGCTCCCTGTCTCTCTTTTGCTTTTTCATCCAGTTGTAAGCAATACTGTATGAAAGATGTAATAATTTGACAGATTATTAAATTGCCTTTCAGTGAGATTTGTTATTTAACTCTCACCTCAGAAAAATGCAATTGCTAGGAAACTGCTCTGTGGCTGCTCACACTTGGCATGGGAAATTATCTCCTAGAATGGAACTGGCATGGAAATGGCAGTGGCCTCTTACGTCCCTTTCACCCTCACTGTGAGGGAGAATTCCCAGAAGGAAAATGAATGGCTGAGCAAAGGGCAAAGGTGGGGGCCAGGAGACCTGTTGGGAGGTTGTTGCAGTCACCCAGGAGAGGGATGAGGGAGGTTGGCATCACTGGGCTAGCTGTGGAGCTCTCAGGAGATGGATAGATTCTGGATATGTTTTAAATATAGGGCTAATGGGATTTGCTGATGGGATAAAGATATGGTGTGGGATATCTCTGAGGTTTGTGGCCTGAATTACTGGAATAATGAAGTCGAAGGCAGGGTGTTCTTGAAGGCCTATGGAAAGGAAACTGAGGAAGGCAGGATGTGGAAGCACGAAGTGGCACTGAGCAGGAAATGCTGCCAGGTTTCATGGTGTCGATAGTCTTTGAGCGTGATTACAAATCTGATCTACCACTGGACATTTTCCAAAGCTTTTGAGTAAATGAAACATGCTGGGCAAGTTAAATGGTGTGTGTTTATATGTCAGTATTGAGCATAGACTTCAACCCCAAAATGGAATCTATTGCCCTAGTTTTTTAAGCTATAATATTTTCAACTTTAATATTTATGCTAATATAATACTTTTATTGAAGACAAATTGAATCCAACTTTGGTTGAAGAACAAATTAAAGCAAAGCACACTTATATATAGTCTAAATTCCTGGAGCCGGAACATCAGAACATTTAGTGTAGCTAGCAAATAATGAGGCTGATTAATAAACCACATGGAAACCCACTCTTGATTCTTTAAGGCCCTACTTCCTCTTCTCTGATTTAAATCCAAATCACAATTCCATTTTGTTCAAGTTCCACCTTTTAAATTCCATGCTTTCTTGTTTGAAGTCAAGAAATTTTGAAGTTACAAATTTTTTTTTTTTAAGATTTTATTTATTTATTTGACAGAGAGAGACACAGCGAGAGAGGGAACACAAGCAGGGGGAGTGGGAGAGGGAGAAGAAGGCTTCCCGCCGAGCAGCCCCCTGATGCGGGGCTCGATCCCAGAACCCTGGGATCATGACCTGAGCCGAAGGCAGACGCTTAACGACTGAGCCACCCAGGCGCCCCTGAAGTTACAAATTTAAAAGTCGTTAAATTATATTAGAAACCCAATACTTGAATCATAGTTGTAAATTTAGAGTTTTGTTCTCCAGCCAAAATTCCATAGAAATTTCTCTTTGTAGCCCTACACGTTGTCTTTTTAACAATTACTGTTATTTTAAATCCTGTGCTATTTCAGTTTTAATATATCCTGTTTTCAGTCCAATTTTGAGACTACTAAGTGAAACATTTTTTTGAAATGTTAATTTATTTTGAAATGGTCGCATTTATCCCCTCTTTCTTTTTCATATAGGTGGCTATAAATAGTCATCATCTGGTTTAAAGCACTGTCATTTTTATTTTTTGCAGTGTCTTTTAAGAAAAAACAGAGCCCTCCATCCTAAAAGGTAGTCTTCATAAAGTGCTGCTTTACTCACTGAACTCAAATAACTAAGGAGAGACTTTGCCACTAAGCTTGAGATGAAGGAAGGGTATTTGTCACTTTCATCAAATCCTGTTGATCCTTGGCCTTTTTAGTTGAAGGGCAAGGGGCACTGTTAAAATGTTGGCTGCAAGGAAGACAGGAGCTTGATTTAGGTTTTAAATTTAGCATTCAATTTTGTCCAACCAACATTGAGTCAAGTGGTTTTACACGATTAGGTGAAGTCAATATTGAGTTTCCTGTCTTGGTCCTCACTTTCACCCCTCTCAGGAAGCAACTTGGAATTGACTCTGCAGCAGCCTTGATTTCCAAGGCCCATGGGAGGTCAATACTCATCAGCCACCTTTTAGGAGTATCAACAATGACCATACTAGGACAGTCATTATTGATCCTTCGATTGCTGTTCTCACTTTAATGTTAGAACTCTGAAGTCTTGACCTTGTCCCCATAAGCTCTGGAGCTTTTATAATATGATTATTTTTAAAGATACAAAAGTAATATTGACATGTAGAGAATAAATCTATTTTTGGTGATAATGGAAGTAGCTCCTCAGATAGCAAGACTGTGTTTTTTTCTATTACTTTCTGTGGCAAAGTTAGTTATATCCATAATAACACTTCCCCTTTCTCCTTGCCACCAAGAACATGATTTTATTTAGGTGGCGGTATACACCCCCACCCCCCACGGAGATGAATCTAAACCAGTGGTCTAAACTGGTGGTCTAAATAAGTACACTGTCATTCCATTTTCCTTGATACTCCCTTTCCCATCCCCTCTTGCAAACTAGCTGGTTATGTGACTTTTGGTCAAGGAGACATAAGGGTAAGACTGCGGAAGGATATCCAGGAGAGATTTTACTGCCTGTGAAAAGCAAGTTTAGAAGGACACCTCCTCAGCAGTTCACTTTCTTTCTTCTTCCCTGCCTTGAATGTGGTTATGTGATGCTTGGATTTACAACATCCATCTTGAAACCATGGGGTTACAAACTAAGGCAAAATGCTAAAGATTATAAAGTGGAAAAATAAAAATGATCCTGAAACCTTGGTGATTTTGTTGATCTGAGACATTGAACCAGGAACTCCCTACCTTCTTTTGTTTTGAGATAATAAAATATATTTATTTTTACATTGTTAATAATTCTATTCCTCAGTAAGAAACATTCCTTATTGGGGTGCTTGGGTGGCTCAGTCAGTTAAGCATCCAACTCTTGATTTCGGCTTAGGTTGTGATCTCAGGGTCGTGAGATGGAGTCCTAAGTCAGGGCTCTGTGCTCAGCGGGGAGTCTGCTTCTCTCCCTCTACCCCTCTCCCTGCTCATGTGTGCAAGTGCCCTCTCTCTCTCTCTCAAATAAATACATAAATCCTTAAAAAAGAAACATTCATTATTGATTCAGCTTCTATTATATTCTTCAGGCAAATCATCCACACACTCCACTTCGTAGAAGCAAGTTTTGCCTACTAAAAAGAGTCTTGAATTAGCCCAGACTTGGGCTCTAGTCTTAGAACACTTATATTTGAATGCCTACTATTCATCAGATTCTGTGCTACATATTGGGGATATTAAGATTGATAATATGTGCTCTTAACCCCAAAAGATCTTAGAAACAAGTAGGAGATATTGGGGCACCTGGGTGGCTCAGTTGTAACTGTCTGCCTTTGGCTCAGGTCATGATATCAGGGTCCTGGGATCAAGCCCCGCATCTGGCTCCCTGCTCAGTGGGGAGTCTGCTTCTCCTTCTCGCTCTTCTTCTGTGTGTGCTCTCTCTCTCTTTCAAGTAAATAAAAGCTTAAAAAAAAACCAAAAAACAAGTAGGAGATTTTGGCTTTAAATAGATAATTTTGATATACTGTGTCAAGTATAATAACAGAAGTATTATTTTTTTAAGATTTTATTTATTTATCTGAGAGAGAGAAGGGGAGACAGAGAGCATGAGAAGGGGAGGATCAGAGGGAGAAGCAGACTCCCCGCTGAGCAGGGAGCCTGATGTGGGACTCGATCCCGGAACTCCAGGATCATGACCTGAGCAGAAGGCAGTTGCTTAACCAACTGAGCCACCCAGGTGCCCCTAATAGCAGAAGTATTAACTAAAAGTTATTAAAGCAAAACTTGGGGTTATGGACTCCATTTTGTAAGGCACAGAGAAAGCTTCTGAGTAGAAGATTATTTTTCTTTTTAAATAAGTTTTATTGAGGTATAATTTACAAACAATAAAATTCACCAATTTTAAATTTTATGTACAGTCATGGAACAGCCATCAAAATCAAGATACAGGGTATTTACATCCCTCTAAAAATTTCCTTTTCAGTTAATACTCTCCCCAAATCCTCTAATCCTGGCAAACATTGGCTTTCATTTTTGTCCCCATAGTGTTGCCTTTTCTGGAATGTGAAATCAATGTGTTTAGCTCCCTCTCATTTTGAAGGTTAATTTTGCTGAATTTGAATTCTTAGTTGACAGTTTTCTTTTCCTTTTGGTACTTTAAATATATCATCTCACTGCCTTCTACTCTTTGTTATTTGTAAGAAGTGAGCTTTTAATTATTTTTTTCTACTGTCTATAGTGAGTTGTTTTTCTCTTCCTGCTTGCAAGATTTTTCTTCTTTATGGCCTTTAACAGTTTGACTATGGTGTGTCTAAGTACAGATCTCTTTGTGTGTATCCTATTTGGGATTTGTTAAGCTTCTTGGGTCTATAGATTAATATGTATTATCAAATTTGGGAAGGTTGCAACAATTATTTCTTCAAATATTCTTTCTATTTCTCCCTTCTCCTTCTGGTACTCCCATTACATGTACATTGGTACACTTGATATTGTCCTACAGGTCTCTGCTTCTCTGTTATTTTTTTCTTCTATTTTTTCTCTCTCTATTGTTCAGATTGGATAATTCTGTGGATCTATTTTAAGTTTACTAATGCTTTCTTCTGCCATCTGAAGTCTGCTGCTAAGGCCATCTAGCGAATTTATCATTCCCGTTATTGTACTTTCCAACTCCAGAGTTTCCATTTGGTTATTTTTAATATCATTTCTTTTTTTTTTTTTTAAGATTTTATTTATTTATTTGACAGATAGAGACACAGCAAGAGAGGGAACACAAGCAGGGGGAGTGGGAGAGGGAGAAGCAGGCTTCCCGCCGAGCAGGGAGCCTGATGCGGGGCTTGATCCCAGGACCCTGGGACCATGACCCGAGCCAAAGGCAGATGCTTAACGACTGAGCCACCCAGGTGCCCCTCCTTTTGTTTTTCTGTGTATGGATTATACTTTCCTATTTCTTTGTATGTCTCATTTTGTTGTTGAAACCTGGGATTAAAACTAGATGTTTTAGATAATATATTGTTGAAACTGTGAGTTCTGCATTTTTTCCTCTTAGGATCGTTGTTTTTGCCGATTTTTCTTTTTTCGGTTTTATTTTGTTTAGTAACTTGCTTTGCTTTGATCTGTGGAATCTTTTCCATCCCTCCTTCATTCCCCATGTTTGTGGCTGCAATGACTCTGTTGTGTTGTTTTTTTCACTTCTAAGTTTTATTTTTATTGTTATTTTACTTTACATTTTTAAAATCTTAATTCCAGTATCATTAACATATAGTGTTATATGAGGCACCTGGGTGGCTCAGTTGGTTAAGTATCTACCTTGGGCTCAGGTCATGATCTCAGGGTCCTGGGATGGAGCCCCACATCAGGCTCTCTGCTCAGGGGAGAGCCTGCTTCTCCCTCTCCCTCTGGTGCTCCCCCAGCTTATGTGCGCGCTCTCTCTGTCAAATATGTAAATAAAATCTTTAAAAAAAAAAACCATATAGTGTTATATTAGTTTCAGGTGTACAGTATAGTGATTCAACAATCCCATACATCACCCAGTGCTCATCACCACAAGTGTGCTCCTTCATCCCTGTCACCTATTTCATCCATTCCCCCCACCCCCACCTCCTCTCTGGTAACCATCAGTTTGTTCTCTGTAGGTAAGAGTCTGTTTCTTGGCTTCTCTTTCCCTCTTTTTCCTTTGCTCGTTTGTTTTGGTTCTTAAATTCTACATGAGTGAAATCATATGATCATATGGAATTTGTTTTTCTCTGACTGACGTATTTCGCTTAGCATTATATTCTCTGGCTCCATCCATATCATTGCAATGGCAAGATTTCATTCTTTTTGTGGCTAATTAATATTCCATTGTATATACCACCTTTTTATCCATTCATCTATTGATGGATACTTGGGGTGCTTCCCTAATTTGGCCATTGTAAATAATGCTGCTATAAACATAGGGGTGCATGTATCTCTTTGAATTGGTGTTTTTGTATTTTTTTGGTAAATACCCAGTAGCATGATTACTGGATCGTAGGGTAGTTCTATTTTTAACTTTTTGAGGAGCCTCCATACTGTCTTCCACAGTGGCTGCACCAGCTTGCGTTTCCACCAGTAGTACAGGAGGATTCCTTTTTCTCCACATCCCCACTAACACTTGTCTTAGTTTGATTGATTGACTGATGTGATTTGATTTGATTTTTTTAAAGTAAGCTCTATGCTCAGTGGGAGGCTTGAACTCACAACCCGGAAATCGAGAGTCACATGCTCCACTGACACCCCAGGCACCCATTTGTTTTTAACCTGGCTTCCTATTGGTCACTCTTTTGTCTCTGTAGCTTCATTTTCAGTCAGTGATTAGAGAGAAATTGTGCAAGAACAACTTATGTCAGTAAGGATTCTACTTTCTGCTGATGGATGTGTGTGTGCATATGCAAGTACTTTCAAAATTTACGCAGTTTTCAATCTTCTTTAATTTTTTGCTGGGTCCTCTTGGGTCTTCTCTGCATGTGCAAGCAGCCTCCCAGTTATCTAGGAATGTGTGGAAAGCTTAGACCCACTCAGATTGGCCTGTGCCGGCACACAGCCTCCCAATTAGCCAGGGATGTATATAGAGAATTTCTAGCCCCCCTATGCATCTTAATTTTTAGGATCTCCTGTTAAATTTCTCACTTTCTAGCTGGTCTGCCACTCACCCCCAGTGGGATTACACCTTAGGCTAATACAGCTGTGGACTTTCCTTTTTTGTTTCCTACCAAACTTGGAATTTTTACTGACAATACCACTGGTCATGGGTTTTCCACCTTCTGCCTCAAATCAGGGCAGCACCATCTAGCAGTAAATGTTTTGTTTTACACAACCAGCCCCACATGACACTACTACGAAGTATTACTATTTGGCTTAATAATCTGAGTGAGTATGATGTAGGAAAGACTTTAGGGTTCGAAGCCAATGGCCAAGAAAGAATTCTTGAGACGTCTTTGGTGCAAAAGGTGATTTTATTAAAGCACGGGGACAGGGCCCATGGGCAGAAAGAGCTGCAATGGGGTTATGAAGAGTGGCCCATTATATACTTTCAAGTTGGGAGGGGGTTAGGGAGAGTGTAAGTCTCTAAGGAATTTTGGAAGCAAGGTTTCCAGGACCTTGAGGGTCTAGCTATTGTTGGGAAAAGGTCCTTTATTACTGTCTAATAAAACCTTAGTCATGCAACCCTTCAGATGTATATCGGTGGGCCATATACTTGGGGGATGATTGCCAACATGTATCTTGGGGGGTTTAGAGATAAAGGAAGTTTCCAAAGGAATTTTTATACATGAAAGTAGACTTATAGAATCCTGGGGGTGGGAGGTCAGGTTAGGATTGCCTTTTGCCCTTAGCAAAGTATTAACATCGAGGCAGTTGAGTCCCTAGAAGAATGTCACTCTGCCTGTTTCAAGGACTTGTCAATGGGCTGTAGGTAGTAAGGAAATTTAATAATTTTTCTTCCGCCTTTGTTTCCCACATCAAGTAGGCTGGGGTGTGTGTGATCCATTCCAGGCAAGAGTGCCATAGAGTCCCATTATTTTACTCAAAGTTTACCAGTTTTTCATTAATAAATATGTCTCAAAATTTTTTTCTGCCTTTGGTTGATTTTGAGAGCTTTGAAATGGTTGTTTTTGGCAATTGTCCAGTTTTTTTTTTTTAATTTAAAGATTTTTATTTATTTATTTGACCGAGAGAGACACACTGAGAGAGGGAACACAAGCAGGGAGAGTGGGGGAGGGAGAAGCAGGCCTCTCGCCAAGCAGGGAGCCTGATGCAGGGCTCGATCCCAGCACCCGGAGATCATGACCTGAGCTGAAGGCAGATGCTCAACGACTGAGCCACCCAGGCGCCCCCAGAGTAATGTTAACCTCAACAAATTAGTTGGAAATATTCCCCTACTTCCAGTTTCTGGAAGAGTCTGTGTGTAATTAGTCTTATTTCTTCTTTAAGTATTAGGTAAAATTCACCATTGAAGCTATCTGGGTCTAGAGTTTATTTTTAGGAAAGTTTTTTTGGGGGGGCGGTTGTTTGGGTTTTTAAAATTTTTTTAAATTTATTTTTATTTACTTTTAAAGATTTTATTTACTTATTTGACAGAGACACAGTGAGAGAGGGAACACAAGCAGAAGGAGAGGGAGAAGCAGGCTTCCCTCTGAGCAGGGAGCCCGATGCAGGGCTCGATCCCAGCACCCGGGGATCATGACCTGAGCCGAAGGCAGATGCTTAATGACTGAGCCACCGAGGTGGCTCCCTGCTCAGTGGGAGGCCTGCTTCTCCCTCTCCCATTCCCCCTGCTTGTGTTCCCTCTCTCGTTGTCTCTCTTTCAGTCAAAAAATAAAATCTTTAAAAATAAATAAACAAATAAGTAAATAAAAATAAAAACAAGAGAAAATAGAATTGGAAATAGATATATGTGCGGGGAATCACACAGACATGAAATTCCAAAGAAAATGAGGCAACATGAGGCTTATATGAGCTAAGGATAGTTGTAGGGTCTGAGGATACAAAGGGGAGAAGGAAATTGGCAGGAAGGTGAGAGATGTTTTGAAAAACAAAGGTCGCCGTATTATGCAGATAAGTCCCTTAGGTAAAGGAGGGGGTCTGTTAATAACTCTCTTCCTGGCATAGGCTCTCCTTTCCAATGTAAATGTAGGCAGTTGACAGGGAGGCAGAGAGCTTTTCCTGCATCTTCTGGGTTTTGATTACTTTTAACTTGAAATAATCTTTTTTTTTTTTTTAAAGATTTTATTTATTTATTTGAGAGAGAGAGAATGAGAGACAGAGCGCATGAGAGGGAGGAGGGTCAGAGGGAGAAGCAGACTCCCTGCCAAGCAGGGAGCCCGATGCGAGACTCGATCCCGGGACTCCAGGATCATGACCTGAGCCGAAGGCAGTCGCTTAACCAACTGAGCCACCCAGGTGCCCCCAACTTGAAATAATCTTTATGCCAAAATGCTCAGCCTGCCCTGAGCCCATACAGTTCCCTCCTCTGAAGCTTTCTTTTTGGGAAAGGTTTTTAAAAACAAATTGTTATTCTATTTCTTCTTAAATGAGCTTTGGTAGTTTGGGTCTTTCAAGGAATTTTTCCATTTTACCCAAGTTTTAAAATATATTGCCATAACATTGGTCATGATATTCCTGTAATATCCTTTAATGTCCATAGGATCTATGGTGATATCCCCTTTTTCATTCCTGATATGGTTAATATTTGTATTCCCTTGTTATTTTGATCAGTCTGGCTAAATTTTTTTCAATTTTATTTTCTCAAAAATGGTTTCATTTAAATTTCTTTATTGTCTTTCTGTTTTCTGTTTAATTGATTTCTGCTCTTTTTAAATTTATTATTTCCTTTTGCTTACTTTGGGTTTTATTTGCTTTTTTCCCCCCAGGTTTCCTTGATTGAAAGCTTAGAATACTGATTTGAGATCTTTCTTCTTTTATAATGTATTCACTCAATGCTGTAATTCACTGATTTAGCTTTATCCTACAAATTTTGACATGTTGTGTCTTCACTTTCAAAATTCTATTTAAAATATATATATTTTTTAAAGATTTTATTTATTTGTTAGAGAGGGAGAGAGAGAGAGCACAAGCAGGGGGAGCGGCAGGCAGAGGGAGAAGCAGACTCCCCGCTGAACAGGGAGCCCGATGCGGGGCTCAATCCCAGGACCCTGGGATCATGACCTGAACCAAAGGCAGATGCTTAACCGACTGAGCCACCCAGGCGTCCCTAAAATTATTTTCTAATATCCATTGTGATTTTTCTTCAACCTATGACTTATTTGGGACTGTGTTACCTAATTAAATATGGGAGAAATTTTCCTAGTGTCTTTCTCTTATTGATTTCTAGTTTAATTTTGTCATAGAGAACATCCTTATAATCAGTCATCTGAAATGTATTGAGACTTGTGTCCCAGAATATGGTCTGTTTTGGTGAATATTCTATACATAATTTAAAAGTATGTGTATTCTTTTGTTGTTGGATGGAATATTCTATAAATGACCATGCTATCAAGTTGGTTGATAATGTTTGTCAAGTCTTTTACATCACTACTGATTTTCTGCTTACCTGTTTAACTCCTGAGAAAAAAATTTTGAAACTTTAAACTGTAATTTTCCATATGTCCATTTCAAGAAATCTTCACTCACTCATTACATCATTGTAAACAAACCCCTTAAGTCCATGGGACTCAGTTTCTTCATGGTTAAAATGCTAATACTCTCTTCCCACTTTAGAGGATTGTTGTATTTCACAGAAATGGACAATTTAGGAAGAAGCATTGTAAACCATGTACTACTATGTAAATATACTATCTCATTAAAACCCACCTTGCGGGGCACCTGGATGGCTCAGTTGGTTAAGCGACTGCCTTCAGCTCAGGTCATGATCCTGGAGTCCCGGGATCGAGTCCCGCATTGGGCTCCCTGCTCAGCAGGGAGTCTGCTTCTCCCTCTGACCCTTCCCCCTCTCATGTGCTCTCTCTCTCTCTCTCATCCTCACTTTCTCAAATAAATAAATAAATAAATAAAATCTTTAAAAAAAAAAAACCCACCATGCAACATTGCATAAACATAAACATAAAAATTTAATAATATAGTAATAGAACACATGACTTTGCATTTGTAATATGATATTCCTACCAAAGCATCAAGCCTTCTTCAAAGGTATGCATCATGTAAAGGCACAGGGTGATGCCTGGTAGGACTTAAGCATTTGTCTTTTGTGAATTAATATTAAATATCCATAATAGACTTTCAGAGTCAACTGTTTTCATCATTATTTTTAAAGGAAGTAGCTATTTTTGCTGTTACAAAGAAGTAAAAATGTAGCCCTCAAATAAAATCTGCCAAGAATCCCTGTAGAGGGACTGTCTATTCTGCTAAGTGCTGTAACAGCATGTTTTTGGCTTTGGTTTGTTGTTAGTCTAGCACAAGGGTCAGCAGACATTTTCTGTGAAGGGACAACTAGTGAATAGGCTTTATGGTCTATCTCAACTAGTCAACTCTGCGGTTGTAGTGAAAAAGCAACCATAGACAATACGTGGAGGAATAAGCATAGCTGTGTTCCGGTAAAATTTTGTTTACAGAAACAGGTGGTGGGCCTGATTTGGCCTGTTGGGCCATAGTTTGCCAACCCCTGCTAGAGATAATAATCTCTGCTTTCTCCTCCCTCAATTCAAACACCGCATTTGTTTATCTGTGTACATATATTTGGTAACTGGGAGAGGTAAGAAGATACCCTGTTCAGGGAGGGTGACTGGTAGAAAGGATAGAAGGGTGAAAGAGGTTGGGATGGCAATTTGGGCTGGTTTTGAATTCCCTACAGTGAAAGCAATGTAGATGCCAAGGTTAACAAAATCATCCAAGTACTTCAGGAGACCCCGACCACAGGTACAGAAGCATTGTGGTGCCGACTGTCAAAAGACTGGCAAAGAATTCTGTCCTTCTAAGTGGACTCCAATTCCATTCTGGCACCTTGGAGAGCATCCGTAGGGAGACTCTGGTATAATTTTGGTGGGGCCTGACAGGTGCTGGCAGTAGGAAGGCTGCTTCTGGAGGCTCAGTGGACAGGGGATGGAGGTCAGGTTAGCAAGAGTAAGAAAGGAGGACAGGTAGATATCTGGGATGGATTCTAGCTGGCAGACATTTCTGTGGACACATGGGAAGCATCCTCCTGAGAACTGAGAGCTACTGTCACCATGAGGGTAAGAGAGAGAGCTGGGGCTTCAGTCGAGTTGCTTTACAAGTGAGTGTTATTGAACCAGAAGATATTTAAGCAAGAAGAGGAAATAGCTGAGATGAGGCAAAGTGGTGCCACAGCCAGATTTGGCCAGACAATAACAGGTGGGCAGGCAAGACCTATATACTTTCCCTCGGGGTGCTTTGTTGGAAGAATGGAGGTGGCATTCTAACTCGGCTTGTGGGTTTAATTGACTGGCTGGTTATCAGGAAGAGATTAACAGTACAGAGAGGGAAAGACTTTCACAGGCTACTAGAACTGCAGAGTCTGGTTCTTCCTACTCAGAAACTATCAAAGAAGAGGAAG
Source organism: Leptonychotes weddellii (assembly GCF_054177405.1). Lineage (NCBI taxonomy): Eukaryota > Metazoa > Chordata > Mammalia > Carnivora > Phocidae > Leptonychotes > Leptonychotes weddellii. The sequence goes on along the minus strand of NC_138385.1, from coordinate 99,188,606 downwards.
AACATGCCCCTTGGTCCTCTCAATTGAAGCTGTTATTTAGGGAGAAAGTGAATTTCTGTGAGTTACACCCAGATTCTTGTCTTACTCTTTGCCTCTTAGTTTGAAAGTTTTAATATTACCAGGTTGGCCTTCCATCTTTTTATGTAGTTCAGCCTTAGAATGTTACCCTTGGAAATGGAAACTCATGCTTAACACAGGACAAATTGTATTCTCCTTTTCTCAGAGATCAAAAAGGAGATCACTTACCAGAAATATATTTTCCTGCATGTCTTCCGTCTAAATGATTGACACAATGAACAGATAGTTTTAGTTTACTACTTCTCTTGGAGGTTAGATAGCAAATGGCTTGTTGGGATAATAACACATAAAAGAAATATAAAGGCTCAGATTCCTCTGAGGACAGAAATGCCACTTGACAGATGAGTCCATTGGCCTGAGAAGCTAGTGAACTTATTTTGACCTGTGGAGAAAAAAAAAAATCTTATGTATACATGATGACAAAACAAGATTTGGGACTCTGCCTGAGGATTTCCTTTTGGTCAGACTACTGTAAAATGCTCCATCAGGGGGCCTGGGTGGCTCAGTCAGTTAAGCATCTGGCTCTCAGTTTTGGCTCAGGTCATGATAACATGGGTCATGAGATCGAGCCCCATGTTGGGCTCTGTGCTCAGCCAAGAGTCTGCTTGAAGATTCTCTCTCCCTCTCCCTCTGCCCCTCCCCTGACTCACACATGCGATCTCTCTCTCTCTCTCTCTCCAAAATAAATAAGTAAATCTTTTTAAAAAATATGTTCCATCAATTCTTATAATATTTTAGTATGTGGAAGCACTCTGTTATCCAATCATAATTGTAGGACATGACAACAAATTGTTTATTTTCTGATATAGCAAAATAAATGAGATTACAAAAAAAAAAGAAGCTTCTGGGGCACCTGGGTGGCTCAGTTGGTAGAGCATGTGACTTGTGATCTTGGGGTCATGAATTTGAGCCCCATGTTGAGGGTAAAGGTTACTTAAAAAAGAGGCTTCTTCTAGACAATAGCAAAATGGGGAAGGGAATTTATGGACCACCAACTCTGCCCCAGACATGGGTCTGGGTGCTATACTTTTATTACTTCATATTATTTATTTCTGAGGTCATTACCATTATCCCATTTTAGAGATAAAGAAACTGATGCTAAAGGATAAGAAACTGACCCTTATGAAAAAGAAAAAGAAAAAAAAAAGAAAAGAAACTGACCCTTACAGGGATAGCTTTTAAGTGGCCAAGTTGGTCTTAATATCCATATCTGCCTCCAAAGCCAGTGGTCCTTATAGTTCTATATTTCTGTCTAGCCTGTGGCTCACAGTCTTTATTGGGCCTACATATTTCAAAGAGAGCTGGGAATATGTAGATTCCTGAACCCTGGCCCCAGAGATCCTCATTCTGTTGCTTTTTGTGGGGTACAGTCAGAAATTTTCATTTTCCAGGCATTCCCTATGTTTGTAATGCTGACTGACACAATACTTGGAGGAGTGCTGGTCTGGACCTGAGGTTCTCCATGCTGGCTGCACATTGATCAGCTGGGAAGTTTACAAAGTACCCATGCTTGCCACCTCACCCCAGACTCTCTGGAGCGTGGGCCCAGGCACCAGTATGTAAAAGTAAAGTTCTACCCCCTCTGGAAAATGGTCATTCTGATGGATAGCGAGGGTTGTAAATCTCTGGTCTAGCTATTTCTAGTCTCACTTTCATCCCTGAGTAATTTCATGATCACTGACAGTCCTTCCTCCTCCACAAGGCATTAGACTATGATGGTTAATTTTATGTGTCAACTTGACTAAGCTAAGGGATGCTCAGGTAGCTGATGAAACATTATTTCGGATTGCGTCTGTGAGGGTGTTTCTGGAAGAGATCTGCATTGAATCAGTAGACTGAGTAAAGAAGATCTGCATTCATCAATGTAGGTGAGCATCATCTAATCCACTGAAGGTCCAAATGGAACAAAAAGGCAGAAGAAGGGCAAATTCTTGACCTCTATAACTACATAAGCCAATTCCTATTATAAATCTCCTCATAGGTAGGTAGGTAGGTAGGTAGATAGATAGATAGATAGTTAGATAGATAGATATAGATATAGGTATATCCATCCTATTGGTTCTGTTTCTCTGTAGAACCCTAATACATGAACTCTACCTTCGAGATCTCTTCCTGATAACTGGGTCTTAGAGGAAAACTAATTGATATTGGATGCATTGTTCATTGTTCAGTAAAACTTCCAAGTATCTTATATATGGTTGCTTTCTGGAATTAAAATTTTAAATATCATCTTCCCTTTGGCAAATAAGGAGAAATACAGTATTTGCAAGTAAAATCTGATTTTTTTCAACACTTCCTGTAGAATGAAGATCAAGAATGTTCTCAAAGCTATGAAATAGAATGGGAAAAGAAGGACAAAAACTGAAGATGGTAGATAGAATAAGTGAGCAGAGGCAGGATGTGAACCCAGGTCAAGTTTCCTGTTTCATTGGAATGCTCAGCAAACTCTGGAGGAAACAGATATGGAGGAAAGAGAATGACAGCATTTTTAGATGCAGTAATTATAATCATTTTAACTGCAGTAGATAGTGAGAGCTGCCAATACATCAAGAATTCTAGTTCTGCTAGAATTCAGTGTTTTGAAGAACACAGGTCTACAACTCTGTATCCCATAAATACAACCCTGTATTCCATAAATATTTCCTGGATGAATTAATTCCTCCAGGTTTATAGAAGGTTCATAGATGGAGAAAGGGAATTTGTCCTTTTTGTTGAAAGGATTAATCCATCTACAATGGTAAACTGATAGTGTACTGCATCTAAACAGCACACTGCACAGTGTCCTTCAATTATGATGCCATTTGAATAATAACTAGGTAAGAATATGACTTTTTTGGAAAGCATTTGAGTGCTCTGAGTTTCTGTAGTGGAATACTGCCTAACCAGGGGTTGCAAACTCCAATGTCTACAGGGGGCCAGGCAGGTACAGTAGATAGGAGGACAGAGCAGATGTAAAACAAGAAGGGATGATAGGAACAAGGAACTATTTGAGCATGCAAGTCCTATCTGAAAGCATTCAAATATACATTTCTAAAAAAACATTGTGTAAGTGGAACAAAACACATTCAAGGGCCACCACTTTGCAACCCCTGATCCAAACAAAATCAATTAGTATCCTGTTGCAGGCTTATATTGTATAGATTTAAGACTGTAATCCCTCGGATCATTTGAAAATTCTTTACAACTTTTAATATACCATTTTGTTGCCAGGCTCTCTTCTCTCCCTGGGAAAGAAAACAAAACTCAAAACACACAAACAACCCTGTGTGTTCTTTAAATTGTAGCAGCTGGTGGCTAAACATATGGGAAAATTATTTCTGCGGTTATTATTATTCTCTACACACTGTGCCAAATGGGGGAGAAAAATGAACTTTTTTAATATATACATTAAATAACACGGTGTAGACAAACCATATATTGCCTTTGTCACTTAGATATTTTCACATTGAGTTGTGAATAGTGTTCAGAAATTTATATTAAGGTAACTTCTTGATACAGATACCTGCTAAAGTTTCTAAGCATAAATCTCCATAGGATGTATGTATTTTTAGGGATAAAAGAAAAAAAGAGCTTTGTAGCAACACAACACAAATAGCTTTGAGGATTTGCTTGTCTTTACTGTAGTTGACTTTTATTTCCTATTCCTTGGCACAATGTACTGACCTCATAAATGTTATTAGGTGTTGACCTGTAAATATAACGAGGAATTGTCAATAAGTGGAATTGCATTTCTGAACACAGAGGTCAGATTCTTCTCTAAGCTTCATGAGATTACTTTGGAGTTTATAATATCAAAAGTAATAAAACAGTTTTTTGAGAAGCATTTTCAATTAGAGTGGTTAACCAAATTTTGTAATTACAGGGATTGTTCAGCATATGCTGCAAAATGGGAACTCAGGAAAATAGTCTTGTCTCTCAGTTGTAGGGGTAGAAAAGCTGCCCTACATTTTTATGGCCCAAAAGGAAATAGGCCTATTTCAATCTAACACACATTGAAAGTGGAATCTGGGGGCATCTGATAATGAATAAGCTATAGTCCCTGCCCTCATTTGGAGACGAATATGGTACAAAACTGTGTTGTCCAATATGGTAGCCAAGAGTCACATCTGGCTGTTTACATTTCAGTGAAATTAATTAAAATGAAATGAAATTAAGAATCCAGTTTTTTAGTCACAATGGCCACATTACAAGTGCTTAATAGCCACATGTGTTTAGTGGCTACCATATTGGAGAGCAGAGCTATACAACATATCCATTATCACAAGTTCCATTGGACAGCACTGGTATAGAAATCATGAACTCATCTCCAGACTCAGACTAACTGGGTTTGAATCCAAGAAGAGTTCCTTGAGATCACTGTGCCTCAGCTTCCCTGTCTGTAAAATGGGGATGATACTTAAAAGAGGGCTGCTGTGAGGATTAAATGAGCTTATCATATTTAATTCTTTTATAAATATCTGGCCCATAGGAAGTATACAATAGGAACAGGGGGGTAATTCCTCAGTAGAGGTTCAATAAAACATTCTGAACTCCCAGAAGAGGCAGCAAATTAATTCTGACACAGAGATTGAGAAAGTTTCATGGAAATGGTGACATTTAAGTTGGACCTAAAGTGATAAATTGTAACAAGTAAAGAAGGGAAGTGGATGGGGAGGTAGGGTATTCAGGCTGTGTAAAGACATGGAGGCATGAAATTCTGTGCCACATCTGGGTGATGGCAAATTGCCCAACTTGTCTGTTGAAAAAGGGAAGGCAGGGCGCCTGGGTGGCTCAGTTGGTTAAGCGATTGCCTTCGGTTCAGGTCATGATCCTGGAGTCCTGGGATCGAGTCCCGCATCGGGCTCCCTGCTCGGCGGGGAGCCTGCTTCTCCCTCTGACCCTCCCCACTCTCATGTGCTCTCTCATTCTCTCTCTCTTAAATAAATAAATAAAAAATCTTTAAAAAAAAAAAAAAGAAAGAAAAAGGGAAGGCAGAAGGTGAAGCCAGGAAGGCAGGTGAAGAAAGACTATGTAGTGTGCCTTGCATGCCACACTAAGGAGGCCAGATTTTATTTTATAAAAAAAATATAAGGGGGCTCCTGGGTGGCTCAGTCGGTTAGGTGTCTGCCTTTGGCTTAGGTCGTGATCTCAGGGTCCTGGGATGGAGCCCCTGGTTGGGCTCCCTGCTCAGCGGGGAGCCTGCTTCTCCCTCTCCCTCTGCCCCTCCCCCTCCCACTTGTGCTTTTTCTCCCTCTCTCTCTCTCAAATAAATAAATAAAATCTTTTTTAAAAATGTTAAGGGGCACCTGGGTGGCTCAGTTGTTAAGTGTCTGCCTTCAGCTCGGGTCATGATCCCAGGGTCCCGGGATCGAGCCCCGCATCGGGCTCCCTGCTCGGCGGGAAGCCTGCTTCTCCCTCTCCCACTCCTCCTGCTTGTGTTCCCTCTCTTGCTGTGTCTCTCTCTGTCAAATAAATAAATAAAATCTTTAAAAATAAATAAATAAAAATAAAAATGTTTAAAAAAAAAAGGAGCGTCTTTTCATGTGTCTGTTGGCCATCTGTATGTCTTCTTTGGAGAAATGTCTGTTCAGGTCCTCTGCCCACTTTTTAATCAAAAAAGATTTTGACATGGTCATACCTAAATTTTGGAAAGATAACTATGGTGATATTGTGGAAGATGGATTAAGGTGAGGGTCCAGCAATCAGAAAGGGAAAAGGGGGATGAGATTATGAACTAAGGCTGAAAGTCTGGAAGTAAAGGAGAGAGGGATGGTGATAAATCTTGTGGGTGAATCACATGTGGGGAGATGGAAAAGGGGGATTTGTAGACAATTCCTTGGGCTTCTGATGTGGGTGGAGATGTTCTTACTAAAGCAGGATTTCAGGAGAAGGGTCAGGCATGCATCTTCGGAGAAGCCTTCCTTGACCTCTCCAGACAGTGGGGACAGCTCCTGTTTTGTGTCTTACATTCTAGCTTTATTTATTCATTTTTTATTTGAGTATAGTGGACACACAATGTTATATTAGTTTGAGGTGTACAGCTTAGCGATTTGACAAGTTTATACATCCTGCTATATTCACCACAAGTGTAGCTACCCTCTGTCCTGATACATTTCAATTACAATATCAACTATATTTCTTATGCTATGCTTTTTATTCCCATGATTTATTCATTCCATAACTGGAAGCCTGTATCTCCCACTCCCCTTCACCTGTTTTGTCCAACCTTACTTCCCTGCCCAGCAACCATCAGTTTGTTTTCTGTATTTATTGGTCTGATTCTGCTTTTTTTTGTTTATTCATTTTTTTAGATTCTACTTATGAGTAGAATCATACAGTATTTGTCTTTCTCAGTCTGACTTATTTTACTTAGCATAATATCCTCTAGTTCCATCCATGTCATCTCAAATGGCATGATCTCATCCTTTTAATGGCTATGTAATATTCCATTATGTATGTATAAAGGTATGTGTGTATATCCATACACACACATACACACACACACACACACACACACCACATCTTCCTTATCCATTCATCTATTGGACATTTAGGTTACTTTCATATGTTGCCTATTGTAAATAATGGTGCAATAAACATAGGGGTACATGTATCTTTTTGAATTAGCATTTTTGTTTTGTGGGGTGGGTAAGTACCCACTAGTGGAATTACTGGATTATATGGTATTTCTATTTTTATTTTTTTGAGGAACCTCCATGCTGTTTTCCACAGTGGCTGTACCAACTTACATTCCCTCCAACAGTGCACAAGGGTTCCTTTTTCTCCACATCTTTGCCAACACTTGTTATTTCTTGTCTTTTTTGTTGTAGCTATTCTAATAGGTTTAAGGTGGTATCTCGTTGTGGTTTTGATTTGCATTTACCTGATGATTAATGAGACTGAGCGTCTTTTCATGTGTCTGTTGGCCATCTGTATGTCTTCTTTGGAGAAATGTCTGTTCAGGTCCTCTGCCCACTTTTTAATCAGATTTTTTTTTTTTTTTTTTGGTGTTGGATTGTATAAGTACTTTATATATTTTGGATATTAACCCCTTGTCACAAATATCATTTGAAAATATCTTCTCCCAGGGGCGCCTGGGTGGCTCAGTCAGTGAAGCATCTGCCTTCGGCTCAGGTCATGATCCCAAGGTCCTGGGATTGAGCCCTGCATCAGGCTCCCTGCTCAGTGGGGAGCCTGCATCTCCCTCTCCCTCTGCCTGCTGCTCCCCCTGCTTGTGCTCTCTCTCTCACTATCTCTCTCTCTCTGTGTCAAATAAATAAATAAAATCTATTAAAAAAAAAAGAAAATATCTTCTCCCATTTAGTAGGTTGTCTTTGTTTTATTGATGGTTTCCTTTACTGGGCAAACACTTTTTATTTTGATATAGTCTTAATAGTTTATGTTTGCTTTTATTTCCCTTGCCTTAGCAGACATATCTAGAAAAATATTGCCATAGCCAATATCAGAGAAATTACTGTTTGTGTTCTAGGATTTTTATGATTTCGGGTCTTACGTTTAGGTTATTAATCCATTTTGAGTTTATTTTTGGGTAGTGTCAAAAACTGGTCCAGTTTCATTCTTTTGCATGTAGCTGTCCAGTTTTCCCAGCACCATTTATTGAAGAGACTGTCTTTTCCCCATTGTATATCCTTGACTCCTTCGTCATAGATTAATTGACCATGTAAGCATGGGTTTCTTTCTGGGCTTTCTATTCTGTTCCATTGATCTATATGTCTATTTTTATGCCAGCACCATACTGTTTTGATTACTATAGCTTTGTAGTATATCTTTTTAAACTATTTACTTATTTGGGGCGCCTGGGTGGCTCAGTTGGTTGAACAACTGCCTTCGGCTCGGGTCATGATCCTGGAGTCCCTGGATCGAGTCCCGCATCGGGCTCCCTGCTTGGCAGGGAGCCTGCTTCTCCCTCTGACCCTCCCCCCTCTCATGTGCTCTCTCTCTCTCTCTCTCTCTCTCATTCCGTCTCTCAAATAAATAAAATCTTTAAAAAAATAAAATATTTACTTATTTATTTTTTTATATTTACTTAGAGCAAGAGTGGGAGGGACAGAGAGAGAATCTCAAGCAGACTCCGAGCTGAGTGCGGAGCCTGAGGTGGGGCTTGATCTCACCACCCTGAGATCATGACCTGAGCCAAAATCAAGAGTCAGACACTAAACCGACTGAGCCACCCAGGTGCCCCTATTTATTTATTTTAGAGAGAGGAAGAGAGAGAGAGAGAGAGAAAGCACAAGCAGGGGAAGGGGCAGAAGGAAAGGGAGAGAATCTCAAGCAGACTCCCCATTGAGCATGGAGCCCCATGTGGAGCTTGATCCCACAACCCCGAGATCATGACCTGAGCCAAAATGAAGAGTTGGTTGCTTAACAGACTGAGCCACCCAGGTGCCCTATGTAGTATATATTGAAATCTGGAATTGTGATACCTCCAGCTTAGTTCTTCTTTCTTAAGATTGCTTTGGCTATTTGGGATCTTCTCTGGTTCCATACAAATGTTAGTATTATTTGTTCCAGTTCTTTAAAAAATGCTGTTGGTATTTTGATAGGGATTGCATTGAATAGGTAGATTGCTTTGGGTAATATGCACATTTAACAATATAAATTCTTCCAATCCATGAGCATGGAATATCTTTCTATCTGTTTGTGTCATCTTCCATTTCTTTCATCATGTATTATAGTTTTTGGAGTACAGGTCTTTCATCTCTTTGGTTTTTATTCCTAGGTACTTTATTCTTTTCGGTGCAATTGTAGATGGACTTGTTTTTCTTTCTTTCTTTTTTCCTTCCTTCCTTTCTTTCTTTCTCTTTTTTAAGCTTATTTATTTATTTATTTTTAGTAATCTCTACTATGTGGAGCTCAAACACCCAAGATCAAGAGCTGCATGCTCCTCCAACTGAGCCAGCCAGGCATCCCTGGAATTGTTTTCTTAATTTCTCTTTCTGCTACTTTGTTATTAGTTTGTAGAAATGCTACCAATTTCTGAGTATTGATTTTGTATCCTACAACTTTACCAAAATCATTTATTAGTTCTAGTAGTTTTTTTGGTGGAGTCTAGGATTTTCTATGTATAGTATCACATCATCTGCAAATAGTGACAGTTTAACTTCTTCTTTACAATTACAGATGCCTCTTCTTTCTTTTTTTTTTTTTTTTAAAGATTTTATTTATTTGACAGAGAGAGACACAGTGAAAGAGGGAATACAAGCAGGGGGAGTGGGAGAGGGAGAAGCAGGCCTCCCACTGAGCAGAGAGCCCGACACCGGGCTCGATCCCAGGACCACGGGATCACGACCCGAGCCGAAGGCAGACGCTCAACGACTGAGCCACCCAGGCGCCCCTTATTTCTTTTTCTTGTCTGATTGCTGTGGGTAAGACTTCCAGTACTCTGTTGAATAAAGGTCGCAAGAGTGAACATCCTTGTCTTGCTTCTGAGCTTAAAGAGAAAGGTCTCAGTTTTTTGTTTTGTTTTGTTTTGTTTTTACCATGGAGTATGATGTTAGCTGTGGGTTTTTCATATATAGCCTTTATTATATTGAGGTATGTTCCCTCCAACTCTACTTTGTCAAAAGTTTTTATCATGAATAGATGTTGAATTTTGTCAAATGCCTTTTCTGCATCTATTGAGATGATCATATGATTTTTATCCTTTGTTTTGTTGATGTGATGTATCACGTTGATTAATTTGTGAATATTGAACCATTTTTGCATCCCCAGAATAAATCCCACCTGATCGTGGTGAATGATCTTTCTAATATATTGTGTATGCGGTTTGCTGATATTCTGCTGAGGATTTTGCATCTATGTTCATCAGGGATATTGGTCTATAGTTTTTTGTGTTTTTTTTGTGGTGTCTTTGTCTGGTTTTGGTATCAGGGTTATGCTGGCCTTGTAGAATGTACTTAGAAGCTTTCCTTTTCTATTTTTCGGAATAGTTTAAAGAGAATAGGTGTTAACTCTTCTTTAAATATTTGGTAGAATTCACCTGTGAATCCATCTGGTCCCATACATTTATTTTTTGGTAGTTTTTTGATTACCAATTCAGTTTTGTTAGTTGCAATCAGTCTTTCAGATTTTCTATTTCTTTCTGATTCACTTTTAGAAGATTGTATGTTTCAGGGCGCCTGCGTGGCTCAGTCATTAAACGTCTGCCTTCGGCTCAGGTCATGATCCCAGGGTCCTGGGATCAAGCCCCGGATCGGGCTCCCTGCTCCACGGGAAGTCTGCTTCTCCCTCTCCCACTCCCCCGCTTGTGTTCCCTCTCTTGCTGTGTCTCTCTCTGTCAAATAAATAAATAAAATCTTAAAAAACAAAAGAAGATTGTATGTTTCTAGGAATTTATCTATTTCTTCTAGGTTGTCCAATTTTTTGATATATAATTTTTCATACTATTCTCTTATAATTCTTTGTATTTCTGTGATGTCAGTTGTTACTTCCTCTCTCATTTCTGATTTTATTTATTAGGGTCTTTTCTCTTTTTTTTCTTGATAAGTCTTGTTAAGGGTTTGTCAGTTTTGTTTATCTTTTCAACCAAGGTTTCATTAATTTTTAATTTTTATTTATTTATTTTATTTTTTTAAAAGATTTTATTTATTTGACAGAGAGAGAGACACAGTGAGAGAGGGAACACCAGTAGGGGGAGTGAGAGAGGGAGAAGCAGGCTCCCTGCGGAGCAGGAAGTCAGATTCGGGGCTTGATCCCAGGACCCTGAGATCACTACCTGAGCCAAAGGCAGACGCTTAATGACTGAGCCACCCAGGCGCCCCTAATTTTTGTTTTAGTGTCAGTGTCATTTATTTGTTTGTTTGTTTGTTTCTTTTTCTTTTTAAGTAGGCTCTGCACCCAGTGTGGAGCCCAGTGCAGGGCTTGCACTCACAACCCTGAGATCAAGACCTAGATGCTTAACCAACTGAGCCACTCAGGCACCCCTTCAATGTCATTTATTTCTGCTCTGATCTTTATTATTTCCTTTCTTCTACTCATCTTGGACCTTGTTTGTCCTTTTTCTAGTTCATTTATGTGTAAGGTTAGATTATTTATTTGAGCTTTTTCTTGTTTTTTGAGGCAAGCCTGTATCACTATATACTTCCTTCTCAGAACCGCTTTTTTTTTTTTTTTAAAGATTTTATTTATTTATTTGAGAGAGAGAGAGAATGAGAGACAGAGAGCATGAGAGGGAGGAGGGTCAGAGGGAGAAGCAGACTCCCTGCCAAGCAGGGAGCCCGATGCGGGACTCGATCCCGGGACTCCAGGATCATGACCCGAGCCGAAGGCAGTTGCCTAACCAACTGAGCCACCCAGGTGCCCTCTCAGAACCGCTTTTATTGTGTTCCAAAGATTTTGGCCATTGTGTTTCCATTTTCATTTGTGTGTATTTTTTAATTTCTTCTTTGATTGCTTCATTGACCCTTTGGTTGTTTAGTGTCATGTTGCTTAGTCTCCATGTGTTTGTATTTTTTTCCACTTTTTTCTTGTGATTTATTTGTGGTTTCATACCGTTATGATTGGAAAAGATGTATGATATGATTTCAGTCTTCTTAAATTTATCGAGGCTTGTCTTGTGGCCTAATATGTGATCTCTTCTGGAGGATGTTCCATGTACACTTGAAAATAATGTGTATTCTGTTGTTTTCAGATGAAATGTTCTGTATATATCTGTTATGTCCGTCTGGTCCAAAGTGTCATTCAAAGATCTGATTTCCTTGTTGATTTTCTGTCTGGATGATCTATCCATTGATGTAAGTGGGATCTTAAAGTCCTCTCCTATTATTGTATTACTGTCAATTTCTCTCTTTTTGTTTGTTAATATTTTTTTATGCATTTCGGTGTCCCAGTGTTGGGTGCATAGATATTCACAATTGTAAATTGTACAGTATTTATAATTTACAATGTCCTCTTATTGAATTGAATCCCTTTATCATTATGTAATGTCCTTTTTTTGTCTCTTGTTATAGTCTTTGTTTTAAAGTCTGTTTTGTCTGATATAAATATTGTCACTTTTTTTTTTTTTTGACTTCCATTTGCATGGTGAATGTTTTTGCATTCACCTCCACTTTCAGTCTGTATGTGCCATTAGGTCTGAGGTGAGTCTCCTGTAGGCAGCATATAGATGGGTCTTGTTTTTTAATGCATTCTGCCACCCTATGTCTTTTGATTGGAGCATTTAGGCCATTTACATTTAAATTAATTATTGATAACTACATACTTATTGCCATTTTGTTATTTGTTTTCTGGTTGTTTTTATAGTTCTTTGTTCCTTTTTTCTTTTCTTGCTCTCTTTCTTTGTGATTGATGAGTTTCTATAGTGTTATGTTTGGCTTTCTTTCTCTTTATTTTTTGTGAACCTGTTATAGGTTTGTGTTTTTTTTTTTTTTAAGATTTTATTTATTTTTTTTGACAGAGAGATATAGTGAGAGAGGGACCACAAGCAGGGGGAGAGGGAGAGGGAGAAGCAGGCTTCCCGCCAAGCAGGGAACCCAGTGCGGGGCTCAATCCCAGGACTCTGGGATCATGACCTGAGCCAAAGACAGACGCTTAATGACTGAGCCACCCAGGCTCCCATAGGTTTTGGATTTATGGTTACCATGAGGTTCATATATAACATCCTAAGTCAGTAGCAGTTGATATTAATTTGATGGTCATTTAGGTTCAAAGACATTCTAAAAAAGCAAATTAATAAACAGAAAAAAGAAAAAAAATCTTTTTGTTTTTCTCCTTTTCCCTTTTTGCTTTCTACTCCACATCTTACATATATGTTGTCATATTTTACATCTTTTTGTTCATAGTTCTCTTATGTCTAATTATGGCCATTTCTTTTCCACTTAAGAAGTCCCTTTAACCTTTCTTTGAAGGTTGGTTTAGTGGTTTGTCTGGGAAACTCTATTTTATCTTTGGTTGTTCAGAAGCTGTTCATTTGGACCTTAGTTCTTCAGGAAGAATTGTTCTGTATATCGGTATAATTTGGTGTGTTCCGTGGAGGAGGTGAATTCAGGGCCTTCCTGTGTCATCATTTGGACCAGAATCCTAATCCTTACATTCTAACTTCAGATGGCAGCAGCTGTCAGCCACCGGCACTGCCTTGTCCTAATCTGATTCTCCTTGCAGTAGGCTGTGAGTTCCACGAAGAGAGAACCAGGCAGTGTGTGCACTGTCATGTGCCTTCTTGTGGAAATGACCACATTCTCTTTTTTGCTAGCAGGCACACCCTCCTGCTAAAATGCCAGATACCTGTGTTTCCAGCCTCCCTTGCCACTAAGGCATGGGCCTAGGCATGGGCAAGTGATTCAGTCCTCTCCAGTGTGAACTGAGGGAACTAGTAGAGCGGAGTCTGGGTAGAAAATTTCTTCCTTGACAGAGGAGCAAGGTAAGATGGGAGGCTTCCCTCCCCTTCCTACTTTAAGACTTTGTTCTGTGAAAATGTAACAGAGCTGTGGCCACCATATTGTTACAATGAGGCAAATCTGAATAGATCAAAGAAGCTGACTCTGAACCCTGATATTGTTGAGGCCCTGGACCAGACATGGAACTGCCCTTCTCCTCATACTTCTTCCCACTTTTTACATCCCCTTTAAATAGGTGTTTTCTTACTTATGTTCCCTCAGAGACAAACTCTCCCCGAGTTGAGGACCACTGTTCTAGGCAAATGCTTTAGTTATGTGTCAAAATCTAAAGAGCAAATAATAAGGTCTACACAAATATCTGTTATAAATTACTGATGAGTCCATGAGAATCCATCAGTCTAATAGATTGGTTGGTGGAGAGAATAGGGCCAATGGAGTGTGGGAGGCTGTGCACAGGAGTCAGGGGAGCTAGGTGAAATAATGGGTGCCGTGGGACGGAGGGTTGGTCTGGCTGGAATGTTTCACACAATTCCTAGGGAGTCAGGGTCAACAGAAATCATGCTTGGCAGTTATCATTGCAGGGATCCGATGATAATTCCTGCCTACTGCAAGAGTTGAATTTGGGGATGACTGGTTAGAGAAAATGCTGTCCAAATCAGAAATTCCACCATGAAAACCAGTTCATGTTTCTAATTCAAGGCTATTAATTGAAGCTGCATCCCTATAGTTAATTCTCGAACAGAGAGAGCATCTTTTTAGAAAGGCTTTCCCTCCTCCTCCTTACTCCTCTTCAGAGATTATCTGTTTATACAATGGTACAGAGCTCAGGAGCTGTGACAGCAAGGCATGCTATCTGCTGGGTAAATATTAAACTGTTCTGGAATTAGTACTGAATCTCTTTTTAGTCCTATAATTCCTGAATTAAAAACAATACAGCTGGCATCATTTTATGAACCTTTACACAAACACACCAAACTCTTCTCCCTCCCACCATCTATATTCGTATAATTTCCAAAGCCTCCCCCCCAACCCATTTTGTTTCTAATAAAAATAGAGAATTTTTCTTCTGGACCATTGAGATTCTGCATTGCTGAGACCAGCAGGAAAATAAAGGAGGAAAAAAAAGCCAAGCATGTTTTCAGCTTTTGCCATAGCTGTGGGCTTAGTCACAATTGATGATTAATGCTAACATCTTTATTTAAATGCCAGTGTTGTTATGACAAACTCCAGTCAGCTGCATCGTGGCCTATTAAATAAATGCAATGAATCTTTCTTCTTGCCTGTAGGTTGCCTCCAACAGCCTCCATTCTTCCTTTCCCATCTCCACTCTCTCCAGTCCCCAAACAATTAATCACAGTATCTTCTGTACGGTAATTAGTCCTGTAAGATGAGCTCTGATTTGAAATAATGATTTATGGAACAAAGGAAATGTCTCTTTTGATAAGACTGATACATGCTAAGCTTTAAATTCCCCTCAGGATGAATTTCTTCAGTTCCTAACAAGAATGTAGGAGGAGAACAAAATAACATTTGATGAAAGCCTACTGTGTGGCAAGATTTTTCTCTCATTAGGGCGCCTGGGTGGCTCAGTCGTTAAGCGTCTGCCTTTGGCTCAGGTCATGATCCCAGGGTCCTGGGATTGAGCCCCGCATCGGGCTCCCTGCTCAGCGGGAAGCCTGCTTCTCCCTCTCCCACTCCCCCTGCTTGTATTCCCTCTCTCGCTATGTCTCTCTCTGTCAAATAAATAAATAAAATCTAAAAAAAAAAAAAAAAAAAAAGATTTTTCTCTCATTTACTTTCCATAGCAACCCTGGGAAGCAGTTAGCTGTATTCTTATTCGACAAACAGTAGAACTCAGAGTTGAAATCAGGTTCCAAGGACAAAGTGCTGTAGCTATGACAGCTGTCTCTTCTACTGGGACCAGCAGCTCATTCTGTGAGATCTAGGGGCAGAGTCAGTCCTGGACAAATGGAGAAGAGGAGAGTGTTTTACTATTCGTGCCCCCCAAACTACCTTTCTCCATGTGTCTATTTAGACACTCCCAATGTATCTGAAAAGTTAGGGTAACACTAGCTCAGTGCTTTAACAAACATCCCCTGACTTGAGTGGCATAATGTAGTAGATGGTTTAATTGTCCCCGATTGTTTAGTCTACTTGGTAAGGAGACTGTCACTCTCATCCATTGCCGTGTAACTTGCAATGCCCCTTTATGGGGGTGTATTAGTCTGCTAGGACTGCCACAATAAAACGCCACAGACTTGGGGGCTTAAACAGCAGAAATTTATTTTTTTCGTACTTTTGGTGGTTGGAAGTCCAAGATCAAGGTGCTGGCAGGTTTGATTTCTCCTGAGGCCTCTCTCCTTGGCTTGCAGATGGCCACCTTCTCATTGTGTCCTCACATGGCTTACTCCTGGTGACTCTTCCTTGTATAAGGAGATTAGGGCCCCCTCCCTTATGACTTCATTTATCCTTAATTACCTCTTTAAAGGCCCTATTTCCAAATATAGTCACACTGGTGGTTAGGATTTCAACCTATGACTTTTGGAGGACATAATTCAGCCCATAACAGGGGGTTAAGTAGGGTTTCTACCCTGGTAACTGAGGCTTGGCCATATGACAGGCTTTGGCCAGTGGAATGTAAACAAATGTGATAGAGCCACATCTGAGCAGAAGGTTTAAGAGCCTTGCATAGCAGCTCTGCTAGTGGTTCATTTTCTCCTGTGCCATGAGAACAACATGTCCCAAATAGGGAGTGATGATAGTCACCGCCAAAAAACAGTTATCATGTAATATGAATTATAAATAAACATTTCTTGTCATAAGCTATTGAGACTTTTGGAGTGGTTACCACAGCATAACCTAACAAAAATTGGCTGATACGTGTAACAACATAAAAATGTATTTCTTGTTCAGCTATAGTCTAATGCAGGTTGGATATCTCTCCTTTATGTTTCTTTTTCCAAATAGTGACTCAGGAGTTTGAGCTCCTTGCATGGTAGGGTTCTGTGATCTTGAAGTCCTCATTTCTAGCCACACAGATGAAAACAAGAGAAAGCCAATGATCTCTTGGGAGATTTTAGTGGACAGACCTAGAAATGGAGTATATCACTCTGTCTTCATTTCTTTTTTTTTTTTTAAAGATTTTATTTATCTATTTATTTGACAGAGATTGAGAGAGAGAGTGCATGCACAAGCAGGGGCAGCAGGAGAGGGAGAAGCAGGCTCCCCACTGAGCAGGGAGCCCGACGCAGGGCTCAATTCCAGGATCCCAAGACCATGACCTGAGCTGAAGGAAGACACTTAACTGACTGAGCCACCCTGTCTTCATTTCTTTCTTTCTTTCTTTCTTTCTTTCTTTCCTTTCTTCTTTCAACAGAGAGGTAGAGAGAGCCAGAGAGCACAGGTATGGGGAATGGCAAAGGGAGAAGGAGAAGCAGGCTCCCTGGGGAGCAGGGAGCCCGATGTGGAGCTTGATCCCAGGACTCTGGGATTATGACCTAAGCTGAACGCAGACGCTTACCCAACTGAGACACCCAGGCGCCCCATTTCTTTGATGAGAATTAGTCTCATGTTCCAAACTTAAATGTAAGGAATGTAAGGAAGGCTTATAAATATAGATTTTCCAGAATGTCCAAAAAAGGGAAATATTGGTGAGCATTTTGTCACCCTCTATTTGACCATCTATCCCCAATATTTAATTCCTGAGAGGGGTCCTCTCTTCCAGCTGTTAATAATACCCCAAGTGTATTAATTGACAGTGGCATAGAGTATTAGATACATATCTGTTTTCTTTTTTTTTCTTTTTCTTTTTTTTTTAAGTAAGCTCTACACCCAACATGGGGCTTGAACTCATGACACTGAGATCAAGAGTCACATGCTCTACCAACTGAGCCAGCCAGGCACCCCCAGATACATATGTTTTATTTAACATAAACACTTCTAAAGATCAGAAAGCCTTGTGAACCCCAAAGGAATAAAATGCCAGCAATCTACCTTATAGATGGGGATAGAACCTATATCCATCTACTCATAAGCCAAACTTGACCCAGCTAGTTCAGCGAGTATCTATTAAGCACTTAGCCATGCCCATGTAAGACCCTGGACAATGTGCTGTGGGAAGTGAGAAGCAACTAATTTTCCCTATAAGGTATTAAGAAGGTTGTGTGGAAGAGTGACATCTGAACTGGCCCCAAAGACTTTGTTCCGACAGGGCATATAGTGAATGGCAGAAGGGTGCTGTCATGTGATTGCCCTCATACAGACACACAGAGGAGCACAGTGTGTCATGGGAAGTGCAAGTGGCAAAGAGTGCCCAGATGACAGCATCACTGGGCCAGGGACAATGGGGAGAAAGAGAGGACATGGAGGAGTGAGGTATAGTGGATTAAATGGTGCCCCCCCCAAAAGATAGTTCTACCAGGAACATGTAGATACGATCTTATTTGGAAAAGGGGTCTTTGCAGATGCAAATAGATTAGGGATTTCTAAATGAGATTATCTTGAATTACCCAGGTGGGTCCTACATCCTGTGGTAAGTGTCCTTATAAGAAGAAAACACAGACACAGAGAAGGCCATGGGAAGACAGAGGTACACATTGGAGTGACATAGCACAAACTGAGGGATACCCAGAGCCACCAGAGACTGGAAGAAGCAAGGAAGGATTCTCCCCTAGAGCCTTTTGAGAGAGCACAGCCCTGTAGACACCTTTATTTCAGACTTCTGGCCTCTAAAGCTGAGGGAATACATTTCTGTTGTTTCAAGCCATAAAGTTTATGGTAATTTGTTATGATAACCACAAGAAACTAATACCTGAAGACATGAAGAGTCTGTTCTATGTCTTGCTGAGGAGTTTGGAGCAGGGGATGGGCAGAGGAGGCAATATTGATAATCTTTAAGATGAAACTGATACGGGGCACCTGGGTGGCTCAGTCCATTAAGCGGCTGACTCTTGATTTCAGCTCAGGTCATGATCTCAGGGTCGTGGGATCCAGCCCTGCGTCAGGCTCCATGCTGGGTGTGGAGCCTGCTTGGGATTCTCTCTCCTTCTCCCTCTGCCCCTCCCCACTTGTGCTCTCTCTAAAAAAACATAAAAGATGGAACAGTCTGATTTGTCCATCAGAATGAAAGGCAACTCTGGTGGCTCTGCAGGGTCTTGGGTGATTATGATCAGTCCAGTTGTGTTGCGGAAGTGGGATGATGATGAGCTATGGTGAGCCCTGAGGGGCAGTGGACCTGAAACGGAAACATCTGCCTCTAGAGACACCGGCTGTGCCTTGGCCACGAGGTTCTATAGCCTCTTCCCACCCAGTGAGTTACTCCAGCACCCTCTCAGGTGATATTTAATGGACTGCCTCTGTCTAGCTCTCAGAATGGCCAGTTCACTACCAGAGGGAGGGGAATGAATTCTTTTTAGTGACTCCCTTCTGAAAAAAGCAGAACTGTTGTAATCATCTGGCTATATATTGCCTCTTCTGGAAAACTGACCTCCAAAATATTCTGAGTGCAGTGCATGTGTGGGAGTGCCCCATCGGTGAGCCCCCAAATTCCACTGAGGCTTATTTAGTTCTTTATCACTATATATCAACCCATCCCCAAATACCGTGGCTTAAAACAACCATCCTTTCATCCTCTCGCATAGGTCTGTGGGTTGACTGGGCTTAGCTATGCAGCTCTTCTGCGGGCCTTCCTTGGGGTTTCTAATGGTTGTAATCAGATAGTGTGGGGTCTAGAGTCATCAGGAGGCTCCCCTAGGACACTGGGATGGCTGGGCCTCTCTCCTTCTCCACATAGTCTCAGTACCTCTCCTCTCCACAGGTCTTCTCCACACGGTCTCTCCAAAAGGGGAGAGGGGCTTTGTACATGGTGGTTTTGGGGTCCTGAATATGAGAGTTCCAAGAGGGAGGAAATTATAACTGTTAGTACTCTGAAAAGCCAGGTCTGAAATTGGGAAGGGCTGGCTTCTGCTGCATTCTGTTGGTTAAAGCAGTCACAGTGAAGTAGATTCAAGGAAGGAGAAATAACCTCCATCTTTTGATGGGAGAAGACTGAAAATGGGCACCCGTCTTTAAGGCCATCTCAGGGCTATTTGCAAAAAGTTGCACTTTTGTCATTTTCCCTCAGCAGAACACTGTGCTCAGAGGCACAGTGTAGGTATTCAATGAATATTTGATGAATGGACTGAATGAATACACACATGCCATCAGTCAGCTATGTTTCAGAATGTCTAAGTTATGTTAAAAAGAGAATTTGGTAATTGCGAGGGCGTGATACTGATGTTGCCCAGAAATACTGTTTAAGGTTTAGATTGGGGAAAAGAGAATAGCTTCTTGTCTGGTTAAGAACATAATGTCAGCATAGAGTGGTATTGTTAATGAATCGTGTTGTTAATTACAGGGTGTATATATACCACAATGCTAAGCCCCAGGAAGACACTGTTGTCTGCCCCTAGCCATTTAGTCAAGATACTCGTTACAAAGAAGTATTAATGACATTTAGTTTCTTTTTTTTTAATGAATTCTAATCTAGCAGATAAAACTGCTACAGGCATGAATTAAGACAGATGAGCCATTCCCTTAAAAAATTCAAAAAATTAAAAAGCTTTTAAATCAATATATGCATTTCATCTTTACCAAATAATTCTGCGTTCATAAGTCATATTATTTCCTTTGCTTACCTTTTCCTAATCTTTATCCATCTCTCTTTCCTATGACAGGAATCCTAAAAGTCATACATTTTCTAACTTAAAATACTATGATTGCCTTAATGTTATAATTAAATACTGCTGGTTACATTAATGATTCAGGCATCTCACAAAACGTATATCAAAATGCTGGGGGAAAATATCGATACGTTCTTTGGAGAATGTTATTCAAATTAAGAGATTGGTCAGCTGTCCAAATGGCAGTGCCATTTTAAAGGAGGAATCTCCAGCTACATAATGTGTAGTGAAATTCTTCAACATTTACTGCTTTGAGTTGGTTGTCTCAAATCATGTACTAGGTATTAAATACCCAAAGCAAGTACTATTCTGTTTGAACAAAGGGAGGTCTTCAAGAGGACCAAAGAATAGAATAAGAAACATTAAAAAATGCTTTGAACCCAACAAGCAGGTTCCTGGATGCCTTTGCCCAGCCTCCTCTCCCCATATTCTCCTTTGCCGGCAACTCACCTGTTGGGTAGGACTTGCCCCTGATTCCTCTCAAAGGCCTGCTCAAATTCCACCTCACTCACCGGGGTCGCCTTTCCCGACCACCCTTATTAAAGTAGCATCTCCATTATTCTCAGTTTCTTCATGGCGCACACATCGAGTTGTTAGTTTCTTGTTTATAATTTGTCCCTCTCCACTGAGAGCAGAGGCCCAGCTTTCCCACTGCCCCCCTACAGTGCCTGGCACATAGCAGCTGCTCAGTAAATACCTGTGTATTATTCATAAGGTCAAGTCCCAGAATGTCAGCTTAATGTAATGTACAGGAGTCGAGGGCTTACACACTCCCAAAACAGGTACACGTTTCCACAAAAGGGAAAGATAAACACTGCCGATAGGAGTGCCAACCCTAGAGTCTAACGAGGAGACATCTGCACCAGTTGTGGAAAAGGCTGCCAGTTCCAGATTGGCCTTGTTATTCATGGGGTGTAAAAAAAAGAATTGTTTCGGGGCGCCTGGGTGGCTCAGTCGTTAAGCGTCTGCCTTCGGCTCAGGTCATGATCCCAGGGTCCTGGGATCGAGCCCCGCATCAGGCTCCCTGCTCAGCCAGGAGCCTGCTTCTCCCTCTCCCCCCTGCTTGTGTTCCCTCTCTAGCTGTCTCTCTCTGTGTCAAATAAATAAATCTTTAAAAAAAAAAAAAAAGAATTGTTTCTTCCTCTTGGAAGATGGCTCATTGTCAGTATTTATCATTTCGTACTAACTATCCCCTTAAAATGCTCTTCATGAAGACGGGTTTCCTGTCTTTCATGGCCCTCTCCACCTTCCCCCACCAGCTGCCCTTCTTTTTTGCATTTAAGCTATGAGCTACCTCAGCAACCTCAAATGGTTCTTTGGAAATATCTTTCATTTGGATCAGTGGAAGTTTTCCAGATGTGAGGAGTCGCAGTAAACTAGGAAAAAATCAGCAGAAATTCAAACATTTTATTTTCTTGTTGCAAAATGATTTTCAGTTCTTCCTACACCCAAAGCAGTGCCCAGGAATTCCAAAGGATTAAAAACTTCACTGTTTCTCAGTGCCTCCACCATTTTTTTTTTTTTTTTTTTTAAGTAGGCTCGACGCCCAGCATGGAGCCCAACACAGGGCTTGAACTCATGACTGGGAGATCAAGACCTGACCTGAGATCAAGGGTCAGATGCTTAACCGACTGAGCCACCCGGGCACTCCACCACCATCAATTCTAATTCACCAGTTGTACCCATCCGCTCTCAACTGGGGAAAATGATTGTATCCATTGGTAGGATTGAAACTGAGTTTCCAAAATATTTGGTGATGGTATTGAGGTTCACTTTGTTTCTTTAGGGATGATCAATATCTCACAAGAATAAATGTAGCATCAAATTGTATTATTTCAGTGGCAGGCTTCTAATTATGATTCCGTTGATAAATCTGGTGCTAAAAGCATGCAATAACCTTGCTCCTTCGTTTATGTTTGCCTCTGGCTAATTTTCTTTTAAAATTAAACTCTTCAGAAGAGAGTTTAAGGTGTGGAATTTTTATTTCAGTTAAGTAGTCCTGGCTCATTCATGGCATATACCCAGCTTTCCTGGCCCATTGCTAGTCTTACTTAAAGGGTGGATGAGCTTATCGAGGTGGTTTGATAATGCCAGGCAACAAGTCTACTACCTGGTAATCTCAGTTTCAAAGAATGTCAAGCAAGAGGTGTGGACTTCGTTTACTGTGCTGGCTAGATGGGAGGACCACTGCATGCTTATTGGTTTACTACACTGGGTGCTGGGACTTGATGTTGGGCTTTTGTCCATTTGTTTGCCTCACTTGGGTCTCTCTAACTTTTAAAATAGGAAAGTATGCTTGAGTTCTTACATAAGCAAGGTTTCTGCCAACCTGCATGGCACTTGGTCTACATAGAAACGGAGTTTAGGGCCCAGAAGGAACATCCTGACTTCCAATTCTCCAAGCACAACACCAATACAAAAGTTATTGAGAAATGGAGAGCATCTCTCTGGCTGCTTGGGTTTCTAGTTATAGTGGTTTCTAGACTATAGCCACTCCCAGGAAAGTCTCCATGGTAAGGGTGGTTTACTTAATTCACAAGAGAGACGACCCTTGTTATAAATGTAAAGGGAGGATTTGGGGGAACATTTTTTGTCCCTACACGAAGAAGTAATGTGTTCTTGCCAAACATAACTGGTAGTACTTAGCATTTTGATAAGATAACTTGATGAAGGAAGCATTTGTCTTTTCTAAAATGATTACTTATTTCTAATTACTTGTATATCTGTGTTCCTGTGAGATTATAAACTCTTCGAAATTACGGACAATGTCTCTCTCTCTCACTGCTGTATCCCTAACCTGGGACAAGGTCTGATACTTGGCAGAGTGTCCATAAATATTTATAGATTGAACGAGGAAGAGATGAATGATATCCTTGAAGTTAATAGCAATTTACTGCCCAAGTTTATTTTTGTTGTTGTTGTTGAACTTAATTTGTTTATAGAGGAAGAGGAACCTACACCATATTTTGTGAACAAGACACATTACATGCAATTGGTCTTGTGAATGTTGAAGGTCAAATTCGTATATACCAGTTTGTCAGTAAACTTTTGGCCTTTTGTGATACTGGATTTCTATTGGTGAGTTTTTTTACAGTATTGTTGGGAGGTTTTAAGAGATGATTATTGTGAGAAATGCCATATGTTTACCTGTAGGCCATTCTGGTGTTTGCTGGTAACTGCATTCCCCATGGCCCTCCGCACTTAGTGAAATATAGAAGCATTCTGTGCTTGCTCCCCCACAGTTAGCCATATGCCACTTCGTATCTATAGGTAATTCTTCCACATCACTCCCTCTTGGGAAAGAAAAACAGCTCCCATATATGAAGGCTCATTCGAAAATGACAAGCATGTACAATGTTTAATTTAAGAAATACTTCAACCTTGAGTATTTAAAAGCTTAAAGAGAGCAGTACCTTTGTGGGAACAAATCCGGTGTTCAAAATTTGAAGAAATCCAGTCGGTTTCAAGCAAGCTTCTAGATTTATCTCCTACTTTAAAAGACTTAGGGAAGGGAGATGAAGGCATGGAAGTTATTTTTAGCACTATTGAAATCGTGGAGGGACACATTTACTGCTCTGCAAGTTGAGAAGGTTTTTCTGCTATGCTGAAAACAGGTCTTTTTCCTCCTTCCTAAGGCAATGCTGGCTTCTAATCCAGTGTGTGTGAAGCTAATAGGGGCCCTTGTTAATAATCATCAATCCTCAATTGTCAGTGGTGACCAGGAGCTTCGGAAAGGACTTGTGCAGTGGAGAAGTCAAGAAAACACACTACCCAGATGCATACGAATGCTAAAGCTTTGAAATGGACAAAGTCTAAACATTATTGCAAATTGGCTTCTGATTTTAATGCATATAAAATAGCAAGTAAAGGCCTCTACTGATCCCTCCCAGCAAACCTATCTTTGAAAGAGTTGTGCTTTCTTAGAAATTTATGCTAGATTTTGCATTTTTAATAGTAAGTTTCCTTCAAACTCTGACCCTGTGGAAGTGTTCTGGGCAGTTATGTTGATTATTGATTTAAGGCAATCAGGAAATATGCTTTCTATCTCTTTGTACTTACCTATTCTAAGTATTTCACATACATGGGATCAATTTTTTTTTTAAGATTTTATTTTTAAGTAATCTCTATACCCAACGTGGGGCTCAAACTCACAACCCCAAGACGAAGAGTCGCACACTCTACCAATGGAGCCAGCCAGGTGCCCCTGGGATCAATTTTTTAACAGGGGAAAATCCAAGCCAGCAGTAGCTATCATTTGGTAAGTGGGATATGAGCAAATGGTTGGATTTCACAATCTGGAAGCCTTCCTTCTGCCAGCTGGCTACACCAGAAGTGAAGGACAAGCTGGAGAATCTTGATAATTGAGCAAAAACCAATCCTGGAATACCTAGGTACTATAGATGAAAGTGTAGAATTTCAGGTGAATTCCTATGTCCCCAAACTGGAAATTTGGGCAGAATTCCATAGTAGAATCTCAAATTGTTACAGTGACCTATGTCTGGTGCGTAAAATTACTAAACTGAGAACTCCACTCTCTCCAACTCTCCTACCCTTCCTTCCTTCCTTCTTTTCTTTCTTCTTCTTCATCTTTTTTTTTTTAAGATTTTATTTATTTATTTGACAGAGAGCACAAGCGGGGGGAGCAGAAGAGGGAGAAGTAGGTTCCCTGCCGAGCAGGGATCCTGATGCGGGGCTCGATCCCAGGCCCCTGGGATCAAGACCTGAACCGAAGGCAGACACTTAACCGACTGAGCCACCCAGGTGCCCCTTTTTTTTTTCTTTTTAAAGATTTTTTAATTTATTTGACAGAAAGAGAGAGAGAGAGAGCAGGAACACAAGCAGGGGGAGTGGGAGAGGGAGAAACAGGCTTCCCGCCGAGCAGGGAGCCCGATGTAGGGCTCAATCCCAGGACCCCGGGATCATGACCTGAGCCGAAGGCAGACGCTTAACTGACTGAGCCACCTAGGCATCCCTTCTTTTTTTTTCAAGTAAGCTCTGTGCCCAACGTGGGTCTCGAACTCATGACTCTGATATCAAGAGTCACAGGCTCCACTGACCGAGCCAGCCAGGTGCCCCTTTTTTTAAAACAAACTTTATGGAGCATATAGTAGGGTCAACACTATGGAAATGATAATGTACAAAGCAGGCATTATCTCTACATTCACAGAATCCACACTCATGTAAAGACAGACAGTAAAATGAGTAGCTGCACTGCGCTGTGTTGAAGGAAAAGAACATATTATGAGTGAGAATAATGGCAGTGGGAAGCGCCTTTAGACCAAGTGTTCAGGAGTGGCCTCTCTGAGGATGTCATATTCAAGCTGGGAGCTGAAGGTCGCAAAGGAGGCAGCCATGTGAAAAGTGGTATGCAGGAGTTCCAGTTGGAAGAAAGGCCATGTGAATGGCACTGTGGCAAGAAGGCACATAGCACATTCTATCAAGAAAAGATCAGAAACCTAGTGAGTGAGGTGGGACTGGAGAAGTACCCAAGGGCCCAGTCATACAGGACTTTCTAGTCTGTGGTACAGAACTTATTATAAAAGGAATGGCCAGTCATTAGACAGTATCAAGTAGGGGATCGACTTGAGCCAATGGTTTTTTGTGTTTTTTTTTTCTCTTGCTGTGAGGAGATAGGATTAAGGGGATAAGAGCAGACTCCAGGAGAACAGTTAGGA
Source organism: Leptonychotes weddellii (assembly GCF_054177405.1). Lineage (NCBI taxonomy): Eukaryota > Metazoa > Chordata > Mammalia > Carnivora > Phocidae > Leptonychotes > Leptonychotes weddellii. Next base: position 99,162,800 of record NC_138385.1, on the reverse strand, counting down.
GGGTAATGGAAAGGTCCAAGTGAAAGATAATGGTGGCCTGGACATAGTGAAGATACATCTATTCATACAGTGGTCATTTGTGGAATCCTATGACTGTGCTAGGCAGAATGGAATAAACATGGGTGTTCACATTGCTATTCTGTCCATGTAACATTCCTCTAAGGGAGTTGGAAACAAATAAAATACAGATCAGGAATCAAGTTGATAATTTGTTGCTGTTTAATAAACACTTATTAATACTTCTCTGTGCCAAGCAGACGGCACCATTTTTCTTTAGAATTTTGAAGGCATTGCTCCCATGTTTATCTTCTTGGTCCCAGGATTGCTGTTGAGAAGACCAAAGCTGTTTTGGTTCTTGATCCCTTGCTTTGACCTGGTTTTTCTCTGCAGAAGCTGGAGGGATCTTCTCTGTTCTGCTCTTTCATGATGACAGGCTTTAGTTTGGGTGTCTGAGCATCCATTTTGCTGAGCACTCCCTGAGCCAATTCAGTGTCAACATGCATGCTTTTCAGTACCTGAAATTAAAAAAATAATTGTATCAATGATTTCGTGTCTCCCATTTTCTCCTTACTTTCTCCATATCTTATTATATCCAGATATTGAACCACTAGACTGGTCCTTTCTCTTTTTTTTTTGTACTTTTGGAACATTTACTCAATTTTATCTTCTAACCCATCCATTGAGCTATTTATTTTTAATTTCTATGAACCCTCCTTTTCTATTTAATCTCTGGATGTTCCTTTTGTACAGGATCTGGTAACCTGGAAATCTAACTGCTTCTTAAACGTACTTTTAATCAACCCACTCTTTTTTTTTTATAATTCCATCCTCTCCCCAACTCCCTGACGTACTTGACATTGCCAGTTCCCGAGCCTTTGGAGTAACCTAGGCAGGGATCAGCAAACTTTTTCTCTGAAGGACCAGATAGTAACTATTTGAGGCTTTGTGGACCATGCAGCTGCCTATCACATCACAACCCCTCTCACCTGCTCAGCTCTGCTGCTGTATCAGGAAAGGAGCCACAGACAATACCAAAGTGAATGGATGTGCAACCTTTATTTACTCGCCCCCAGTGTGTGATCTAAATTGAGCTGCGTTGTGGCTCTCCCCGCTGCTCCTTCAGGTTTTCAGCTTCTTTTGGTCTGCTAACTCATCAGCTTCCCATCCAGCTGCTTTCCAGCTTCCCAAGTTTTGTTGCTGTTCTTTGTTTCCCCTCCAATTCTTATTTTGAGATTGTATGTTTTTAATCCTTTCACAGTCCTTTTCCTGGAGTTTCAGGAGCGAAAGTAAATAAATATCTTGTTTCTTCTGTCATCTTTACCTGGACACTGCATTTAAGCAGTAACTAGTCAAGGGTAGAGTGAGGTGTTTACATTCCTTATTTCTGTAATTTGACCCAGACACTTAGGCCGTTTAAATGATTTTACTTGTTTTACCCTTTTGCAGGGCCCACTAATTCGGGTTCTTCAATCTTTGTTTTCCCTTCTTGTGACACAAAGCTTACTTTTATCTTAGTCTTTATCAAGAAATCTATTTCCAGCAGTTGGTAGGATCTTAGCATTTATAATTTCATGTAAAATTAATAGACCATAGATTTTAGGCAGCACGGTCAATGTATGAGGCTAACTTGCAAATGGTAGGTCAGAAAAACAGCTCTCCCAAGGAGAGGCTGGCACCAGCCAAGTATGCTCAGAGAATCTAGAACCAGCTGCTTCTATTTCCACCTTCCAGAAGTAGAACCGAAGCCAGCAGGAGCAGTGGCTAGTCCTTGCACCCTGGAACCTTGAGCCATGGTGGCAAATAGGACAAGAAACCACTCCCAGAACAACACCTCCCAATAAGCTAGGGATAGCAGCACATAGATCTTTAAACCATGATTATGCTCCACAATTCTTCCCTTCCTCTCCTAGAACAAAATACAAAAATCTTAGTGTGCTATTGGCCAAGGAAAGAGGGCTGAAAGAGAAATCCACTGTTTTTTCCAACTAGAGAATGCTTCTTCAATATTGCAGGAAATGCCATAGGAGCAGTGGCTTTCTACGATGACTGCACAATGCTGTCACCTGGGGAGCTTTGAAAATCCCGATACCCAGGCCTCACCCTAGATTATTGATATCAGACTCTCAGGGGGCAAGACCTGGGCATTAGTATTTTAAAGCTCCTGTGTGGGTTCCTTATATATTTTGGATATTAAATCTTTATCAGAGATAGGATGTGCAAATATTTTTTCCCATTCTGTAAGTTGTCTTTTCATTTTGTGGATTGTTCCCTTTGTTGTGCAGAAACTTTTTTGTTTGGTGTAGTCCTACTGGTCTGTTTTGCTTTTGTTGTGTGTGCTTTTGATGTCATGTCCAAGAAATCATTTCTAAACCTAATGTCATGAAGTTTTCCCCTATGTTTTCTTCTAGGAGTTTTATAGTTTCAGGTCTTTTCTTTTAAAGAGAGAGATTGAATGAGAGTGTATGCGAGTGGGGGCAGGCAGAGGGAGAGGGAGAGAAGAACCTTAAGCAGGCTCCTCATCCAGCGCAGAACCCGTTGTAGGGCTCGATCTCATGACCCTGAGATCATAACCTGAGCCAAAACCAAGAGTCCAATGCTTAACTGACTGAGCCACTCAGGTGCCCCTATAGTTTCAGGTCTTACATTTAAGTCTTTAACTCTTTTTGAGTGGATTTTTGTGTATGGTGTAAGATAAGGGTCCAATTTCATTCTTTTGCCTTTGTATAATCAGTTTTCCCAACACATTTGTTGAAGAGACCATCCTTTCCCCATTGCGTATTTCTGGCCCCCTTGTCAAAAATCAATCGACTGTGTATGCATGGGTTTATTTCTGAACTCTCTGTTCTGTTCCATTGGTTTATATTTCTGTCTTCACTATGCTGGTGGGCAAAGGATTTGAATAGACATTTAGTTAATAATGAATAATAGCTCAAATTTAGGCACTGTTCTAAGTACTTTCCATATACTGTCTCACTTCATCCTCATAGTAACCCTCTGAGGGAAGCATTATCATTTTCATATTTTTACCAATAAGGAAACTGAGGCACAGGGAGGTTAACTTACTTGTTTAAGGTTATACACAGGACATAAGTGGCAGAGCTGGGACTCCATCTCTGGGGTTCAAAGTCATGGCTGCACTGCTTCTACATTTAGTTTTGTAAATGGATGATGTCTTTATGAAAAATAATCAAATTATAACAAAACGAATATAAAACTGAGCAGAAATATAAATCCTTGAGCACAGCACAACTCCATAATTTTTTTTAATCTTAATTTTAAAATACCCATGGCTTGAAAAACAAAGTTTTGAAGTTTGGTCCACAATTTCATTTGCTTATAAGACCCGAACTGAACAAATGTAAGGTGATACATAATCTCTTCTTACTCCTCATAGAATAAATATTCACATTTTTGGTGGCATAGTTATCGGGTTTTACTACTCCTTGCTGTGGCAGACTCTGCTGGGGCTGTTACACAATATATGGCTGTGGAAATCCAGCGTACTGTGTACCAAATATTTCCAGCTCTCCACTCTCTGGGCACATTGTAGGGTTGCAATTCCCCTCGCCTTGGAAGTTAGGTGTGACCACGTGACTTGATTTGGCCAGTGAATTGTGACCAGGTGGGATACATGTAACTTCCGAGCAGAAGTTTGCGGAGGCAGTTTGCAATCAGCTTTAGCCGTCTTTCCCTCGGGAACTCTGACTAGCTATGCTTTTGATAATGTGTGCTCTGACAGCCTGAGACCTGGAGAGGTTGCAAAGCAGAGCCCCACCACCCTGGATCTTGCAGGTCTTTATTACTAGAGCATAATCTAACCTATTCTGACAGTTACAATGATATGAGCGCCACCTTATCTTTCTAAAATCTGAAAGATTCTGACTTCTGAAACAGCTCCAGTGCCAAGGATTTCAGACAAGAGATTGTGGATCTTTATTTGAATATACGAAATTGGCATTTTTTTCCCCAAGAAAGTCCAAACTGTGTCCATGCTTTGAGCATAGCCATTTCCTGAAGAGTAAACTAGCACCTGAGCAGTGTCCTCTGCACTGAGCTCTTGGAAGTCAGGGGTTGTCTCATTTATCTGGGTAGTCTCCATGCCTGATGGGGGGTGAACACTCAGTACACAGACACTGAAAACATCCGTGGCACAAAGACCGTGCCTGGAGCTTGAGGCTCCAGGGGAAAGAGCAGAGAATGTATAAGAGGTGAAGGTGAAAGTTATCTATTTCATCTACTCCACAATTTGGCCTTGTTCAAATAATGAACTGGAGGCCTAGCAAATCCTGTGTGAAAGGACAATATAATGGCTGTAAGTAAATGTTCATGTGTTGATATCAAGATTAACTGAAGTAATGAGAACAAGTAAGGCTCTTAGCACAGAAGTGGTTTATAGTGAACTTGTAGTCATTTTGGCTATTAATGAAACAAAATAGGTAGCAATCCTTATGAAACTCTGTGTAAGAGGGGGAAAACTAGCTAACACTATGGTTTTTAAACCATGCTTTACTGCGTTCCATGGATTCTGAAGCACCTCTTAATAGCCCTGTGGTGGGAAATCTCAGAGCCCCGGGGAGGCCAAGGGCGGGTAGGGCCTGAACCATCACTGCTCCAAGCTCAGCAGCTGTGCTTTACAGCCATCATGGATTAGTTTCCACCTAGGACTTTTTGTTTGAAGAAAGGATCCTATGGATAAAAACGTTGAAAGCCATTAGAGTGATGCATATATTTTTTTTAGTTTATTTGACAGAGAGAGAGCACAAGCAGGGGGAGTGGCAGGCAGAGGGAGAGGGAGAAGCACACCCCCCTTCCCCACTGAGCTGGGAGCCCCATGTGGGGCTCGATCCCAGGACCCCAGGATCATGACCTGAGCCGAAGGCAGATGCTTAACTGACTGAGCCACCAGGCGCCCCGAGTGATGCATTTTAGAGAGACCTTCGGCAGCAAGTGGTGAAAACCAAGGCTTTTTGATAAATTTCATTTTAAAATAAATGAATTAGTTACTCATAGTATTCTGGTATTCTGGCTAATTAAGGTTTTAATGTCGCATGTTGACATAACATTTTATTTTATTTTATTTTTTTTAAAGATTTTATTTATTTATTTGAGACAGAGAGAATGAGATACAGAGAGCATGAGAGGGAGGAGGGTCAGAGGGAGAAGCAGACTCCCCGCTGAGCAGGGAGCCCGATGCGGGACCCGATCCCGGGACTCCAGGATCATGACCTGAGCCGAAGGCAGTCGCTTAACCAACTGAGCCACCCAGGCGCCCCTTGACATAACATTTTAAAAAATACTAAATGCTGTAGCAATCATGAGCATATGGATCCTTACAACATTTTCCCTGCCTCCTCAAAAACCAAGTAATAGATTTGGAAATTTGTAGGTTAATCACATGAGAGTTCTCCTATGTTAGAATTTAATGAGATGTTACTTGAAGCTCCTAGAATCTCCTCCTTGGCTCATGATTAAGGGCCTTGAAGGTCACACTCTTAGTATTCTGATTTAAGGTAAAATTAGAGACTTTGAGAAAAGGCCATTGGGTGGATTCCATTTTCAAGGTGCCATTTATGTGATAAATGGGAAGTCACTGAGTGACTTTAGCTCAGTCTGGCTTATGAATTGTGTAGAGTGTTGCGGGGGTGTATAAGGGGAATATATAAAGAAGCTGTCCCCTCATGAACTGACTGACCCATGAGGTCTCACAGTAAGATGCTGTTCCTACTCACTCTTCTTCACTGTTGGTACTTCAAGGAGTCCTTTTCTGGGAGCCCTTTTGGGGAAAACAAAAGAGACTTTAAACTCTCAGAGAGTATTTGTTCAGTAGTGGAAGAGGAAGGAGGGCTGCTCACAACACCTTATCTAAGTTAGAGACTTCCGGAAGGTGGCATGTTTCCAAAGACAAATCTGATTGTTTTGAAGTTTTGTCTGGGGAGAGCCCTGAAAATGTGTTTATGTTTGTGTTGGTGAGGTGCAGCTAGAGGGGGAATGGAGTGTTCCCCTTTTCCTCTTTTCACCCATCCAGAATGTCACTGATTTCCAGGATTCTCAAATGAGACCAATATCATTAGAAGTCTACTTAAGGTCACGTAGAGGCTCAGCGAGGGCTGCAGTTAGCCTAGGACCATGATCACCCTGAACAGCGTTATCAGAGGGTGGGGAAAAGTGTAACCCGGGCCCCAATCGGCTCAAATGGTCTTTTGAACAAGCACTCAGTTCTATGCAGGAAAAAAAATCAGTGACAGGCATTTTCACATCCCATCCAATATAAGTCTCTTTGGTGGTAATTATTTTTTTTTTTTTTTTAAAGATTTTATTTATTTGTTTGACAAAGAGAGACACAGCGAGAGAGGGAACACAAGCAGGGGGAGTGGGAGAGAGAGGAAGCAGGCTTCCCGTGGAGCAGGGAGCCCGATGTGGGGCTCGATCCCAGAACCCTGGGATCATGACCTGAGCCGAAGGCAGACGCTTAACGACTGAGCCACCCAGGCGCCCCCAATTATTATTTTTAAAGATTAAAAAAAAGTAATCTCTCCACCCACCGTAGGGCTCAAACCTACAACCCTGAGATCAAGAGTCACAAGCTCCACCGACTGAGCCAGCCAGCCAGCCAGGTGCCCCATTTGGAGAGATTCTGTCTCTCCCTCTCCCTCTCCCCATTTCCCCACCTTCTCTCCCTCTCTAAAAAGGAAGAAAGTACTTTGAGGATAGAATTGACTGAAGTATTTAAAGCTGGATGCAGGAGTTGCAACTGAAAAAGATACTACATATTTTTTGCCCATGTCAGTAAATCTGGTATACACAATATGTGACTTTGGTGAACAAAGAGATGCTGGGATGTCATTAATTACAGTAATAAGAGAACAATGTGGTTAAGAGAGTGTTCACAAGTTGTCCCATTAGCACCTCCTAAAAATAATCATCATGGCTGAAGTGCTTTTTTCATGTGGAAAGCTTAATAATTAAAACAAAACAACCAAGAGCAGGAGAATCTTTAAGTAAAGGTGAGGGAGGAAGAAAGGTGAATTTTTTACCACCACATTTTTCAGTGCTGTGGTCCACTATTACCACCAGCTGGCTGCAACTTCTGTAAATAATGCAGATCCTTTCTACTATCATCCTGGGGTCTTGCCCTTAGTGTTCTACAGTTTGCATTGCTGTTCTCTGTCATTCTATCTTTCATTATAGGATCATAAACTGATTGTAGGAACTGCTGATTTCTCACTGAGGATTTGTTCTTGACCTTGTTGGTGTCCTCTGGGGGCATTTTAGCAGAGTAGAAAACTCTTATCACTAGGGACTAGCCTAAAACTCCTCCAAAACATCCACAATGACAACAAGAACCAGAAAACCATTTATTAGGAATAAGCCAGACACTGTCTTAGGCGGTGATAAAGTGAATTCTTATATTGGGCCCGCAAAACAAGAGGCTGCCCCAGTGGCTCAGCCCACATAGCAAATCTAAACCTAGGTCACCCTGCACTTACAGGAAGCACCTCATTGGCAAGGAAACCTAATATGAATCACAGTCTTCTAACTCAGCTTCAGCTAGCTTCCCTTACCCTAGAAAATAGAAGTTTATACATTTTATTTCATTTAAACCTCACTACTTACTAAGTGGGTATCACTTCACAGATGGCAAAATTGAATTTCCAGACGATTAGTCTCAGGCTTTTTACTACACTACAGGAAATTTCGAAAATGTATGACAAAGAAAGGGGTCTTTTGAGCCCAGATTTCGGAAGGACAAGTAAGGGGCCACGGAGGGGGCTGGCAGAGGTAGGCTGCTCTTTCCAGCTTCTCCCAGCTGTGAGCCTCGGTGACTTCACATTTTAGGCTCATCTTTGCCAAGCTGCAGAATCAGTTCGGACACCTGTGGGCGGCATGTTAATGGTTATGGGGCTTAGGATACGCTACCCCCAAATCTGGCACCTCAGCATCTGAATATTTTAAGCTGAAGGAATTTGAGAAAAGGCAGGCATAGGAAGGACTGTCTGATGGTTCCTTGAAGCAGTTCAGAGAACCCTGTGAGAGGTACCCTCCTTCTACGTGGAGGAAAGGAGCATCCTTATCTCTGAAGGTAGAGAGGTACTGAGAAGAACTGAAGGAATGGGCCTAGCTAGGCTTCCCCGGGTTTACTACCCTTAGCTTTTATATATCCTTCTGTCCTATCACATTTTTCTATGACTTTCAATTCTTAAACTGAGCATAAAAATACTCAGGTGTAATGGTTCCTTCAGGTCTTCATTTCATTATGGAGGCTCCTATATCACATAAAACTTGTATTACATAAATTTAGATGCTTTTCTTTTTGATAATCTGCCTTTTGTTACAGGGGTCCCAGCTGAAAACCTTGAAGGATAGAAGGAAGAGAATATATTTTTCCTCCTCTGTGATGGCTCACACCCTCTGGAAGATGAGCTCTAGAGTTCTCAACTGCCTGCCATATGCTTGATCGCGGGTGTGACGTCAGAGCCAGAGCCTTCCTGACGCCCTACCCCTGGCCTCCCCCTGTCTGTAATTCATTGGCCAGTTCCATTCAGTTTCCTTGTTAGCATGCTGTTTTCCTCCCTGGGACTGTAGGCCGCTCTGTTCTCTGTTTCTTGCTTTCCAAAAGGTGGGATTATAATACATTCAATTAAAGATGTATGTGAGGCTTAGAGAGGGGAGGACTGCTTTAGAGAACATTAGCTACTCAAATAGAATGTAGAGCCATTCCCTTAGAAAATGCCGAATATTGGGGTGCCTGGGTGGCTCAGTCAGTTAAGTGTCCAATTCTTTTTTTTTTTTCTTTAAGATTTTTATTTATTTGAGAGAGAGTGAGTGAGAGAGAGAACACAAGCTGGGGGGGTGTGGAGAGGCAGAGGGAGAGGGAGAAGCAGACTCCCCGTTGAGCAGGGAGCCTGGTGCAGGGCTCGATCCCAGGACCCTGGGACCATGACCTGAGCTGAAGGCAGACACTTAACTGACTGAGCCACCCAGGTGCCCCAGTGTCCAATTCTTGATTTCGGCTCAGGTTATGATCTCAGAGTTGTGAGATGGAGCCCCGCATCGGGATCCACGCTAGGTGTGGAGCCTGTTTAAGATTCTCTCTCCCTCTCCCTCTGCTCCAACCCCCACTACCTCTCTCTCTCTAAAAAAAAAAAAAGAAAAGAAAAGAAAACAACAACAACACTGAATATAGTAACAAGAGGAGGTCACTTCACTATTAGTACATAGATAAACCCTTAGTGGGATTCACTGGTGCTACGGTCCCATGATAACTGGATGCACTTTTTTTTTTTTTTTTAAGATTTTTATTTATTTATTTGACAGAGATAGAGGCAGCGAGAGAGGGAACACAAGCAAGGGGAGTGTGAGAGGGAGAAGCAGGCTTCCCGCGGAGCAGGGAGCCCGACGCGGGGCTCGATCCCAGGACCCCGGGATCACGACCTGAGCCGAAGGCAGACGCTTAACGACTGAGCCACCCAGGCGCCCCCTGGATGCACTTTTTAAATGACCCTCTAGTGTAACCTAATTCTTCCTTCTGTGTAGAAAATTCCTTGAAACCTTCTTTTATATCTGTTTTAAATAGCATCTTTATTCTTTTCCTTTTTCATTTTTGGCCTTTCAGAAAATAAACTCAGAATGTTTCAAGAGCATTAGAATTTTTCCCCCCAATGTTAAAGTTAGAGAACTGAGATAGAATTGTCACTGAATAGAGGCAGGCAGGCTACTAACATATGTTCCAGAATTTGGCCCTCAGGTTTGGAGTTTCAGAAATGGGAATTGTGTGGTACTCGGAGTCAGCCTTAAATGTAACCTAACCATACTCATAAGAGGCTGGTTTATCATCAGAGTCAGAATTTGTGTACCGTGAGGTACAGGAAGACCAGAATATCTGTTGTATCTGATACTGCATTTTCTCCCTTACAGAAAAGCTGTGGTTTTTGTGGAAAAGCCAGAAAAATAAGTAAGAAAAAGCTAGATGAACTCACCGGCTGGCCTCCTTTCCCTCTAGATCCCTTGAATATTAACTTCCTTGATAGAACCTGTTAAAGGATAATTTTTAACAATGGTAAACTCATGACTCTCATACAAATGGAAAATGAACACATGAAATATTTGATGTAGCTCATTAATTAAGTGAGGACCCCAGGAAGATGCTATGACCAGTTCAAAGTACAGTTTATATGAAGTAAAGAAGTGTTGAAATGAATTTACAAATGGATACAAAACTGGGTTTTCCCATGGGGTGTGGTTGAGGGAGTTGATTGAACTACCACCAGACAATTTATTTGCACGTCTTGGGCAAGACTTATTTTACATTGCTATTACCTACAATTTATAGAGTCGTAAAACAGCTCAAAGGAAATGAAAGGTTAGAAGCAGCCCACAAGACTGTGCTCTACACAATCCATAGTTTTTACTTTGGAGATACCTAGTAACCTTTTTTGCTTATTTCAGATTTTCTTATAAACTTGTCTGACCTCTTCTTCTTGCAGACAGTCATTATCTTGAAGATCAATTGTAGAACTGATTTCTCCCGGCCTTGAGACACCTTTCTTCCCTCCCTTCTCCACTGGCCAATTAAGAGTCCTTAGCAATATACCCTAAGGAAGTAGCTTTTAGTATTTAAAGCACCCTCAATTGGCCTTTTGTGCCATTGAAAATCAGCACTTAATACATTTGATTCCCAAACCTGGTTGATCAGAATCATCTTGGATTTTCAGGAATATAGACATCCAGGTCCATCTCTGGATTTTCTGATCCAGGTTCTTGAGGATTGGTTCTTGAGGGACATACATGTCTTTAACAAAAGCTCATGTTAGGAGTCTGTGGATATACTCTGGCTTAGAGACCAAGGGCCCTGAAAGGAAAAAATGCCAGCCTTGATTTGGGGGGTGGGGGATTGGGCCAGAGGAATATTTGAAGTGAAAGTGGCAGGACCTAGTGACCAAGGACTATTGTAGTGGATGGTGGGGGAGGAGGAGGAATTTTCATGAGCTGAGGATAGCTTCCAGTCACTGAGCAACTTGGATGGTGGTAAGGCTCATTATCATCTTTATAATATTTAAATCATTAGACACTCACGTTAGTATAGCTTTTCTCTCTACCAGCATTTACCATTACTTTAGAAAGTTGCATTTTGTGATAGAATGTAATTCTCTATATTGCCTATATACTATTTTATACCAAAAACCAATGAAAATAAAAGTTACGGTTGGTAGTGATGGGGTTTTGGAATATAGGTGAGGTTCAGTGAGATGAGGTCCAGAGCCGACAACCAAGAAAGAATTCTTGAGACGTATTTGGTGCAAAATGGTGGTTTTATTAAAACACAGGGACAGGACCCATGCGCAGAAAGAGCTGCTGCACCGGGGTCATGAGGGATGGCTGATTATATACTTGGGAGTTGGGGGAGGTAAGGAAGAGGGAGGTTTTCAAAAGGATTTTCATATGTTAAAGAAGACTCCCAGGATACCAGAGGCCTTGCCATTGTCAAGGTTGTTTTCCTTCTAGCAAGTTATTAACATGAGGATAGTTGGGAGCTTCCTGGAGGAACATTACACTCTGCCCGCTTCAAGTATCTGTCAATGGGCTGCAGGTTATAAGGACATTTAATTGTATCTACATTTCCTTCTGGAAGCTAGGTTATTGATAGAAATGCTTTGTTCTTACAAATTGCTAAGACATTTGTAAACTGAGGGAGAGTCATGTTTTGCAGGATTGTGTTCTCTGTAAGTTAACTATTTGTTTTTCCTTTCCTTAGCTTTAGGGCATCCAGGAGTGCCTGAGGAATGTCACATATATCCCATCTTGGGGGGCTTGTGGGGTGTTGGCTTCTGCTTTGTCCTCAGCTTGCCTTCTGTTCCCTCATCAGTAGGTTTTTTGTTTGTTTGTTTGAAGTAGGCTCCATGCCCAGCATAGAGCCCAAGCATGGCTTGAACTCACAACCCTGAGCTGAGATCAAGACCTGAACTGAGATCAAGAGTCAAGACACTTAACTGACTGAGCTATCCAGGCACCCCTGGTTGGTAGTTTCAAACTCCATTAAATTTAATTTAATGGGCATTAAAAACATGCAAAAAGGGGTGCCTGGCTGGCTTAGCCAGTGGAGCATGTGACTCTTGATCTCAGGGTCGAGAGTTCAGGCCCCATGTTGGGCCTAGAGCTTACTTTAAAAAAAAAAGAGAGAGATTATGAAAAAATCATGCAAAAAAAAAAAAAAAATCAAAATGTAGTTTGTGTCCTGAAAAGAAATCTTAAATGGAAATCCCAAACTATTATTTCAGGTTGTATTTGTGATATTGTAATGTTGGGGAGGAAAAAGTTTTCCTCGACCCTCTGGGGTCCCTGGCTGGGTCTGAAAATTAAACTGACAAAGAGATTAACAGGAGGAAAGCATAGCCAAATGTATTTAATGTAAGCTATATGTGATTCAGGAGCTCTCAGAAGGAAGTGAAGACCCAAAGAAATTAGACCTGAGTATTAAACGAGGGGCACCGAGGAGTTAGCAAGACCTGTTTGTTCACATTCTTCTCCCTTTGCCTTCAGAGATAAGGATACTCCTTTCTTTTGGGTATAGGGAGGCCCCCACTCACTTGAGGGTTTTATGACCTGGTTTAGAGCAGAATGGGGTGGGGAGGGCCAAGAGTGACCCTCTTGTTTCTGTTGTCTTCTCAAACTCCTTTATCTTTAATGCCAAGATGCCATGTTTTAGGGTAGCGTGTTCTAATCCCATCAGTAATTTATGGTAAGAAATATACATTTGGTCTTTGTCCAGTTTCTGGCACAGAGCTCCTAAAGTCCTAGTAATTTCCTAAGCCACAGAATGATAAATGCCTTTTGTTATTCATAACAAGTCCCTTTCAAGCATGCCTGAGTTTGCTAATGAGGTTAACTTTTGAAAAGCCCCAGGTGTTCTAAGGATGGGGGCTGGCAGTCTGGGGAACCTATCTTGATTTGAGGTTTCAATTTTCAGCCCCTTCCCTCCGGGGAGGGAAAAGGGGCTGGAGGTTGACTCAATCACAAACAGCCATTGATTTAACCAGTCGTGCTGTGTAATGAAGCCCCCGTAAAACCCCAAAGGACGGGGTTCAGAGAGCATCCATGATGAACAAGAAGCATCCGTATGTCAAAGGGTGACACACCCCAAACTCCATGAGAACAGAAGCTCTTGTGCTCGGGACCCTTCTGGACTGACCCCTATGTATCTCTTCATCTGGCTGTTACTTATGTCCTTGAATATCCTCTGTAATAAACCAGTAATCTAGAAAAACTGAATTCTGTTCTGTGAGCTCCTCTAGCAAATTAATGGAAACCAAGGAGTCATGGAGACCTCCAGTCAGTCAGAATGAATTGTAGGACATTCAGCCAGTGTCACAGATGCTCGCTGTGTGGAAAACCCACACATTTGGTGTCAGAAGTGAAGTGGTGGTGTTGCAGAGTAGTGAGTGAAGGAGACACAGGAGTGTGTTTTTCTTTACAGTATTTCTTTAAACAGTTTCCATAAGTGAAGTAGACACACTTTGTTCTCAACACAAGTACTTTCTTTCTTTCTTTTTTTAAGATTTTATTTATTTATTTGAGAGAGTGAGAGAGCAGGAGCTGGGGGAGGGGCAGAGGGAGAGGGAGACGCAGACTCCCTGCTGAGCAGGGAGCCCGATGACGCGGGGCTCGATCCCAGGACCCTGGGATCATGACCTGAGCCGAAGGCAGATGCTTAACCAACTGAGCCACCCAGGCGCCCTCACACAAGTACTTTCTATAAACGATATAAAAGGCCTTAATTGACATATGCTCTGTCTCATAGGGGAAAAAAATCACCTCAGCAAAAAGTAATTGATGATACCACAGGCAGCGCTGTTGGAGGTTCAAGTGTCTCAAATGATGGGGCATCATTCAACAAATTCAAGAAACCCTAATCCATCAGTGTTGAAAAGGAACAACATGCACAGAAAATAGCAGGTGTGTTAGCCTTTTCAGCAGATGGGGTGTGCATCCCAGAACGGGCCCAGCATATTACACATATTACAGCACTGATTATTATACTGTTGGGGAATAATATGTCAATATGGAGATGCTCCCTTGTGGAGCATTTAGGATTTCCTGTCATTCCCCTTTCTTTTCCTTCCTCCAGTTTTCCTTTCCAGCTGGTGTGTGCATGTTTGCGTGCGCGTGCGCGCGTGTGTGTTGCCAGGGACCATTTGGATTTTAAAGGCTGAAAAGTAAGTCAAGTTCTTTTTTCCCAGGGGTTGACCAGTTACCAGCCACTTCCTTCTTCTGGCTGTCACTGCATTCAGTCTGTCATTGGCAAGGCCACACATTGCTACCAAAGAGGACCTGAGAAGCAGTCTGAAACTGAGATGCACTGATCCATATCAAGGAATTGTTAAAGACCATGGCCAGTTACCAGTTTTCTGGCACAATTTTCTAGGCATTTTTATGGCTTTAAGCATGGTTAAAAATTTTGATGTCCACATAGATACTTGAGGATTTAAATCTCCTATAATACAAAGATGGATGTGCCCTTTTTTTTCAGATGTATTTTGCCTTTATTCTGTAGTCTAATCCTGCAATTTACTCTTGCTAAAGCTCTGCCTTGTGCATGTCATCCACTCAGCACCAGATGCACATCTTGATCATAGCATTCATCACAGAGTAGTGAAGCATATTAAATTCATGTGTGTGTATATATCTGCTCCCTCTTTGGAGGTACTTCCTATTCTATTCATTTTCATATCTGCACTGTCTAGCACAATGTTCAATACATATTTGAGTTAAATTTAATTTATTCCCTATTGCCTGAAGGGATGAAGTCCAAACTCTTTAGCCTGATAATCAAAACCTTATTTAACTTCTCACCTTACTGTCCTTTGATTACCTACTTATAACCAGTATGTGGAACAAGAAGGACTTAGGGGGTGGAATCTTAAAGCAACTTTAGTTTTGCTTCCTTTATCCCTCTAAATCCGCTCTGTAGAGTTGTGTTTTACTGTTATCTAGAGACCCTTTGATAATACAAATCCCTATGGTCATTTCAGGTTGCACAATACAATCTGAATCCGGTAATTCAAATGTCTGGTGCCATCAGACTTGTGCCTGAGCTTAAACCTCCTGCGGCCACAGGCTGTGCTTGACTGGCTTCTCCTGTCTTCTCCTCTGAAGTTTCTCTTCCCCTCTCAGATTGTGAGCCATGGTTTCTGATTCCTCCAGAGTGGAAAAGGAGACAGAACAGGGGTAGGCAAGAAAACGTTGTGTGTGCGCAAGCAACTTATTTATTCAGAGTGTAGTACTGTCTACTTTGTAAGACTTGAGAAAGAACCAAATGGGATAAATATACAGTTAATACTAAAGATAATTCAGATACTTAGGCAGAATTTCCCTTTTAACCCTTTCACAAGTATTTTAAAAAGTCAAAATTGGTGAGTAGAATAAATACAAAAGGAAGAATTTTGTCTACTGAAAAGAAGACTGTCCACCTCGCACCAATGATGGTTCAGCCTATAGCAAGGCGCTTCTAGTCTTCCTGTAGACCTGGGTGGGGGGTGGTGGTTTAGAGTCGTTAATGTCCCCAAGTTACAATTACCTTGCTCTTTCCAGGCTTTTCAGCACATCTGTGTGTTTCCCCAGTAAGTCCTATAGTTGTTCCATGTTGCAACTAAAACTCATCTCTGGATCAGGAATCTGTTCACTACATTTAAGGTCACCAAATATGCAAGTCTGTACATCTTATGAAGTTGACTGGTCTTTATCTGCTATTCTAAGTGCCAAGAACTGTCAGCTAGGAGGGAGAGCTCAGCCTGTGCTGAAAGACACAATGATATATTTGTACGTAACATCTACAGAACAACTTTCAGTATTTCAGGAAACTTCTTACTTGACTGGTACTGCCAGACAGGTCTACCTTGGTGTCCTCTCTAGGCAGAGATATAAAGTTGATTTTTTTTTTTCTTTTTCTTTTTTCCTTTCTCTCCCTCTCTTTTTTTTTTTTTTTTTTTGTATCTTGAACAATTTCATCTGTCCTTGTTATTCATTTCTTAGCCCTGACAAATCTGGAAATACCTCCAGCTTCTCCCTGCTAAGTCTGTTTGCCCCTCCCAGTGGTCCTCTTACACAGGATTAAAGCCACGCCATGCCTGCTCACCCTCATACAGTCGCTGACATCTAGTCCCTGGGAAGCACTTCTGCATTTTCCTTCCTGACAGACACTAAGAGTTCAGATCCACCCCAGTGACCCCCTCCAGCACGCAGCACTTTCAGAGAAGCTAGCCAGCTCACCTTTCACGCTTCAGAGTTTTCAAGTGTGAGTCAAACACTCAAACTGGAGGGCACTCATCTTAATTCCCCCGAGGACTCCTTTGGATGATCTTTTCCCCCAGGCATCCCTCCACATTTCACTCCTGATTTGCCTGGTCCAGGCAGGAGAAAGAAAGCACACGGACAATATGAACAGAGTATCACTGTGAAACATTTCACAGAAGTTGTTAGCTAGATAAACAGGTGTTAATGACTGAAGAGATAAGAGGTGGACCCTGGGAGGTAGCAGAGGTAGCCATCTGCTAAAAGCTACCACCATCTCTATGGCTGAGGGATCAGAGGGAAGAGGTTGCCGTTATTAGAATTCAGAAGCTAAGAGAGGGAGCCTCACAAAGCTGGTGTCTCTGCCACCCATACTTCTGGGGAGGGCCAGTGTTCAGCCACAGGATCAAACTGCTGCTGCAGTGAGGAGGGGTTCCTGAGGCGCCCCTAGGGAACCGCATGCCCATGGCCGACCCTTAGGAGAGCAAACCCGTCCTCATCTTCTGCCTCCAGGCTTCTGGGCGCTCTCTAGTGCCCCTATGGAAAGAGCCTATCAGGAGGAGGCTGGCAAAGCAGAAACAGACCCAGAGATCCAGTATCACAGAGCAGAGGATGGAAGAGTGGGTTTTCAGCTGGATGACAGAGACTTTCCTGGCACGGCACCTCTTGGGGTGGGGCTGGACTCATAGCATGTCAACAGCACATTGTCTTCAACAGTCCTTGAAACCCCTCTCATGAGGCTTGTGGTCCCCCCACCACTCCCCCTGGAGGGGCCAGGGTTCCCGGTAGAGTTTCTGCCCGCCCACCCCCCCCCGCCACCCCGCCATAGTCTGTGTGGGTGGCTGGGTTAAGGGTCAGGTAGCTGGTTTTTGGACACCTCTTTTAAAAATTTCTCTTATGCCCACTTTCATTTTAAATATGATCTCTACTGTTTCTTATTACCCTGTTCTATAGCTTTAACTGCCTCCAGCTGCCTCGGTTTCTTCATTATCTACCCCCTCCTCGCCCCTCCCGCCTCCACCATTACCACCACTAATAAGCAGAATGTGTGTCAGTGTTCTTTCTTGCCTTATCTTCCTTATTTTTTATTTATCTAATTTCTTTCAATACCCGTACTGGGGTTGGTGAGATAACAGAAAGGATAGAATTATTAAGTTGGACATAAATCAGAGATTTCAATAATTTCTTTTCCTTTTCTTTTGTTTTTCTTTCTTTCTTTTTTCTGTAGATCCCATTAATTTCTAAGATACAAATTGTGAGGCTTGGAGAGGGCTGGAGCCACCAGTCACTGCATGTCCTCTTGTGTAGGATGCACTGTGTGAGACACTGAACATGTGGGGCTCCAAAGCATGTATGCTGCTAATTGATTATACAGCAGGAAGCTGTCTTGGACACAGAACATGTATACTTAGTTACATGGCTTAGATGACATTTCCATGCCCTATAAGTCCATAGAGTCCAGGCCTGTTTGCCATAAAGCATCCTAGACAGATCAGGTATACCTTGCTAAAAGAATTCTATAAATAAGAAATCTCTAACCAGCCATTAATTTGCCAGGAAGTCTGTCAGTAGCATGTTTTCACAAGGATTTATCCAGGTAAACTTTCTTTCAAGAAAGACAATGGATTGCAGGACTGCAACCATTTCCTTTCCAAGGAACATTTCCTGTCCAGCAAGTAAGATGGAACTGAATGCTAAATATGTTGATTGAAGACGAGTGGAACAGAAGGAGCAGAGATGCATGGACAAGCTCATTTGTGTTGGATCTGACAGGTGTTTTCCTTAAGAAGGTAGGGGGAGTCTAGGCCAAAATTGGTAAGCCTCAAGCAAGGAACTGGAGGGAAACTGGTGACTCCTTTTTTTTTTTTTTTTAAAGATTTTATTTATTTATTTGTCAGAGAGAGAGAGAGCGAGCATGAGAGTCGGGCAGAGGGAGGAGCAGGCTCCCTGCTGAGCAGGGAGCCCGATGTGGGGCTCGATCTCAGGACCCTGGGATCATGACCTGAGCCGAAGGCAGACGCTTAACTGACTGAGCCACCCAGGCATCCCAAAGCTGGTGACTCTTTTTTTTCTTTTTTAAAGATTTTATTTATTTATTTGAGACAGAGAGAATGAGATACAGAGAGCATGAGAGGGAGGAGGGTCAGAGGGAGAAGCAGACTCCCCGCCGAGCAGGGAACCCGATGCGGGACTCGATCCGGGGACTCCAGGATCATGACCTGAGCCGAAGGCAGTCGCTTAACCAACTGAGCCACCCAGGCGCCCCTCTTTTTTTTCTTTTTTAAAGATTTTATTTATTAGAGAGTGAGCGAAATAGAGAGTGAGAGAGAGAGAGAACTATTGGTGGGAGGAGCAGAGGGAGAGGGAGAAGCAGGCTCCCAGCTGAGCAGGGAGCCCGATGTGAGGCTAGATCCCGGGACTCCGGGATCATGACCTGAACCAAAGGCAGACAGTTAACCGACTAAGCCACCCAGGCGCCCCTCAAAGCTGGTGACTCTTAACAGAAGTCAGCAGATACATTGTAAGGGAGGTTTGAGGGTAGGGAATGGTAGGAGGCAGAACCAGCTTTAAGCTCCAGACTGCAGAGAGGAAATAAGTCCCTAGGGATCATGTAGTCCAACCCTTCTTTTTAAAGACAAATAGACTACACTGATTTGCCCCCAGGTTGTTCCAAGTTTGTTAGATGTGCTATGGGAGATCTCCTACGAGGTGTTTCCCAAATTTGGCTGGTCTTAAGATTCGCCTAGGAGATGGGGGAAGCTTTTAAAAAATGTGAAATCCTGGCTCCCACCTCAGACGTACTTGGATCAGAATTTTGGGGGTGGGGCTGGAATTCAGGATTTTTAAGATGCTCCCGAAGAATGCTCTAATGATCTTGGTGGTTTGAGGACCACTTCCCTGTACTACAGATCAAACACAGTATGACTGGGATGCCTGGGTGGCTCAGTCAGTGAACCGTCTGCCTTTGGCTCAGGTCATGATCCCAGGGTCCTGGGATCTAGTCCCGTGTCCGGCTCCCTGCTCAGCGGGGAGCCTGCTTCTCTCTCTCCCTCTGTCCCTTTCCCCCGTTTATGCTCTGTCTCAAATAAATAAAATATTTTTAAAAAACACAGTAGGACTTCCCATGTTGTCCTGTTTGGGAACTATAACACCTAGTCAGTAAGACTCTTGGCCCTTTGGGAGAACCAGCCTTTCCCTCAGAGTCCTGATATCCTGTGAAATGTGTGGTCCATACCATTTGGCACTAGGCAATTACTACTGCAGATAGTTATTTTTCTATTTATAATTACTCTTGTACTAGTCTTCCATTGCTGCTGTGACAAATTACCATGAACCTAGTGGGTTTTTTTTTTATTATTCTTATGTTAATCCCCATACATTACATCATTAGTTTTAGATGAAGTGTTCCATGATTCATTGTTTGTGCATAACACCCAGTGCTCCATGCAGAATGTGCCCTCCTCAATACCCACCACCAGGCTAACCCATCCTCCCACCCCCCGAACCTAGTGGTTTTGAGAATGCAAATTATCATCTTTTTTTTTTTTTTAAAGATTTTATTTATTTATTTGACAGAGAGAGACACAGCGAGAGAGGGAACACAAGCAGGGGGAGTGGGAGAGGGAGAAGCAGGCTTCCCGCCAAGCAGGGAGCCCGATGTGGGGCTCGATCCCAGGACCCTGGGATCATGACCTGAGCCGAAGGCAGGTGCTTAACGGCTGAGCCACCCAGGCGCCCCGCAAATTTATCATCTTACAATTCTGGAGGTCAGAAATCAGAAATGGTTCTCACAAGGCTAAAAATCAAAGTGTTGGTAGGGCTTTATTCCATTCTGGAGGCTCGAGGAGAGAATTTATCTCCTTGTCCTTTCTGGCTTCTAATGGGCAACCCATATTCCTTGGCTGGGTCTGCCTCCCTCCATCCTCAAAGCTAGCAACAGCAGGCTAAGTCTGTGTCACCCTACCATTTCTTTAGTTCTTCTCTGCCTCCCCGTTCCACAAGTAGGGACTACAATTACAGTAGTCCCTCCTTACCAGTGGTTTCACTTTCTACGGTTTCAGTTACCTGTGGTCAACAGCAGTCTGGAAGCAGATGCTCCTCCTCCTAACACATCATCAGCAGGTCAGTAGTAGCCTAAGGCTGTGTCTCGCAATGCCCACGTCATTCATCTCACTTCATCTTATCACATAGGCATTTTGATCATCTTACGTCACAAGAAGATTGAGTACTATACGAGAAGATATTTTGAGAGACCACATTCACGTAACTTTTATTACAGTATATTGTTGTAATTTTATTGTATTATTAGTTGTTAATCTTTTAGTGTGCCTAATTTATAAGCTAAACTACTATAGGTATATATGTATAGGAAAAAAACATAGTATATACAGATCTTCCTTAGCTTGTGATGGCGTTATGTCCTGATAAATCCATCGTATGTTGAAGATATCAAAAGCTGAAACTCATTTTTTAAAGGATTTATTTACCGGGTGCCTGGGTGGCTCAGTCGTTAAGCGTCTGCCTTCGGCTCAGGTCATGATCCCAGGGTTCTGGGATCGAGCCCCGCATCAGGCTCCCTGCTCGGCACGAAGCCTGCTTCTCCCTCTCCCACTCCCCCTGCTTGTGTTCCCTCTCTCGCTGTCTCTCTCTCTGTCAAATAAATAAATAAAATCTTAAAAAAAATAAATAAAAGATTTACTTATTTGAGAGAGAGTGCTTATGAGTGGGGTGAGGGGCAGAGGGAGAGAAACTCAAGCAGACTCCCCACTCAGCGCGGAGCCCGATGTGGGGCTCAGTCCCATGACCCATGAGAGCATGACCTGGCCCAAAATCACAAGTTGGACGCTTAACCTACTGAGCCGCCCAGGTGCCCCTTGAAATGCATTTAGTACACTGAACCTACCAGACATCATAGCCTAGCTTGGTCTACCTTAAATACGCTCAGAACACATACATTAGCCTGTAGTTGGGCAAAGTCTTCTGACACAAAGCCTATTTTATAATAGTATTGCCTATCTCGTGTAATTTACTGAATATTGTGCCAAAAGTGACAAACAGATGGTTCTCTGGGGACAGAACGGTTGTCAGTGTATGGGTTGTTGACCCTTGTGATCGCATGGTTGACAGAGCTGCGGCTCACTGCTGCTGCCCAGCATCATGAGAGAGGATCATACTGCATATTGCTACCCCGGGAAAAGATCCAAATTCAAAATTCCAAGTACCATTTCTACCAAATGAATATTGCTTTCGTACCATCGTAAAGTCGAAAAATCGTAAAATTGGAAGCTGGGAACCATCTGTACAGGGTTTTCAGTCCTGTCGTGGTTTCAGGCATCCACCAGTGGTCAGAGTGCATCCTCCATGGATAAACGGGTGCTACTGTGTTGTGACTATATGGGGCTCACCTGGAAAACCCAGGCCACTCTCCCGTTGTAAAGTAAGCTGATAAGTGCCCTTCAACCTTAATTCCCTTTGCCATGTAATATAACATCTTCGCAGCCTCTGGGGATTAGGGTGTGCACATCGTTGGGGAGGGGGAGCATTATTCTGCCTACGTCATGTCCTGTTTTCCAAATTAGATTCCTAAGAGGACAGGACCACATGTTATTTTAACTAGAAGGGTGTTTTGCCAAAGTAATCATTAAATAATTAATGGTTGAATGGTTGGATGAATTTGCACTAAATGAATGAAAGTGACTCCATTTCCAAGTTTTAGTTCTCTGAAGAGGATTCCTTCACATTACTTACTTCATACACCAGAATAATTTCATGAAGTACATTGTAATCAGGAATAGAACTCATCGGGGCACCTGGGTGGCTCAGTCATTAAGCGTCTGCCTTCGGCTCAGGTCATGATCCCGGGGTCCCGGGATTGAGCCCCACATCGGGCTCCCTGCTCGGCGGGAGGCCTGCTCCTTCTTCTCCCACTCCCCCTGCTTGTGTTCCCTCTCTCGCTGTGTGTCTCTCTGTCAAATAAATAAATAAAATCTTTAAAAAAAAAAAAGGAATAGAACTCATCGATTCGCTCTAACTCATCTCAGTGTCCAAAAAGATATTCTTTCTGCTTATTTAAATCAATATACATGCTCCCGGAGCTATTGCCGTTTCTCCGGGATCACATGCTCCTCTCACTGTCGGTTGTAAATGTTGCACTCCTTCCAAAGTCCCTGGAGTGTCTGGCAGGATGAGTCCAGCAAGATCATCTTCCTGTTTAGTCACTGTTGTTGGAAGCAGAAATCAGCATTCTTTTGTCAGTAGTACATCGTTCCTGTCTGTTGCTTTCCACCCTCTCAGCATCTTAAATTAAAAAAAAAAAAATCAAGGGACGCCTGGGTGGCTCAGTTGGTTAAGCGACTGTCTTCGGCTCAGGTCATGATCCTGGAGTCCTGGGATCGAGTCCCGCATCGGGCTCCCTGCTGAGCAGGGAGTCTGCTTCTCCCTCTGACCCTCCCCTCTCTCATGTGCGTGCTCTCTCTCACTCATTCTCTCTCTCTCAAATAAATAAAATCTAAAAAAAAAAAAAAATCAAACAATACATGAATACAAAAGAAAATGGTGTTGGCTGTTTTCACCCCAGTATGAAACCTGAATAGTGTCTTGATTTGTTATTTAGAAGCAACCTTCTTATGTTCTAAGTCAAAAAGTTCTTTCCTTTCTAAAAAGGGGGAAATAATAGTTTTCTGATATCTCCCACAATATTGTCGTACTTCCTGAACTCCATATTTTAAAATTTAATGAATCAATCAGGGAGCATTTTTTTAAGCACTGTGCTTGATAAAAAGACCTCTAAGACACAAACCTCACCTGAAAGCGGCTTAAAATCTAGTGGAAATATATACAAAGTTGGAAGAAAAGAAGTTTCTGTACAAAGAGTAGAATTAACTGGACCTTTTCTGTGCTGTGGAAATACTTGCATCTAATAATCATAATGCTATTTTAGCTGTAATAGCCTCAGTTTGCCATGCAGGGAGTTGAAAAGAGAGCATGGATATGTAACAATCATCTATGATTTCTTTTTTTTTTTTTTTTTAAAGATTTTATTTATTTATTTGACAGAGAGATAGAGAGAGAGAACAAGTACACAGAGAGGCAGGCAGAGGAAGAGGGAGAAGCAGGCTCCCCGCCGAGCAGGGAGCCCGATGCGGGGCTCGATCCCAGGACCCTGGGATCATGACCCGAGCCGAAGGCAGACGCCCAACCGACTGAGCCACCCAGGCGCCCCAATCATCTATGATTTCAAAATATTTTCACTGAGACTTAATTTTCTTACCAATCTAGTACTTTTCTAAAGCAAAATCAGTAAGTAAAACCAACTAAGTTGAATTTCACTTTCTCCTGTTTAACCTTTTCTGTAATGCCAAGTGACAATTCCTTTGATTCACACAGACTCTCACTTCGATCCCAAATC
Source organism: Leptonychotes weddellii (assembly GCF_054177405.1). Taxonomy (NCBI): domain Eukaryota; kingdom Metazoa; phylum Chordata; class Mammalia; order Carnivora; family Phocidae; genus Leptonychotes; species Leptonychotes weddellii. Next base: position 99,139,108 of record NC_138385.1, on the reverse strand, counting down.
CTCCTGAATGCTTCATCTCTTAAATCTCCAGTTTCACTTAGTTTTAAGTGTCCAACTTGTATGAATGCAGCTGATTTTTTTTCAAGTAGGCTAGATTAAACATTCTAAGTGGCCACACTTACTTGGATTACACTGGAGGATCCTCTTCTAATGATCATCATTTCAGCCCCTACTTCCCCAGTCATCAGCAAGTAAATGGCTTGGGTGGATTTTTCTTTTTTAAAGATTTTATTTATTTATTTATTTATTTATTTATTTTTAAAGATTTTATTTATTTATTTGAGAGAGAGAATGAGATAGAGCATGAGAGGGGGGAGGGTCAGAGGGAGAAGCACACTCCCCGCTGAGCAGGGAGCCCGATGCGGGACTCGATCCAGGGACTCCAGGATCATGACCTGAGCCGAAGGCAGTCGCTTAACCAACTGAGCCACCCAGGTGCCCAAAGATTTTATTTATTTTTAAGTAATCTCTGTACCCAACGTGGGGCTCGAACTCACAACCCCGAGATCCAGAGTCACATGTTCCACTGACTGACCCAGCCAGGTGCCCCTTGGGTCTGAGTTTTAATCTCTTATCTGGGTTTCTTTTTTTCTTTCCTTTTTTTTTTTTTTTTAAGATTTTATTTATTTGAGAGAGAGTGAGAGAGCATGAGCAGGGGGAGAGGCAGAGGGAGAGGGAGAAGCAGACTCCTCTAAGCAGGGAGCCCGATGTGGAGCTCGATCCCAGGACCCTGGGATCATGACCTGAGCTGAAGTCAGACGCTTAACCGACTGAGCCACCCAGGCACCCCTACCTGGGTTTCTTTTATGCTTTTCATGGCAAGAGGTAACAGCAATACAAAATATTTTAAAAATTAAAAAAGAACGTTATTGCCCTCCTGGAGTTGAAACTGCAAAGACTTTAGATGTAAAGATATCTTATCGATGTTGGGGCTTCTCCCCATTTCATTGCCTCCAGAAATTGGAGACACTGCCTCTCCCGCCCATTACTACTGAAAATGTACAAAGTAATGAACTGCATTGCCTGGACAGCGCTGTTACACGTTGGTGTGCTGTGAGACCCTGACAGAGGCATTTTTGGTAAGTTTAACTTGAGAGTCATAATTTACTGCCTCAGTTAGAACTGTGCCTTCCAGGTTCCTGCTCGAAAAGCAATAAGCTTTTGAATTTGTAAATTTTCAATGCCTTGAGCTCTTACCCTAGGCCCTGATCATTTGCATTTTTACAATGAACACCTGTTCTAACAGACTCAGGAGTGGAGGGCAAGCTCACCAGCTTCCTTCAGTTTAGACCCAGGCTGTCAGAGCCCGGGATACAATGAGAAGTGGCTGTCACCTCGCCAATTGTGGTGGCAGCTGGAGTAGGCTTGTTCCTTGCAGGCGCTACTGTCACTGACTTCCTGGGTTTTCTCCGAGAGGCAGAAATGGAAGATCTGGGGGAAGTGGCCACCATCTAGAGTTCTAGATCCCCTTTTTTCTCTGTTTGACCGCGTAGGTCCACCAATTCTTTCCATTCCATCTTCTCTTGCTCTTCCATTCCTTTCTCTTGTGACCAACTGGGGACCCCGTTACCCCCAACCCCCTTTATTTGAGCCTTGGGTTTAGTTCATGGTAAAAACTACCGTTTTATGCCAGGCACTGTGCTAATATTTCCAACAGCCCAATGAGGAGATGCTAGTATTTTCTTTTTCTAAGATAAGGCACCTGAAGCACAGAGAGGGTGAGTAACTTGCCCAGAGTTACACATAGGTAACGGGTGGCAGAGAGGATTCACATCCAGGCAACCTGGCTCCAGCACCCATGTTCTCAACCAACAAACTACACTGTCACTCAGTTGCTGCACACCATTTCTGCCCCATCCTTCCCAGTCATGGGAAGCAATAAAACCATTTCCTTCTGCCACTTACAACCGCATGAGACCTGACCAATAGACCAACCAAAATCCCATTTGCTTTCATTTCAACTTCTTTCTTATTCTCTGGTCAGAGAAAATAAGGAACTGGTGGAAGGTTTGCTTTCAAATATTTAGACTGAGTAAGGTGTTAGTCTCCTCTCCTGTCTATATCGCATTCATTCCAATCCAGATATTGTTTGAACTGATGTATACTACCCTCATGAATATTACTATACATGAGAGTTTCATGGAGGTGCTGTTAGCTATTGTTTGGTCGTTATAGGGAAGTATTTTTAAAAGGTAATAGGTGGTCTCAAGGAAGACAAGACAACCATGAGTTTGCTGGCAGGGAGAGAAGGATGCCTGTTGGAGGATAGGGAGCATCTGTTGTCTCACGAGGAAGTTTAGGATTGTTGAAATGTTTTTTCCTGAAAATTTTATTGATTACCTAAAGCACTTGTTAGTTTCAAACTCACTGTGTTTTGGTCAAAAATGCCTATCATTTATCTCATACTACAATAATTGAAGCAGAGAACTCTATCCCAACCAAGAGTCTCCTAGAAGCTGGATCCCATTTTAGGGCAGTTTTAGTGGCCTTGGGATTGTAAAGAAACTTATAACAGGTTGCTGGGGTGGGAAGACAGTGTACGAGACAATTTCAGGCAAGGCTATTATTAAAGCAAAGCTCACAGCCAGGCAGGCCATGATTGGGTGTGAATTTTGGCCTGAAAATCTGGCTCATTGGATCTTATCTCCGATTGTACTGTGCCAGCGAGAACTAGACCGAAAACAGAGGCTATTTCTCAGCAACGTTTCTTCTCTGCAACACGACTGCTAAGAGGGGCCTCTTGTCAGCCCTCTCTGGGTGGCAGAGTGCCTTGAAAGGCTTCTTGGGTGACACCTCTAGCACAGCCCCAATCCATTTACTGACATGACAGCAGGCCAAGTTGCTGAACTTTCTCGTCAATATTGATGAATTCAGCTGTGGAGGCACATTGCCAAGAATGCTACCGATGAGGCAGTGCCATCCCAGGGGGGAAATCGCCGGTGGATTTCCATGGGGTTAGGCCTTAGATCTGAAAATAGGGAGCCTTTCATCAATGACTTGGATAATAGACTAAGAGACTCCTAGGTATTAAGATTCCAAATGGCCTTAAAGTAATTGTAGGGGGTTGTCCTGCAGCTTGGAATTGGGTCCAAGTTTAAAGTTGCCTTGATGGCATTGATCATCGGGATCAAATAGTTAGGAGTCCAAGGCCATCTTGATATAAACCCACTGATTAAGTGTGAAATGTTGTGGTCTGTGAAAATCTGGCTAAATTTGAGATTAGGGAGATGCAGAAAACCTGGAATCTATATGATTTAACAAAGCATTGTCTTTGCTATGGAAGAATAGGTAACAAATATGTTAATTCATTCTTATATCTCTCAAGGTCATTAGTTTAATAGATTAAAAGGGTTGGTTTAACTGCTCCCTGCCTTTATTCCTGCCTCTCTAGTCCCACAAATCTTCACTGGAATATCCAAAGCACAGGTAGTCTCGTTAGAAGTTACAGTCATAAACTGTTGCATTCCTCCTCTACCCTCAGATCCAGGAGCTGTTGGTATTTGGGGGTTTTCTAAGATAGTGTAGCAAAATCAGGGACAGATAGAATTTGTTGTATTTTGGGAAACTTTACTAATTTTGTGATGCCTCCTGGCACCCAAGAGACTGGGCAACTTGGGTCTCTTGCCCAGATCAAAGAGAGATACTTTTCCAAAGATATATCTTATTAAGGCACCCTTTCAACTCAGTAACCTTTGCCCCCTCCTGTCACCATGACAAGCTTCATCCCATAATAAGCAGTGATTATCAAGAGAGGCTAAGGAGGAAAGCTTCTTGTGGTGTCTTCTGCTTCTCTTCCTGGGTCCATCTGGTGATGTTACTTCTTGTAGGCCCTTTGCACTTCGTAGCAGATGATCTCAGCCCTTAGATTTGCATTCCCAAATGGAGCCTGATGCTGCCACACTGTGTGCGACCTTCTTGATCACTGTTTTGTCTCTCCATTGCCCGTACCTCCTGGTCTGGATAAATGCCTAATCACGCTGACTCTATCTAGAAAACAGAAGAGAAGGACTTCATCCTAGTGCTAACTGGCTCTGTCCCAATCACAAAAATTAACTAAGAATGCTCTACGCAAAAGAGCTGGATCACCGCTCTTCATAGATATGAGCTACCAAAGAACCACCAGGGGAGCAGGAAGAGTAGGTGTTTAAGCCAAGTCAGGAATAAAATTTCTGCTGACTGCAAGTGTCTGCCACTTTGGCTGGGTGAAATGATTTTTTCCCGGAAGGTTTCAGTGATTGCCTAAAGCACTTGCTAGTTTTGCTAATGTGGTTTGACCTCATTGAGGCTCTCATCACAAATGCCTGTCATTTATCTCATACTACACATAGCTGAGGCAGAGAATTTATTCCCAGCACCAAGAATCTCATAGAAATTGGATGATCACCCTTTGGTTCAATCCAATTTCATTTGATTGTCCCCTGGTTTAAGCCTCCCCTACAAATAAATATAGTATTGATCTGGTGGTTAGTATGTGTAATTGGCAATTGTTCTTCCCTCTTCCAGATCATTTGTGTGTCTCCCATGGTTTACGATGGCTGAATTTGTCAGAGGTTTTCCCACTGGGCTTTCTCGATTTCTACAGGCTGTGATCTGATCCCCAGGGTTTCTTTATTTCCTGCCTTCCGCAGTCTGTGAGTCACTGATGTGTCTTAGCTGTGGGCTGGCCTGCCATCCATATTCCCAAACCAGAATCTGAGTTGCTACCTTACCTGCACCAGATTTTGTGAGGGTCAGGGAAACATGTTTCCCTTCACTGGCAGCAAAGTTTTTTGAGTATTACATTCCGTGTAACATATTATCTATGGCCTTGCTATTTCATGTATTTGATTGTTGTTTGGTTATTTGTAGAATATGACTCAGGAGTTATCACCATATTATAATTTTATTACTTATGTAGAGAGGCGTGTGTATGTGTGTGTGTGTGTTTGTATGTGTAATTTAACACTGTAAATATCAGCATAGAGAGTGAGCTGTTCAATGGCACAGTCTGTATCTCATTAATCATTTATATCTTAGCACCTTGAAGAGTACCAGCTCATAGTTGGAATTCAATAAATGCTTTCATTTTAATGAGTAAATAAGTGAATGGATAAAAGAATGAATGACTTTGTACTGTTAGA
>NC_138385.1:99063934-99133488 GCF_054177405.1 Leptonychotes weddellii | reverse complement strand
AGAGAGGGAGGAGGGTCAGAGGGAGAAGCAGACTCCCCGCCGAGCAGGGAGCCCGATGCGGGACTCGATCCCGGGACTCCAGGATCATGACCTGAGCCGAAGGCAGTCGCCTAACCAACTGAGCCACCCAGGCGCCCCAAGAAACTGGGTTCTTGACACTGTCATGTCTTGGGAGTTCTGCAGTTATGTGTATTAGGACATTTGCTTTATCATTTAAGCCAGTCCCAGTTTTTTTTTTTTTTTTTAATTTGGAACCTAAAGCATCCTGAGTCAAGTATGACATTTATTTATTTATTTATTAAAGATTTTATTTATTTGACAGAGAAAGACACAGCAAGAGAGGGAACACAAGCAGGGGGAGTGGGAGAGGGAGAAGCAGGCTTCCCGCCGAACGGGGAGCCCGATGTGGGGCTTGATCCCAGGACCCCGGGATCATGACCTGAGCCGAAGGCAGATGCTTAACGACTGAGCCACCCAGGTGCCCCAAGTATGACTTTTAATAAAGGATACTGAGCTCAAGAGGACAGACCATACACTGTGCAGCAATTAGAATCATAGGGAAAGAAATCCCAACTGTCACACAGTATAGGATGCGAAAGAAAGAATGGCATGTACGTGGTGCAAAATATCCCTTCTGTGTCCTCATTTTTGCTTGATTCTCAGATCACAACTGGCTCCTGCTCTCGAGTCCATTTGCAGACCTTTTCATGAGAATTCCAGAGGAGTCTTCCAGGGAAGGTACATAAGAAAATAAATTGGAATTGTCCAGCTTGGGGGGAAAAAAAAAAAAACCAAAAGAAGTAGCAGAGAGGCAGGATAGCAAGTGGTTGAAAGCTTAAAGCTAGAGACCGGTCCTGAGTTCAAATCCTGACTCTATCGCTCACTCCTAAGACCTCAGGCACCTTGCTGGCTTCTTGTCTTTTCTCCTCTTCTGACAAATGGGTCTAACCCTTTGCATTGTTAAGAGAATTAAATGAGGCTGATGCATGTAAAGACATAACGAGTGCGTTGCGGATGGTAATTTTTAATATTGGGAAAACTTAGAAATCGTTTTCAATTATATGCCGTAACAGAAGAGATCGTGGTCCGGCGGCCTTAGCCTCATGCGTATGTCAGAATAAATAAAGACAATTTTCAGCCAGTAAAAGCTGCTAGGCCTCAAGATAGATAATAGACAAGTAAGATTCTTTTTTTTTTTTTAAGATTTTATTTATTCATTTATTTGAGAGAGTGAGAGAGAGAGAGAGCACATGAGAGAGGAGAGGGTCAGAGGGAGAAGCAGACTCCCCGCCGAGCAGGGAGCCCGATGCGGGACTCGATCCCGGGACTCCAGGATCATGACCTGAGCCGAAGGCAGTCGCTCAACCAACTGAGCCACCCAGGCGCCCAGATAAGTAAGATTCTTAATTGTCTAGATGTAGTCAAATCTTCTCTGGAGTTGTCCCAGCGCAATGTTCTTTTTTTTAAGATTTTATATTTATTTGACAGAGAGAGAGACAGTGAGAGCGGGAACACAGCAGGGGGAGTGGGAGAGGGAGAAGCAGGCTTCCTGCTGAGCAGGGAGCCCGATGCGGGGCTCGATCCTAGGACCCCAGGATCATGACCTGAGCCGAAGGCAGACACTCAAGGACTGAGCCACCCAGGCGCCCCACCAGCGCAATGTTCTGAAACAGGAGGCTTGATTTTGTCTCCCTCTCACACGGGTTCGTGTCTTTGGGGGTCTTTTCTTCTTTCAGCTGCAGACTTCAGTAGTTTTATTTTTGTCTGGTTGTCCAGTAACCTCCACATCAGTGCCTCCTTTCTAATTCCTACTTCCTCTGTCCTTTTTCCTCCCTTTGTTGAAAGAGACCGCCTCAGAGTCTATTAATCAGGCTCCTTCCCATAGCTATGAATAAAGAAATCATTGTTTGAAAACACTTGGTTTTGCTTAAATGTATTATAAAATGTGATGTTTCCGGGGCGCCTGGGTGGCTCAGTTGGTTAAGCGACTGCCTTCGGCTCAGGTCATGATCCTGGAGTCCCGGGATCGAGTCCTGCATCGGGCTCCCTGCTCGGCAGGGAGTCTGCTTCTCCCTCTGACCCTCTCCTCTCTCATGTGCTCTCTCTCATTCTCTCTCTCTCAAATAAATAAATAAAATCTTAAAAAAAAAAATGTGATGTTTCCAAGAAAAGGGCTGTGGTCTGAATCCAAGACAAGGGCTCTCTAATTTTGTGGGTACCGCTTAAGGAGGAGGCCAGGTTTAAATTCCTCCCCAGTGTATCAGCAGATCTGGGCTTTGCTGCAGAAAATGTCGACCTTGATGTAGCCAGGACATCACATGGGAACCTGTTAGAAGTACAAACATCTCAGCACCCCTCCCCCCCCAAACCAGAATCTGCGTGTTAACAGGTACCTTGAATGACCATGATGCTGGAGGAGCCCTGCTTTCAGAAACCTAAGTGGACCAGGGGGGGAAGAGACTGTGAGGCAGGCTCCTCCTCCGACTGGAAGAAGGGCTTTGTGTGACTTTATGCTAAGTGTTCATTCTTCGTTTTTTTGTCTTTTGTATTATTCTCCTTTGTCATGGAGAGAGAAAGCTGATTATTTAGTAAGAAAGAAACCACACTGATAGAGACAAGCCCGTGATAACACTAGGGAATGCGCAGTGAAACATGTCTGCTGTCAGAGAAAGCTCAAAAGCTGTGAGGATGGCAGTTAATTAATTCTACCCAAGTCTTGAGGAGATCCAGCAGCAGTTGCAATGATAGAAGGTGCCTGTGCACCCTGAGATGAAAGGGGGTCGGGGGTCACAGGCCCTCACCACAGCTCAAGGGCGTGGGCACAGAGTCAGGTCCCAGGAGGGGCTGGAAGCTGGGAGTCAGGCTTCAACTAGAGATCTGGAGTGAGTGGTTTCCAGCGAACTCTGCTCAGCCCAGAGTGGAAGAATTTGCAGAGAGAAAAGGTCAGAGTCAAGAGACAGAGCCATGCAAGTTGTGTAGGAAAGAGCAAAGAGAAAGATCGGAGGTTCAAAGCAATAATCAGAAACCAGAAGCGCCTGGGAGTTGAAGAGGTAGGAAAAAAGAAAAGTAGGAGATGTGGGATGTCAGCCCTACCGACAGTTTGCTGTTGGTGAGTGCAGGACACTGAGCCTCGGATGTGCTTCGCCAGGAATCTAAGGTTGTTATGAAGTCGGGGCTCCTGGCTGAGTGAGGAGAGGGGGTCACAAAGAGAGGCAGCTCCTGAGCAGGAGCGGTTGACCCAGGCAGACCTCTGTGCTGTGGGTGGCAGCGGGGCAAGCCTGGGCAGGAAAGATCAAGTCCACGGGGTCAAAGAGTGAGAAAAGTTAATGGAGGAGCCCCGGTTTTTCCACTCTGCCAGACGGAGGAGCAATGAGTTCCTGCAGGATCATTTGGGGCAGGAAAACAACGGAAGGTCAGCCCGGGTCTAAAAGGCGAGGAGAGTCAGGCAGACAAGGCTGTTGGCCCCGGCCTCTGAGGTCTGCCTGTTGGTTCTCTGTTCTCGGGCACGGATGACCCGGAGCATAAATCCCGTCACAGAGGATGGCAGAGCCTTGCAGAGAATGAGAGCAAGGTATCTCAAGCCAGTGAAGCTTGTCCTTCGGTTTAGTATTTTCAGTTGCCTACATCTTAATCCAAGAAAATGGTAACATTTTGAATAGAGGACAAAGCATGCTCTCAAGAAAATTTGCAGGCATTGCCATCAGACACAGTGGGGCTGTAGAAAATTATCTTTGAACTTTAGTTTCCATATCTATAAAGTTGAGAAAATGCGACCTTCCCTGCAGGGTTGTTGGAAAGGCTTAAAGCATGTAAACATTTAACACAGGAACGCCAGACACATCGCAGGGGCTCGATAAGATGCAGCTAAATAACTAAATAAGGAGGAGGAAGACTTCATACCTGCTGGCTGAGCCTTCTACCTACTAGTGCTCATCATGGACCTCTCACTATTCTTTTTGTATTTGACAGATACTAATTGTTTTCTGTTGTTGGTTTTGGTTTTGGTTTTGGTTTTTGTATTCCCTGTATGAAGAAGATGATAGCTCTATTTCTGGTAGGTAATGAAGAGGACAAATGTAATTCTTGGTTTCAAATAGAAGTGACAGAGGGAAAGTTGAATTCTACCTAGAAGCTGCCACAGCAGAGCCCTAGGATCAACTACCATTTACTGTCGGCTTCCCGCTGGTGGGCAGCCCGCCTCAAGGAAAGTCAGGAGTCTCTTAAGGGCTAACCCTGAAAATCTCTGTCAAGTGAGGGCCAACATCTCAGCTTTTATCAATCCAAGAGCTGCTATTTACTTGGTGAATTATTAAATTACGTCCACCACGAGCTGCTTTTGAAGTGAGTGGGTGGGTGGGTATAGTTAGGCCATTGCCCTTTCCAGACAAGACATTTGCATTTTAACAGGGATCTTCAGAGAAAAATGCCACCATTCAAAGCAGTGACTCTCACGCTAAGAATTTTTTTTTAAAGATTTTATTTATTTATTTATTTATTTGACAGAGAGAGACACAGTGAGAGAGGGAACACAAGCAGGGGGAGTGGGAGAGGGAGAAGCAGACACCCCGCAGAGCAGGGAGCCCGATGTGGGGCTCGATCCCAGGACCCTGGGATCCTGACTTGAGCCGAAGGCAGACGCTTAACGACTGAGCCACCCAGGTGCCCCTCACGCTAAGAATTTTTGATGCTGTGGCAGATCCATTGGAGAACACTTTGGAGACAGGGAGCCTTTATCATACTCCTGTCCTTGGTGCTCTGGAACATTTTCTTTCCGTGTGAGCCTCTCTTCTTCCAAATGAACCCTACACTTCCCTGATGTTGAGGTGGGGAGTGGATTCTTCTCAAGCTGTTTTCTGGCCCTAGAGTTCAGATTCTGCCACAGAGGTATCTAAATAATGTGTAGCTTATCACGCACAAAAAAATAAATTCTCCATGAAAAAGTCAGCAAAAGAAAAAGAAGGACCTACTTGCCTTTTGATAGTGAATACCATGGAAGATAAAAGTATTTCCTCTAATAGCTATCATTTCTTTCAAGAAAAATCTTGCCACTTTGATGTTCTGGTGCTGTCTTTCCAAAACAAAACAAAACCCTTTAAAACATAAACACTCTTGATTACACATCCATTTTCAGGTAAGCTGTGGCCTTGATCAATAAATTGATTTTTATTTAAATGGGAAGGAAAACCTACTTTTTTGGCAGGGGCATCAATCTGGTTGACCCTTTGAATGTGTTAATTACAATCGTCAAAGCAATTGGGAAGACACAGTTTTAAATATTAGATCAATCAATCAATTATAATGTGATTCCTCAGCGTGCACACTCTGTTTTCTAACAAACAAGCCCTTCCCTATTCAGGTTGTTGCCTTATGAGAATTCATGCCAAAAAATTGCCAGTGACTAGCCAATTTAAGAGATTAACCTTGCTTAAAAAGGGCTCCTGAATGGCTGTGATTCAGCGGTCTCCATTAGACTCAGTTCTTTCCTCCTTATTTGCCATGACTCATCAGCTTTGATGGGACCAATTCTGTGATCATTTTTACTTTGTTTTGTCCTTTCTTGTAAATTGCATCAGGCTTTTACTTTAATTTTCCATCACACAGGATCATACTTATTGTAGAAGGGCTTTTTCTTGTAAAACAAATAAAAGTATTAATTCTGGTTCATGGAAACATTTGGAAACTGTACTCCACTACGGAGCAGGTAGTGTTTTTCTCACGTATAATGAGTAAAAAATCTTAAGGCATTCAGACTGATAGATTTTGCTGCTGCTTCTTATTTAAAAAGTAGATAAATGGTGGAAAACAAACTGAGCAAGTAGCCGCATTTCTGTAAATTTGCTTTTCAGAATTATTCCCGTATGGTCCTGGGTCTCAGAAATGGAGTTTGTGTACAAAGTGGAGTCAAGGGCGTTGGTCAGCCCATGTGTTTTTATTCTCTGGTGTTCTGATGGGTACTCAAAATGATCTGATATCATGGGGGCTTCACAGTGGTTCTTCCTCCTAAAAAAATCCTCTCCAATGCTGACATCCCCTGTGATTCAAAAGGGGTTGGTTACCTCTTTCAAAAGGCTAGAATATGTTAAATGGTGTTAACTGGAGGTGTGAGAACTAGATCTAAGAATCCTGCAGCTTATCTACTTTAGCAGGATTGACATATCTAGGGCATTTTGCCTGTTTAAAAAATAAAGACAAAACAAAATACATTTGGAATTGAAAACCAATTCAAAGAATATATGTTACCCATCTTTGGGGGGAAGGAAAAGAAATCCTTCTAGTAATTACTGCATGAGAAATCTAAACTGAATCACTGTATTAATGAAATGGTTATTATGAGCACTATAATTCAGTGCTGGTAGGAAAATTGGAATCTTAATGAGTAGAGTGTGCTTGTAGAGACTAAATCATGCCCTGCAAATACAAAAATTTATTTTGAAACAATTAGAAAATTAGGGAACAAAAGAAAAGAACATCTTTATGATTTTTATTTTTTTTCCCCAGCTTCATTGAGATGTAATTGACAAAAATTGTATATATTTAATGTGTACATGTTTTGATATTTGTATACATTATGAAATTATTACAACAATCAAGCCAGTTAGTATATCCATCACCTCACGTACTTGTGTGTTTGTGGGGTGGTGAGGACACTTGAAATTTGCTACAAGAGTAGATCTTAAATGTACAATACAGTGTTGTTAGCTATAGTCAGCGTGCTGTATATTGGGTCTGCAGAACTTATTCATCCTGTCTAACTGAAACTTTATACCCTTTGACCAACATCTCCCCATTTCCCCCAGCCCTTGGTAGTTACCATTCTACTTTCTGCTTTTATAAGTTCAACCTTTTAAGATTCTACATATAAGTGAGATCACACAGGATTTGCCTTTCTGTGTCTGACTTATTTCACTTAGCACAGTGTCCTGAATAATATTCCTCTGTGTGTGTGTGTGTGCATAGTACATTTCCTTCATCCATTCATCCATTGACAAGCACTTAGGTTGTCTCCATATTTTGGCATCCTAAAGATCTCAATTCACATTAGAGTCAGTGCTTTTTCTTGAAACCCAGCATATGTAGAATGGTAGTGTTCCTGGTCTCTCCTCTCTCTGTACCACCGCTCTCCACTCTTAACAACTTACTCTAGAAATAGGTCCCTCTTTATTCCCATAATACCTATTCTTTGTAGCACTAAGCACTTTTGTAATTATTACTATCTTCGAAAATTGGTTATGGTGAAATATATCAGCACGAGGAAGTGGGACTCATTGGGGGCCATCTTAGGGTCTGTTTGCTACAGGGTCTAATCCTTAAAAACATTTTATTTATTTATTTTTAAAAGATTATTAGAGAGAGTGCACATGTGCACGAATGGGGGAGGGGCAGAGGGAGAGGGAGAGAGAGAATCTCAAGTAGATTCCCCACTGAGCGGGGAGCCTGATGTGGGACTTGATCTCAGGATCCTGAGATCATGACCTGAGCTGAAATCAAGAGTTGGACACTTAACCGACTGAGCCACCCAGGTGACCCTTAATAACATTTTAAAATAAGGTCCAATGTTTCAGACATAAACACTTCCAAGTTATGATTCCATGAGCTAATTATGCTGTAAAACAAGGAGCCAGCCTTTTACTGTTGCCTGTAAAGATCCCATGCCTTTGAATCTATTTGATCTTTTTCTGGAAACAGACATATATAAGATGTCTCAATAAAAGACACGTAGGTGTACACTGGAGCAGAATTTCTAACTTTGTACCTCTATTCCAACAACAGACAGGGATTTAAATTTAGACACTAATTGTAGTTGAATAGACTTTTAAAGTCAAGCTTAAGGATAGTGATTACTTCTAAAACTCCCACCCTTCTTACATCTACTTGAATCTGAAGTATTTCTGCTGTGCTTTGAGCAATAAGAAAAATGATTTCCTTTAAATTTTAGTCATTTGCCTTGGAGTCACCTGAAAACATTTGGCCATTTGCTCTTCTAAACCAAAGAGGAGACAACACTATCTTTGACACTGATAAAGCATGTATTTCAGTTGAGATGCACTCTAAGAGCACGAAAGAGTTGATTTTAGGTTCACTTGCCCTAATTGCAAAGAGTGGCAATTGAAATCACACTGAAGTTTCACTGCAAGTGCACTCACATCCAGATCACAGGGAACTGTTGTATTTTTATATCTAGACTACTATCCAGTGATTTAGAAGATAGATATACTCTAATTTTATTCAGTGTGTTCTTTCTCAGTGCTATAATGGGCTTTTGTTTGCATGCAGGCACCTAATTAAGAGAGGGGGAGAAAAAAAAAATCCCTTGTTAAAATCAGCTGGGAATAATCAGAATGATCATTTTGTGGCTCATAAATATTACATGAGCAATATGGGTGCATCAGTAATATTTAACTGTTTTCCAATTCCACTTAAAACTTTTTGTTCTGAAAGTCTCCAAGCCCAGGAGAAGATTGGCGCTTTAAATTCTTTTTTTTTTTTATTTTTTTGAGACAGAGAGAGATATAGCGAGAGAGGGAACACAAGCAGCGGGAGTGGGAGAGGGAGAAGCAGGCTTCCCGCGGAGCAGAGAGCCCGATGCGGGGCTCGATCCCAGGACCCTGGGATCATGACCTGAGCCGAAGGCAGACGCTTAACGACTGAGCCACCCAGGCACCCCTGGCTCTTTAAATTCTTAATCTCAAGAAGAGCTCATGGGATTTCTATTTGCAGCAATTTGGTTTATTTATACACTTTCGAGGATTACAAAAAACAACATGGTATTGATGTGGCCACATGTTGTCTCTCAGGAGAGGACTCTAGTGTGGCTTACCCAGGGTCCCAAGAGTGAGATGTCTGCATTTCCTGAGCTATTTCTCCACCCATGTTTTGGGCCTTAACACTCGGACTGCCCTTTGTTGTTGTTTGAATTCCTCTGCCTTTGGAGAACTTGGAGTAATGGCTTACTATCATATAAATCTTCCCCCCAAATTAAGTCAGATCAGAGTTCTCATTCAACAATTTTAGCTGTAATTACAGCAAAGAGATGCAAAGAGAGAAATAGATGGTGAAGATATTTACTTAAAGCTCCCCCCCCCCGGTTCTCTATATTGTCCATTCCCTGCCTCCCCCTTGCCCCCCAGCATGATGGTGGCCTCCTTGGGCCCTTGGAAGGCCCTTCAACATTATTACCCATCAGGGAGCTGCCTCCTCTTGGTGGAGGACAAGGGGGTAGAGGTAGCTGTCTAGCGTGAGGAAGAGTCTTGAGCACCCCTTGGAGATTCAAATGTACAACCAACAGATTTGTGACTTTTATTGTCCTTGTTTTCTTGGTTTTTGGTTTTTTTGCAAATGTTACAATTCTTTCATTTAAAAATAGGATTTTATTCCAACTGTACTTACTTTAAGTTTTTGGTTTACCAAGAATGTTTTAAGCAAAAGGAATAATATTATTTCTTTCTCTTCTCCTTCCAAAATACTGGATTTTTCAGGTAACAGTTACATTGGGTACCTGCGGTGGATATAGCATTGTGGTCAGTAAGCAAATGGAGATGTGGGTACCATTCCTTTCCCATAGATTGTAACCAAATCAGGGCCTATGAGTGGGAGTTCTAATTATGTGTCTAGACAGGGATTTCTCAGCCTTGGCACTATGGATAATTCTTCATTGTGGTGCTTCCCTATGCATTGTAGGATGTTTAGCAGCATCTCTGGTCTCCACCCGCTAGCTGTCAGTCATACCCCCTCCCCAACCCTGTGCCTCTGAGCTGTGATAACCAAAAAATGTCTACAAACACTGACAGTCGCCCCCAGTTGAGAACCACTGGTCTCAGGAAACTATAGGGAATGGAGATGGGGAGTACAAAAAATTAAGTAAAAATAAACATTCATTTTAAAATCAGTATGTTTTATAGATTACTGTCGAACTTGAGCTAGAGACATGTATTGTACAAGTCAGGGATCTAATACTAGAATTTCTGTAAAAACAAAGCTTTGCCTCTTCACATGTTCTTAAAAGTTATTTTTCATTTTAACAGTTTTTGTGGTACAGTAATTTCAAGGGCTACAGTAAGTTTGAAGGAATATAGTCAGTTTTTTGCCCTTTAGTACATTTTCAAGTAGATATTTATAAATCAGGCTGAGGGCAAAGAATGATGATGTATTGAGTCCTTCCTTGAGAATATTACTCACGTGTAAATTTTTCTCCAGCAAAACAAGAATAAAAGCTCTTGACTGGAGTCCAATTCTGCTAATTATTTTGTGGTGAACAGGTTTCCTGTTTTGTTTTGTTTTTTTCCCAAAGAGTGATTTATGTGCTAATAGCAACTGCACAAGAATAAGAAACAGGATCTGAGGCAATGAATTTAAGATTATTGGTGTTTGCAAGTGAGGCCTGTCTTAAGGTAGACCAGCAGTTCTCAACTGGGTGATTTTTGCCCCCCCCCTTCCAGGAGACATTTGACAATGTCTGGGGATTTTTGATTTTCATAACGGAGTGAAACAATGCTATTGGCATCTGGTGGCTACAGTGCACAGGACAGCCCTCCATGACAAAGAATTTTCCAGCCCTGAACTTCAATAGCGCCAAGGTTGAGAAACCCTGGCATATACATATGAGAAAGGAGGGCTTCAGCACGCAAGGTGACTTGAGGGCCAGAGAAAAGTTATTTTGCTGCAAAAATTCCTCCCCTGTTGGCTTAGGGGAATTCATTCCTTTGAGTCTAGCATAGACTTCTCATTCTCTTCTTTTAAAAGGCAGATAGTCCTGGGAGAGATAAGCTATCGAGTTACTAAAATACAGTCAGAACCCTCCAGACGGTTTGCTCTTATGGTAAGAAGATTGCAGGATAGAGCAAGTACAACTTTATTTGGGAATGGGAGAAGTCTTTGAAATGAGGGAGAAGCTGCTGAAGGGGGCTATGGGGTCTGTAAGGATGAACTTTAGTATTGCTTCATTTCCTTATGGTGGGTTTTTTTTCAGGAGTATTATTAATGTTTATGAACACACAAAATGGTAAGTTATATGTTCAGGGTCATGTGCATAGGAGTTGTATTTTACATTAAATCTAAAAGATGATTCCTATAAAATGAACTTTTCATATCTTCCATGCTTTCTAATTCTTCAGCTAATGAGTGATAATGGAGCCTACTCATCCCAATAACTCAGGTACTCCAGAGTTTACATTTTGCTCAGAGACTTCTAGAAGACATCAATTCTGTCCAAAGCTCTCAGCTTAGTCCTTCATTCTAGCTCTGTTTCTATGTTCTTTCTTTTCACTGTTGCATATTTAATGCCACATATGTGCTCTGAAGTAGGCCTAGAATAATTTGAAATACTGGTATCACTTAAAGAAAGTCCTTTTTTCCCCAGTCCCTTTTCCACTGAAGACTCCAAAATACTTGCAACAGCTCTCCTTTTTCTCTCAGAACAGCTTGAATCTGTGGTCCTTGAACCATTTCTGTTCCTCCCAGATTATGTGTTTTGTCTGTGTACTGAAATGTTTCTCATTTTTAAATTGTGGTTCTTTACAATGAAAGGTGGGTTTAATTAAGACTTTGGCAGAAACTTTCAAAAGTGATCTGAAGATCAGAGACAGTCACACCACAGGGTCATACTTTGAGGCACTGCTTCCCCTACGGTCTGGGTTTCCTGACATCTGGTTTTTCACAGTGGCATCCTGTAGCACTTCATATTTTTTTCAGTCACAGATCAGCTGGCGGAGGTCCCAGAGAAATTTAATTTTGTCATTCCATCTTTCCCACTCTTGCTTGGGTCCCGCTATCTTTATTTTCCCAGGTTTCCCATTTTAGTTGCCAGTGAGCTCTAAATAAATTTAAATCTTCCATATTTCAGACTTCTTTCCCCCCACCAACAGGCGCAAGAGAAGACTCTACTGTCCTTGGAAAACACTCCTTAAAACTGAAAGATTGAGAATTAAAGATAATGAATTTTTTGATGCTCTTTCATCAGTTAGATTTTTAGGCACACAGTTATTTAAAGTATTAAGAGAAATGGATTTAAATTTTTAAGATCTCATTGTTAATGTCACCATAATTATTAATGCTGTCCTTCTTGGTCACTTGAAGACTTTCACCCAGTCGGTATATCAATCCCCCTTTTTATTCGGCGTCTGTTGTGGCCGGGGACCGTTATGGACTTGGACCAAAAGTGTGGGCAAAATCATCCACTTCCATAGTTAATATCAGATTGCGTTAGAAATATCTAAGACTCCAACTCTTAGGTTCATTAAGTGTGACTGAGATATTAGAGGCTGGAAGTGGTCTTCAATTAAATTTCACCTTCGTAAATGTGGCAAGGCTAATTTTCAGAATCTTTGGGCAATGTTAATTTAAAATTCTGTTGTTGAGTTCTATTTCATAATCAACAATAGGACTTTAAAATTTCCCCCAGATGTGCCAGGTATAAAGTTTCAGTCATTTAGATCAGTTCTCCGTTTATAAAAAGAAAAAAAAAAAGAGAGTGAGAGAGAAGACTGTCTATAGAAAATGCGGTTCCATTAGTTAGTGCATTGATTTTGTAACATAATATGCTGCCTCTTTGATAAATTATGGAAGTTGCTATCTTTCTGTCAGATGACAAAGGGGGAAATTAAGAAAATACATTTAAATATTTGTTTCTGGTAAATTGAAAAACTATAAATAGTGTGCTTTAGCAGAAGATTCCATCCCCATATGCCCTTTTGGCCCTTCCTCACTGCCTTTGCAAAGAAAATAAGAATTGACAATCATGTTCCCAGAGTGGTGGCAGTTACGTTAAGAAAATTCTCTGGGTAAGACATGATTGCATCTTCAGGAAATGCATCCATAGTGCTCCGCTTCCATCTTTTTAGTCTGGCAATGGATAGAAACATTTAAAATATATGCAGCAGATAGAATGAAATTCCTTCAGAGGAAAATAACAATGCTCCCTTTTATGTATTTATTTGTTGCTGCTGTAAATTGTGAAGCTCTCAAGGCCATAGGGGGTAGCTTATTCGTCTTTTTTTCAGCCATTACATATCAGTGCCTGGCACATAGTAGGTGATTAATTGGTATGTATTGAACAAATGAAAGCCTATTTTAGGGTATCAAACAAATATCCATTCCCTCTTGTGTCCAGCCATTCTGCAAAGAACTTTGAGGGGAGAGCTAGAGAATGTAGTAAACTTTGATGTAGTTCTGGCTTTCAAGGAGATTTCAAGGTAGTTGGGAAGATGAGATGTACACACATACATATATGCAAAGTCGCTGTGTAACTAGATGCTCCTGTGATAGAGACTGAAAAAGTCATAGGAATGGTACAGTCCTTGCAGCTCTAAGAAGTCTGGGAAGGGTGATTACTACATGAAAGAAACATGGCTTAAAGTGAAGTTTTGTAGATGGGCTGAAAAGAAGAAATGAATATTCTAAATGGGGTTCAGGGAAGGAGGTTCTTCTGTCTGAACAAAGATATGGCATAAAGAATTAGTCTGGGATGCAAACAGTGAAGAGATTAAACTACTTGGTGGTTTTTGGAAACAAGGCAGAATTTGAATCTGAAATGCTGTACCATGCGAAGCCCTGCAAATGGTGAGATGAGATGTGACATCAAGGTGGTGTTGAAGAAGAATAATCGAGACACAGACTTCAGGATGGATGAGAACTGAGCAAACAGACTCAGGAATATTGGTTAGGAGGCTGTTCTAGTAATCTAATTCTAAGGAAGGATTACAAGAATATCTCCTTGGTATTTTGGATTTGGAAGAAGAGGTATAAGGTTAAATGGGAGTTAAAAACTCTTCTCATAGGGAGCCTTGGTGGCTCAGGCGGTTAAGTATCTGCTGTCGGCTTAGGTCATGATCTCAGGGTCCTGGGATGGAGCCCTGCGTTGGGCTTCCTGCTCAGCAGGGAATCTGCTTCTTCCTCTGCCTCTCCCCCTGGCTTGTACTCTCTCCCTCCCTCTCCCTCTTTCTGTCAAATAAATAAATAAATAATCTTTGAAAAATTGTTGTCATATTTCCTAACATGCATGTATTAGTCAGCTCTTGCTACAGTAATGCTGTGTAACAAATCACTCCCAAACTTAGTGGTTTATAACTGTGCATTTTCTGTTCTTGCTCATAAGTCTTTGGGTTGGCGAAAGTGGTTCTTTTTCAGGCTACAACTTGGTGGGGCTTGATTTGGGGTTTTGGAATCCATGAATCAGGCTTTGAACTCCAGGCTTTGTATCTGCAGCCTGGGTCTCATTATGGGGCTCAGGCTGAAGGGACAGAGGCTATCTAGAATATGCTTTTCTTGTGGTCATCATCGGAGGGCAAAGTATACTTAAAGCTACTGTTAGAATTATATTCCTTTGGTCAAAGTCAATCATATGACAAAGTCCAGGTCCATGGGGCAAAAATGTATATACCCCACTCAAGTAGAAGGGAAGTTAAGTGAATATTTTCTGAGCAACAGCCCAAACTTTTAAAACTGGTATAATTTTTTTGAAATGCATCTGGAAAAATCATTTGCGTGGCTCCTTACTTGTGTAAAGATCAAACTTCTTAGCAAATAGAGTTCTTCATGATCTACTCACATTCCCATCCCTGTGCTGCTGTGTTCCCACCTCTGTCTTTCACTCTGATCACACTGACCTATTTGCAGTTCACCATGAAATTTCATGCCCTCTTTTCACACATTGTTCCTTTCTGCCTGGAATGTTCCCCTTCTCCTTGGAATCTTTTAATTCTCAACCTAAGTGTTGTCTTCTCTGAAAGGATTTTCCGACCCCCCTTGAAAGGCTGTTGTTGATGCCACTGATCTGTATTCCCTGACACTTTATGCATAATTGTCACAGCACCTTCCACAGTTTAATGCTATGCTCTGGATGTTGGGCATGTGGCTCGTTTATCTATATTTCCCCTACGTGTGTTGATTGAATAAGGCTAGGGTAATGGGGGTACCTTTAGAAGGAACTGAGAACTTGGGAAGCAGAACCAAAGGTTTTCTTTGATTCATTTTTTGTTTTGGTTTTTGTTGGGTGGGTGGATGGAGGGATAAGAAAATGAATTTTTTCCTTTGGGCCTTTTTAGTTTTGAGGTGAGGGCAGGACATTCAGGTGGCTCTCCATAGCTGAAAGTCTGGGCCTGGAGCAAAGGTGGATGGTCTGGAACAGAAAATCCAATTTGGCCACCATCTGCAGTAAAAATTGTACTGAAATCTTGACTATGGTGGTACAGTCTTTTCTGCCTAATTGTCATCTAAAATCCTGATTTTGGAAGTTCTCCTATTAAAGGGGATTTTTTTAAAAGACTTTTTCTTTTTGGCAGTCAACCCATAAATCATGTCTAAATCATAGGAAATGTGTGATTGTTCATACTCAGAGGAAAAATGATTGTTTCAACTTGACATATCCTACCTCTAAGACTTTTATTTCTAAACAGCTTACATCAGGGACAGCTGCACAGTCACTTAAAAGAACTAGTTGACTAAGTGCTTTTCAGTTTGTACGGGATGATGTTTTTCCTTTGCTTAGTAAAAAAAAAAAAAAAATCTTCTTTGGTTTTTTTAAAGCAGGGGTAGCTCAGGATTGCTATCTAAATGGGCTATCAGTTTTTGCATAATTTTATAGGTCTATGGGACACACAGTAAATAACAGTTGATCATCTGACTGCTGAAGTATATGGATCTCATCTAGGAAACCCTTCCATATGCTACTTCCCGGACAGGCCTTGGGGGATGGTCACCAATGGGACTGCCCCCACCTGCCTCATCACTTTATCCCGGGTGCCCATATCCTGCCTATATAGACTCACGTCCACGAGGCTCTCTTGACAGTTGCCATATTTGCCCATGACCCTGCCACTCAATCCAGAAGCAATAAAGACATTGCTAACTATACTAGACCAAAATGGAATAGTTCAGCTTGCAACTTCTCAACGATTAATGTTCTAAAGAAACTTGAGGAGAACCTCCTCGAGATCCAAGAAATGGCTGAACCCCATAAATTAACATTGAGTTTTAATAATGAAACACTAACATTAACAATTAAATCAGAAAACTTTCAAGTGGAATAAATTTTTTTCAGCAACTCTGACAAAAGATTGTACAATTAAGACAAATAACATTGGGTATATTGCAGTGATTCCCTCAAGATGTCATTAAAACATGTTTGAAACTTGGTGGGGGAAGTTACTGACAAATTCACCACGACAAGACGCAATGGCTCATGCAAAGTGACGCGTGCACCTGTAACAATCACACGGGAATTAGGTCTGTATCTCCCACTGCTCATCACATCAGAGACTCTCCAAAGACAGAAAGCAAGTCTGAACGGGAGATTACAGAAAAACAGGCAGAGGAAGCAATTAGCAAATGGAGCGCATCAGCTCCCCCAACTGAAAACCTCTTCTTAAAATGATTATGAGCATCTGTGTATGCTGCTGATGGCTGTGTCTGTCTTTGGAGCCCATCAGTGATATTCAGAAAGTGGTAACGATGAGCCTTTCCTCGTCAACACACCAAGCACATCCTGAAAAGATGTTCTACGCTTTGAATTCTCGTCTACTCTTTGAGGAAAAGAACTCAACTTACAAATATTTTAAAGGCCCATGTTTGAGAATTAAGCTTGAAGTGGAAAAATGATAGACCTTCTCGGATTCATTATTTTTTAATTACACAAAATCACGTGTTTCAGTGGTAGTTTTAAAAAGCCGCTTTACTGGATCTTACCTACTTGAGTTGTTTTGCCATCTCTGCTCCACCCTCTCTCTGCTCTTACCGTATTAAATCTTTTCTGTAGGTTTTGATACCAGATTGGATTATTTTCCCCCAATTAATTTGGCATAGAGTAGAGCTGTGAAAATATCTGTGAAGATTTTGAGTTACATGGAGGTAAGGTGGTATATTAGCCAAAGAAGCATGTATGGATTTCAACTCTCATTTTAAAATATCCCCAGAGGTGTCTGACTGGCTCAGTCGGTGGAGCATACAACTCATGGTCTTGGGGTGGTGAGTTTGAGCCCCACATTGGCAGTAGAGTTCACTTAAAAAAAAAAAAGAAAAAATAAAATATCCCCAGAACAGTGATTGTAATTATGCAAGAGAAACAAAGATAAAGTCCAGTAAAAGTCTAATAAAAAGCAACTTTGACATAAGTATGCAGCAATGTTTAGTAGGAGCAAAGAAGTTCAATATCATAATAGATGGAAAATAGATGATTTGCTTGTAGAGAAATTGTCAAACATGATGCTGAGTTTGGCTTATTCTGAGTGTCCTCTGCTCATTCCTTCCTGATCCCAGTAGCTGCCTTAGAGTGTATTTTCCTTGCCCAGAACATTCTTCCCTCTCTGTTCCCTTCCTCAGATTACATTCATACTTCTCAAGACGAGCTTGGCATCGTTCTCCCCTGGAAAGTCTTCCCAAACCCCCGAACTAGATTTGGTGTCCTTTCTCTCTATGACCCTAGCATCCTCTGGCTAGCTCTTCCATCACAATTACTGTACTTTATGCATCTGTGAGCTCCTTCCCTATAAAATTGTGTCTTTCATTTCTCAAACCCCTGGCACCACAAAAGTTTGTTGAATGAATGGTTCTTTTATCTGTAGATCTTACTTTTCTACTTGATACAATTTGTAACTCATTGGATGCATTTAAAAACTGACATGGGTGGTGCCTGGATGGCTCAGTCGGTTAAGCGTCTGCCTTAGGCTCAGGTCATGATACTGGGGTCCTGGGATCGAGCCCTGTATCCGGTTCCTTGCTCAGTGGAGAGCCTGCATCTCCCTCTCCCTCTGCCCCTCCCTCCCGCTCGTGCTCGTTCTCTCTTGCTCACTCTCACTCTATCTCAAATAAATCAATAAAACCTTTAGAAAAACAAACAAACAAAACTGACATGAAGCTATTTGAAATCTTTATTTGTCATGCCCAGTGAGAATATTCATGCATTTAGCTGCAGAAATCTAAATGTGCTTGAATATTTGGTGCTATTCTGGACCCGACTGGTGGGTTATGTATTAAATGATATATGCATTGCTCACTTTATAAAATCAGAAGAAAAAAGATGACTTGGGGTATGGATATGACCCTAAGAGTTTCAGACAAAGGCTGGTGGATCTCTCCACGTACACACTGTTCCCTGGCACAGTACCTGTACTTAGTGGGCATTTGCATTAGTTAAGGTTGGCTGTGCTAGCTGCTGTAATAAAGACTGAGAAACAACCACATCCATTATATGATCTCTAATATTCTTTTAAGGTGGACCACATGGAATTGAACTGAGTCGAAAGTGCAGGAGTTTCAGCAAGTTGCCTTTTCTGATGATTTACTTGACAATCACATGAGTGTAATTGGAAATAGAGGAAGGTGATAGGTGATAGATAGTTTACATTAAGAAAGAAGGGACCAAATGAATGACCATCTATTTCTCAGATATTTTATGAGTGTGGACAAATAGTGATTTAAGAGTACAATGTTGCCATGCCATCTCCTCCAGCCCAGAGTGCCAGAAACCCCGAGAAACTGATATCAAAAAAACAAACAAAGCAATCAAGCTATTGAAGGGGAGAGGGAAGTCATCCTATCTAGTACACTCACAACACCGATTTTCAATTTTGAATTTTTCCTCTGAGAGGCTTGCTGGAATGACTTGACCTGCAAAACTGATGCATTTTTATCTTTGTAATTAAAGGAGACTTTTGGAAGTTTTCCCTGTAAATGAATTCTTCAGAATCGCCATGGAATCAATCCTCTCCCCATCATTTTTTTCCCAAAGACTATTGGTCTTGAATAAAGATTGACTTCCCATAATTAACAGACTAGGACCAATGCCTGGGCTTTTAGAAAATATGATCTAGAGTGGGCCATGAAGGTATTGTCTGTGTGTAACCAGAATCTAGGAAGTAAATAATAATAATCGTGGTTCTCACTCTTCCCAGGGGCCAGCAAAGCATCCATTGACACACAAAGCTCTGCGTAAAAAACAGGATTAGGAGCCTTCTCAGAGGCTTGTTCTCATAATGCTGGAAAGGAAGATGCAAAATGTGACCACAGAGCATTGGACTTCCTTCTCAGTGCATTCTGTAGAGCATTTATTACCTAAATTCTGGACAATGAAGGATGTGTTTTAATTAACTTCCTGTCTCTCTAGTGAGTTTTTGGACCCCTCACTCCCCTTTATGTGCCTGGAATGATATACAGGAGTAATAGCCTGGCCGCTTCTGCTCATGTGGGTAGGAATCCGTTATTTTCCTAGGCTTATTCATAGGCAGGTGGCTTTGATTGTGTGTCAAGTCAGCAATTTGAAGAAACTCGATAGCATTACTCCTAGAATTGCATTTCTAATCACAGGGCAATGCCACAGACTGATTTAAAGCAAGTATGTAACAGGAAAGTCAAGTAAAATTAAGTAATGTTAGAAGTCAAAAGCAGTCATACTATATTCTTGTTCCTCTCTACCGTATGCTCAATTTTTAAGGCCTTAATTTGAGTGTGATAGTGTTGACAACTGAGAGCCTTTGTGTTTATCGCTATATCTCTACTTCCTGGAATTCTGCACGGTATATAGTAGATGCTCAATGTTTGTTGAAAGAATGAAAAAAAATCCCTTAGAAACTGGAGGAGGAATCCCCTGAGGAGTCACTTCTGTATTCATTTACTCATTCATTCAATAGACCATTATTAAGAAGTTACTACGTATCTCCTAGTATTAGGTACTGGGGGTGTAATGCTCGAGTTTCTTAAGCCTGGAGAGGTAGGATTTCGAACATGTAGACACATTGCATAATATATTTACCAAAGTTGCCATGGTAGACATACATTTCAGTAGTCCCACTAATAGAGGAAGGGATGGGAATTTCTCTCTCAAATACTCAGGCTCTGAGGTATTATTACGTGGAGGTTTAATAAAAGAAGCAGGGGCTGAGTAGGTGTCTACCATCTATTCCAGAAGCTGTTCTTACATTAAGCTACTCTTATCAAGTCCCCACCATTTAAGGAACTCAGACTCCGGGTCACCCCCTGCCATTCCTACCTGTTCTAGTCCAAGATAGTGCAAGAAGGTCTGAGATCTCAGGGGACTGATTTGGAAAGCTAGCTCTGCAAGTTGCTTTACACTTGCGGAAGCCTTGATTTATTTATCTGTAAAATAGGGATGTTATCATAGGGTAATAGAGATAGTCACGGCACTGAGAGAAGTGATCTATTACACCTTACTAGAGCCTTGAACCTTACACCCATATTGAGGTTCTGCTGAGGAACTGTTAGTTCTCTTCCCCATTTGTCACCTGGTTCCTTTTGTTCCTCTCACTGTGCCTTTTTTATCTACCCATCATCACCCAAACATACATCATTAACATTATGAAATGCACAGGTTTGTTTTTTGTTTTTTGTTTTTTTTTCATTACACTTGCTCTCAGGTTGTAGACAACTGGTTGAGTGTGGGTATTTCAGGCACATGGGCTCCTAACATAATCAGCTCAACTGAGGTTCGTTACAAATCTGTCCCCTCCCTCCCTTCCTCTACCTTCCCAAAGATAGGCTGGGCCAAGATTGGCTTTTCCTCTCCCCCTCTCCTCTCCCCTTGGTTCTCAGTGCTGGCTGCCTAATAGAATGATTTGACGAGCTTTCTAAAAATGCTTCTGGGTCCCACCTTAAGCTACATAATTGATCTGAGCCTGGACAACATTATGTATTAAAAGCGCCAGAGGTTGAGAACCACTGCTCCAAAGCAGAGCCCCATTTAGGTCTTGGTAGGATGGAGGACATCTGCTTGGGCCAAGGTCTGCCAGTCTGATTCAGGTGAATACTGCTTCCAACTTAAAGCAGTAGGATCCTGATTCAGCTGCTCTTGGCACTTACTCAGTTGTTGGAGAATACCTGAGTAGAGTTTCCTTGCTTTGGACATATCGACAGTATACATATCGACAGTATGAACATGGCCTCTGGTTTGCATTATCGCATTTAATTGCCATGCAGCCCACCTACCTCTTGTCTGGTTGTGTTCACCAGGAAGCCTGGCCTGGCCCACACCATGCCATGAGCCAGTACCTAATAAAGTTAGGCCCCTAAATCCTTATATTGTTTATCATCTTGGTAAAAATGGAAACAAATTGGAACAAGCTAGATTTTAAGCTTGTGGTTTAGTGTCTGTGCTTGCTGTGCACGATCTACAATTGTGCTCTTATATTTATGTGAACTGTCGGGCTCTGCTTCTTCTCACTGCCAAGAGGCCATGTTCTGTCCAGCCCAACCCAGCCACTTGGCCTCTGTACTGAGGCTAGGTGCTCCTCCATCCCAGGATCAGGAACCATGTTCAGCTGGCCAGCACTCTGCCTGGCTTCTTTCCCATTGTTTAGATCCTTACACCCCACATATAACCTTCATCATCATTTTCTGAAATGTGAAATGCACCATCAATAATTTGGGGACATATTCTTTTAGTAACTGATCCGTGAACTTGTCAAGTTTCATCGATGAGCATTTATTCAGATTCTGTCAAACTCTAGGCAATTTTTGAAATGCCTAAATGACACCTGAATTATGCCTCATTTTATTATGCATTCTTCAGAATGACGTCTGAGTAAACCAGTTGTCTATTTTATTATTTTTCCTCTAGCCACAGTCTGAATTGGGGCTTCTCACACTATAGCATGCTTAAGAATCATCTGGAGAGCTTGTAACACACAGATTGCTGGACCCCCCCCCCCCCAGAGATTCTGATTGAGTCACTCTGGGATGGGGCCCAAGAATTTGCACTTCCAACATGCCAGGTGATGCTGCTGCTGGTGGTCCATGGACCATACTTTGAGTAGCACTGGCCTAAGTCACCGACATCCCATCCCAGGTTGACAATTTATATTTGAACCTCAGCTTGACCATTACTGAGGCTCCCCAGCATGAAGAACTTGTGACAAGAGCATCATTTGCTTGGTTCTTTTTATTGGGCCATTATATATTTTTTGTAGTCTAGACAGAGTCCATTTCACCTCCAGTGTTTCCTTTAATCCCTAAGTACCTGGCGATACAGAACCATTGTGTAGAATTTTATTGTCCTACTTTTTTACCCTGATGAATCATCTTTTAACAGACATGTGAGCCTTCACTAGATGCATTATGTCATTCTCCTGAGCTCTGCAGAGAGAATTGATATATGCGTTTGGGTCTGATGTGAAATGATGGCTTCAGTGTGTCTATCATGCAGCAACTCTGATTTGAGCAGGTGGCCCAGAAGCGTGACAGAAAACCCTGTAGCCAGCGCTAAGTGGGAAAGGGGTGGCTTGCGACCCTGTTACTCAAGCCTCCTACCTCCATGCTTGTGTGAGCAGGTCTGTCTCCTCCCAGGCTGCTACATTCAAAAGTGGGATTTGTTTTTAGAGAAGAAATCATTAGTCATTAGACTCTCCTGCTTCTTTTTTCCCTTTGGGTAAATTTTAAGAACCTGATCTTTTAAGAAAATTTTCAGGCTGTTAGAAGAAATGGTAAAATGATTATAGCCTTGGTACAGTGAACCTATTTGCCTCTCTTGCAGACAAAGGCAATCTTCCCACAGGAGTCACTGCTCCCGGTCCCCACATCTAAACCAGCTTTATCTTTTAGCTTTATTTGAGAATCCTCTGGCTCTTCTGATTTCCTGGCCCCCTCAAACCTAGGATTTGAGAAACTAATTCTATCATACACTTAACATTTGCTCTTTAAGC
Source organism: Leptonychotes weddellii (assembly GCF_054177405.1). NCBI lineage: Eukaryota > Metazoa > Chordata > Mammalia > Carnivora > Phocidae > Leptonychotes > Leptonychotes weddellii. Next base: position 99,110,848 of record NC_138385.1, on the reverse strand, counting down.
CCATTATAAAATCCATAATGGAAGCTGATTCTTAGCAAAATAGCCCTCTGGCATAGGTATTTACAAATTTTCACTTAAGAACAGAAGGGTTTAATAGATACCTATATCGAAGCAGAAATAACTGAAAACAAGATTTCTCTAATATCTTTAAATCTGGGGTTATATTACAAGAACTTTTTGCATGTTTCCATTGCCTCCGGCTAAATAAATGCCATGTTAATGGATTTACTACCAGAAGGCTGCCAAAATAGCCAGGTTTTGTTTTTTTAAATGTCGTGTTAATGGTTTTACTAGCAGAAAACCACCAAAATAGCCCATTTTTGTTTTTAATTAACCTGTATCTGTAAATATGGAGTTGGGAATGTCATTTTGAAGCATATCAAAAATTCATAATCACCTGGTGGCTGATCCCCAGAGAGGAACACAGCACATTTCATTGTAGCCTTCCCTCCCTCCCCATGGCTGTAACATTTTGTTTCTACACTTTAATCTTACTCAGTGAGACGGAGACCATCAATTTTAGGAAAGCAGGAGGTAGATTTTGCTAAGGGATACCAGGAACCCAAAGAGAAGGGATTCTGAAATATGGTAACCCAAAGACCAAGGAGTTTCTGTGGTCTGGAGTCTAGAGGAAGGGCCACACCACTCCTCTGCTTTGCTGACGTGATGGAGAAGGAGGAGAGAGAGGTTATTTGAGTCTCAGTCTTCTATTCTACTTTAAGGCAATTAAGTATGGCAAGTTATGGGGCGCCTGGCTGGCTCAGTCAGAAAGACATGCAACTCTTGATCTTGGGGTTGTGAATTCGAGCCCCATGTTGGGTGTAGAGATTACTTAAAAATAAAATCTTAAAAAAATACTGTGCAAGTTAAGATGGCCACAAATTCCTTGACATGCCTCTCATTGGAAGATTCTGTGACCCCTCAATGGGGCTCCTGGGTGCCCAGTTGGTTAAGCGTCTGACTCTTGGTTTCAGCTCAGGTCATGATCTCAGGGTCATGGGATCGGAGCAAGCGTCGGGCTCCATGCTCAGCACGGAGTCTGCTTGGGATTCTCTCTCTCCCTCTTCCTCTGTCCCTCCTGCTTCTGCTCTCTCTCTCTAAAATGAATAAATAAATCTTAAAAAAAAAAAAAAGATTCTTTGACCCCTCCCCTTGAATCTGGGTGGGCTTGGTGATGGCTTGAGCAACAGAATACAGTGGGATATTGCTGTGCCAGTTTCTGGGCCCAAACCTTAAAAGACAGGAAGCTTCTGCTTCCTGTCTTTTGGAACACCCATTCTTGAAACCTAGCCTCCATATTGTGAGGAAGCCTAAGCAGCTTTGTGGAAAGGCCCACATGGAGAGGGATTGAGGCCAGATCACAGCTAGCATCAAGTTGCTAGGCACATGAATAAGCCATGTTGGAATTGTATCCTCCAGCTTCAGTAGAACTGCCCCAGCTGCTATTGTGTGGTACAGAGATAAGCCTTCCTGCTAAGCCCTGTTCACCTTGCAGATTCAGGAGCAACATAAATGATTGTCATAATTGTCAAAACTGCTGAGTTTTGAAGTCATTCTCTGTATAGCAATAGACATCCAGGACAGAGCATCTCCTTTTTCTACTCTTTTCCATGCTGAGACAATGCCAAGACTATGCAATAGCAGGGTCCTGCTGGAATTTCCAAAACCATGATGCACTTGGAACTGGTGTCCTGGTGTCCTCCCAGTTCTTTTCCCTGGCAAATGCCATAGTCTCAAATGCTCTCTGTACCTTCCCCCAGATCCATCATCCATGTAATATTGCTTTCTATCATCCAGATCCCACTGATTAACCAAGTAATGTGTTTGAGGTCAAAAGCAAGAAGTAGCCTGAGATTTCCAACCTACTGCTAATTATACCAACAGAACGCTTTTTATTTTCAAAGCTTGTACTTTTTTTTTTTTTAAAGATTTTATTTATTTATTTGACAGAGAGAGAGAGAGTGAGAGCAGGAACACAAGCAGGGGGAGTGGGAGAGGGAGAAGCAGGCTTCCCGCTGAGCAGGGAGCCCGATGCGGGGCTCGATCCCAGGACCCTGGGACCATGACCTGAGCCGAAGGCAGACGCTCAACGACTGAGCCACCCAGGCGCCCCAGAATGCTTTTATCGAGGTGAAAAGCTTCTCAGTTTTCTATGTCTGCCCCCCGCACCGGTAACATAAATATGCCTTTAAAGGTGTAGCTAAAATCTGTGATATTAAATTCTGAGCTGGGGTTGGTGACAATCAGCCAAGAACAAAAATTGGCCTATTGGTGGCCACAGGATGGGACCTGCCCCCTTAAGAGTGCTAAGAGGGTCAGGGCACTCGCCCACCACTGAGAAGAGGAAGCAGAGATATACTGAAAAAGAGACAGAAAACGGGGAGTACATAAAAAATACAGTTAAGTGGTTTACCCTGCCCAAGGGAAACTATACTCCTGTCATTGCATGTCAGGCTGATGATGAAACATCACCGTGATTAATACTAATACTCCTTCCATGTGATGACATAGTGGGGCTTTCTTTGTGTCGGGCGATGTTCCGACATCCTGTATGAATTAAGGTGGGTGTTACTAGTATCCCTGACTTATGCCTGAGGAAACTGAGGCATTGGAGGAGGGGCCATTTGGCCAGGGTCACACGGCATGACAGTGCATAACCAAATTCAGAACCAGGATTCAATCCCAGGGGGCCTGGCTCCATCATCCATCACCCCTGATGTCAGAACTCTAGGCACAAAGACTGCAGGGAGCCCAGTTTGAGTTCCCAGTACACCTGTAGTCTTTGCTTCATGTTGTACATCACATCACACTATGTCACATGGGCTAAGAGATGCTTCATTTTTCTTCTTTTAAACACATTTTAGGGGTGCCTGGTTGGTTTAGTTGGTTAAGCATCTGCCTTTGGCTCAGGTCATGATCCCAGGGTCCTGGAATCGAGCCCCACGTTGGGCTCCCCGCTCAGCAGGGAATCTGCTTCTCCCTCTCCCTCTGCCCCTCTCCACTACTCGTGCTCTCTCTCGCTATCTCTCTCTCAAATAAATAAATAAAATATTTTTAAAAACCACGTTTTAGGGGCGCCTGGGTGGCTCAGTCGTTAAGCGTCTGCTTTCGGCTCAGGTCATGATCCCAGGGTCCTGGGATCGAGCCCCGCATCGGGCTCCCTGCTCGGCGGGAAGCCTGCTTCTCCCTCTCCCACTCCCCCTGCTTCTGTTCCCTCTCTCACTATGTCTCTCTCTGTCAAATAAATAAATAAAATCTTAAAAAAAAAAAATAAAAACCACATTTTAATCTCATATATATCATATGTCCTTTTGTAGGCTGTTTAAAGTTATTCTCAGAAGAAGGTAGAGTGAAAATAAACAAGTACACAAACGTAGCTTACAAAAACTAATGTAAAAGACAACAGAGTAGTTTTGTGCAATAAGAATGAAGATTTGGGGGCCCAGCCCATCATCCAGTTAGCCCACTGGCCTTTACTGTGATCAACCAGAAAACTAGGTCACATTGGTATTAGGCATGTGTTCCTGAATTTACAGGCATTCTAATAACCCTTATTACAGTGACTTTTAAAAATATCAATTCTTGCTTTAAAAAAATAGATGTAGATTTATTTTAGTCTACAAACATTTATTGGTTGCCCACAGAGAATTGAATGCATACTTCATGATATGTATTTTGCCAATAGGGTAGCCTCCAGCTCAGAGAACCACTTGCTTATATTGAAACCTTTCATTTGCATTAAATTGCATGCATAATTTAACACGTCAAAGAGGCTCAAAACCAAATCCCTTCTTTCTCACTGGGCAGAAATAAGTAGACTCTCCATAACTGCAAAGAATGCGACCCATTTCAGAGAAAGGGGTATATATATATTTTAAATCCTGTTTGTGTATCAAAACACAATGTAGTTATCTAATATAAATGTGAAGACATTACAAATATTTTTTAAAAGTTCATGAGTTTAGTGTTTAATACATTCAGAATAAAGTCAGAATGTTTTTACTGGAAGACATAAAACAATTGTCCTGTATTCTCCCCACTCTGCTTTTTTCCAATGTTTCATATCAGCTGTGTAAACAGTCAATACTGAATAGTAAAGAGGTGTTGCTGAGCAGATAATGGACTTGAATTAGATAAACTTGGCTTGGACAGACTGAACATACCATTGGGGCATATTATTCTTACTTATGGTTTAATCTGATAGTTACTAACTTGAAGTCAATAACTTTAAGATGTTGAATGAAAAAGAGGGAGCACAACTGCCTTTGTAAGGAGGAAAACAGACCAGGGAGAATCAGTGTGACCAGAGTGGGAAATGTACATTTTCTGTATCTTTTGAAGTTTTGAAAAAAAGTTCCTTCATATTTTTGGGGGGAGGGAGGGTTATTATTATTATTTTTTGTAAATCTTGTTACATCTTAATTCACTTTTAAATTTAATTTTAATTATTTTTTGAACTTAGAAACATAAAAGTGTTTTAAACTGACTAGTTCTCACAAAAATAGTTCCATTTCTATTAAAAATAACCATGGTTTACCTGAGCCATGATTATTAATATACTGAGTAGATATAGATGCATCATTTTGTTATTTTGGGTTCTATCAGCATCTTAGTTCAATTTAAGGGAAAGCAGGTAAGCACAGAGAGGCAGAATGAGGTAGCTCGAAGCCAGAAATGGGAAGATCTGGGTTTATGACCCAGTTTTTGCAACTCCTTACTAGCTGTGTGGCCATGTGCCTTAATTTTTCACCGTGTAAAATGTAGATAATGAGACCTACTTTCTCCGTGTCAGGAAGTTATCTTGACTAGGAAATGGCAAATTGGGTGGGATAATGTTTGCAAATAGAAAATTGATATACATAAGCAGATACTACTATTCCTTATAAACAAAAAATTCATGTAAAATATTTATGATATTACTGCTATATGTAGAGCAATAGTCTAGGTTTTGTGAAGATAAAAAAAAAGGTAAATCAGATAGTTCCTGTAGTTCACTCCAGAAGTTTATAGTAATAGAGGACCAACCAACTTTCTATGAAGAGCCAGATAGGAAATACATTAGGACTTGCAGGCCAGATTGTCTCTGTTACAGTTACTCAGTTCTGCCGTTGTAGGGCAAAAGCAGCCATAGAAAATATGTAACATAATGAACATGGCTGTGTTCCAATAAAACTTTATTTACAAAAACATGCAGTGGGCCACATTTTGTCCACAGACTATATAGTTTGCTGACCCTGGGTCTAATCAGAGATGATGTACACATATAACTGTAATATGCAGTCAGAGTACTAAATATTAAAAATGAAATAAATGAAGAGTAAAGGACATCCAACTGAGGCAATATGGTCTTCCAGGAGACTACAGATTTGAATTAGGACTTGAAGAATGTGGGCATGTTTGAATTGTAAGGTGAAGGAAGACATTCCCAGCGGAAAAGATAGTCCAAGGAAAGGTGGAAAGGTGGAAACAAGAAGGAAGTATTTAAAGAAGAGCAAGTAGGGGTGCCTGGGTGGCTCAGTCAGTAAAGTGTCCGACTCTTGATTTCAGCTCAAGTCATGATCTCAGGGTTGTGAGACCAAGCCCTGCACTGGGCTCCATGCTGGGCATGAAGCCTGCTTGGGATTCTCTCTCTCCCTCTCCCTCTGCCCCTCCCCCCTCACGCACACACTCGCACGCGCGCTCTCTCTCTCTAAAACAATAAAATAAGTAAGGAAGAGCAGGCAATTTGTTTGGCCAAACTATAGGGGTAAAGTTAGAAGCAAGAATTCACTGGAGTGGGTATAAGAGAAGAAAAGCATATATAGTCACTTAAATGTAAGCTGTATTGTTTCTGACCTCATGCCGCCTCCATAATGAATACTAAGCTATCGTTGTTAGGAAGGTATTTCTTATATTTTTGCTTGGTTAGAACTCTTACATGTTTCTATGTTGCAGAATCATTTTAGGTGCTTCTTTTTTTTAAGATTTTATTTATTTGTCAGAGAGAGAGAGATGGAGAGAACACAAGCACGGGGAGTGGCAGGCAGAGGGAGAAGCAGGCTCTCCACTGAGCAGGAGCCCGATGCGGGACTCGATCCCAGGACCCTGGGATCATGACCTGAGCCGAAGGCAGACGCTTAACCGACTGAGCCACCCAGGCGTCCCCATTTTAGGTACTTCTAAGGATGTGCTGCAACTTATAATTATTCCCAAGGGTGGTTTGTCTATTTCATGGTGCTATCCCTCATCAAACAATGAGGAATTGCACATAGGGTGGCTACTCCAAGGACAGAACTCTGAGAAGGAATGTCTGATTCAGAGCAGGGTCTAGCTCTCTAGGGCTACACTGTCCAACATGGTGGCCACTAGGCTCATGTGGTTATTTAAATTTAAATTTAAAAATTTAGTTGTTCAGTCATACTAGCCACATTTAAAGTGTCCAATCCCCACTTGTGTCTGGTGGCCACTATACTGAATAATGCAGAGATAGAACATTTTCACCATTGCAGAAAGTTTTATTGGGCCTTGCTGCTCTTAAGAGATAAGAAACCAAGCAACCATTATGCATTGACTTAGAGTCCTGGGGCTGGAGATTTGGATGACAGTTATGACATTTAGTGACTGGCACCATTAACAGATACAGGTTTCCCTGGCTATCCAAAAGTAGAGCGTTTCTATGAAACCTTTTGTAAGTTGAAATTGTGTAAAGCAAAGAGCTTCCCCTGCTTTCTGGAAGTTTGCATTAGGCTACTGTGCTTTTATGAAAACCTATATTAGCACAGTAATGGCTTTTTTTTGGTGAAAGTTAAAATTCTCTTTGGATTTCTTTTGGTTAGCAAAACCAGGTACCAACGGAGGTCTTTCATAAAAGTGAAGTGGCCTAACATGAACTTTTGGAAAGCAGGTGATACCTTCACATCACTTTCTAAGTAGAGTTGACCCAGAAATAATATGGGGGTTGGGGTCACCAACCCTCTGCGCAGTCAAATATCCATGTTTAACTCTTGATTCCCCAAAAACTTAACTACTAAAAGCTTATTGTTGACTGGAAGCATTATAGATAACATAAACAGTTGATGAACACGTATTTTGTATATATACTGTATTCTTACAATGAAATAAGCTAGGCAAAAGAAATGTTATTAAGAAAATCATAAGGAAGAGATAATGCATTTATAGTACTCTAATGTATATATAGAAAAAACAAAAATTTACATGTAAGTGGACCTGCACAGTTCAAACCTGTGTTGTTCGAGGGTCAGTTGTATTAGTTTTGTCATCCATGATATGGGTACTAATAATACTTATCTTACAGGTGGTTATGAAGACAAAATGATGCACAGCTCTTTGGAAGCTATGAAATACTTCATAAATATAAGACATTGTTACCATGTCAGTGATACCATATCTGTATCTTCAGGCAATTTCCATTTTTTTCCATGTTTGCTTCTGTGTACAAAATTATGTCATTGGTAAATATAGTTTTGCTTTTTCCTTTCCCATAGTATGCCTTTTATTTCATTTTCTTTCTTTTTTTTTTTTTTTTTAAAGATTTTATATATTTATTTGACAGAGAGAGAGGGAACACAAGCAGGGGGAGTGGGAGAAGGAGAAGCAGGCTTCCCGCCAATCAGGGAGCCTGATGCGGGGCTTGATCCCAGGACCCTGGGATCCTGACCTGAGCCAAAGGCAGATGCTTAACCCACTGAGCCACCCAGGTGCCCTTTTTATTTCATTTTCTTGCCTAATTGTTCTGACTAAAATAGAAGTAGTTAGAGCAGACATTCATGTCTTATTCCTGATCTTACATGGAAAGTTTTCAGTCTTCCACCATTAAGTATGATATTATTTGTGGATTATTTATAGATGCCCTTTATCAGATTGAGGGAGTTCCCTTCTTTTCTTAGTCTGTTGAGTTTGTTTCATTTTTTATCATGAAGATGTGTTGGTCCTTGCTCCCTTCTGCTCATTCAACTTATTTATCACCTTCTATTAGCGCCTTTCCTTATTTTTTTTTTCTCTCTTAGCTCCTTATGGGAGTGGAAACTAGCTGGGTGACTAGTTATACCTAGCATTCCCTAAAGAATTTTCTTTCTAGGAAGGCCAGACAAGAGTATATGGATGAGTTAGACAAATCCATGGCACCTATGTTAAGGCTACTGCTAATTAATCAATGCAGAACTCATGTCCTACCACAGTGGGAAGCATGTCTCTTGGCAGAAGAACCGTATACCATTAGTGTTTGAAATTATTTATTATTATTAAAGATTTTATTTATTTGAGAGAGAGAGAGAAAGAGCACAAGCTGGGGGGAGGGGCAGAGAGAGAGGGAGAAGCAGAGTCCCTGCTGAGCAGGGAGCCCCATGTGGGGCTTAATCCCAGGACTCTGAGATCATGAGCCAAAGGCAGCCACTTAACCAACTGAGCCACCGAGGTGTCCCTGAAATTTATTATTTTGACGTGGAAAACAATGGAATTTGTTTATTGATGTGGTAGTATGGTAGTATAGGGGAGAAGAAGATAGAAGAGGGAAATTTGAAAAGGATAGATAAAGCATGGGAAAGGGAGGGAAAATTGGGGAAACTGCATGAGCAAAGACAAGGAAGTGGAATGATCATGGAATATTCAAGTACTAGTGAGTGATGAGACAGATTTAATGTATATGAGTCAGGTGTTTTTGCTGCATAAATAGGTGGCATGTGAGTCTTTCCACAGAGGCCCTCCTATAAAACTTTAATCTAATGAACTCAGATCTGGAATCCCATTGTTCATAGTGGTCTCATAGTTATGTCTCCCCAGAGTGCAAACATTTTCAAACACCAGGACAGCAAGGAGTGGTGTGGTAAGCAGCTTCTAACATGGCCCCCAGTGAACTCTTTCTCCTGATATTCACTCACTTGTGTGGTTCCCATCCCTTGAGTGTGGAATTGGTTTAGTGACTTTTTTTCTAATGAATAGAATTCAGCAAAGTGACGGGATGATTTGATCTTTGATTACAAATGATTGTAACTTCTGTCTAGCTGGAGACTCTATTGCTTTCTTTTCTTTTTTTTTAAATTTAAATTCAAGTTAGTTAACATATAGTGTATTATTTGTTTTAGGGGTAGAATTTAGTGATTTATCAGTTGCATGTAACACCCAGTGCTCATTACATCAAGTGCCCTCCTTCATGCCCATCACCCATTCCCTATAGTTAAGAATCTCTGATGGTTTGCCCCCTTTCAGTTTTTCTCTTATTTTTCCTTCCCTTCCCCATGTTCATCTGTTTGTTTCTTAAATTCCACATACAAGTGAAATCATATGGTATTCATCTTTCTCTGACTGACTTATTTAGCTTAGCACAATACACTCTAGTTCCATCCATGTCATTGCAAATGGCAAGATTTCATTCTTTTTTTAAAAAGATTTATTTATTTATTATTTTAGAGAGAGAGGGAGTGTGTGAGCAGGGAGAGGGGCAGAGGGAGTGGGAAAGAGAGAGGCAGAGAAGCAGACTCCCCGCTGAGCATGGAGCCCAACACAGGGCTCAATCCCAGGATCCTGAGATCATGACCTGGGCCATAACCAAGAGTTAGAGGCTTAACTGACTGAGCCACCCAGGTGCCACAAGATTTCGTTCTTTTTGATGGCTGAGTAATATTCCATTGTTCTGTTGCTTTCTTGACTGAATGCTTTGGTGAAGCAGGCTGCAGTGCTGGGGAGACCCACATGGCAAGGAATTGATGGCTGCCTCTGGCCAAGAGCCAGTCAGTAACTGAGGCTCTTAATTTAACTGCATGCAAGGAACTGAATCCTGTCAACAACCACATGAGCTTGGAAGTGGATCCTTCTCTAGTTGAATCTTCAGATGAATCCCCAGAGCCTGGGCTGACACCTTAGTTTCAGCCTCCTTAGAGAGCAGGAAGCAGAGGACTCAGCCAGGTCACATCCAGATCCCTGACTCAGAGAAACTACGAGATAATAAATGTATGTTGTTTTAAGCCATTAAATTTGGGAGTAACTTGTTATGTAGCGATCAGTCATTCATACAAGTGGACGGTACCTAATCCCAGGTAGTGACTTCCAAATGGCGAACATCTAGATACATAGAAGCAGGAAGGGCAGTATTTTGGAGTAAGGGCTGTCTCTTCTTAAATGTAAGGTCATCTTTACTGGTAGCAACCTTACAATCCCTAATAATCAACTCTTTAGGATTTGTTTTGCTCGATTTACAATTACCGTGAGTATGTGAACGTGACATAGGCCGATTTCTGAGATTATTCGTTTTTTCTTCCTTCATGGTCTGACCCAGTTATCTTGTCATTGACCTGCAGCTGGTGTATACTCCCACAGTTCTCCAACTTGTCAGAATTATTTCAACTGCTTCTCTGTAGCTGTCAGCCACATCCCCCAACTTACCATTATTAGGAAAATATTGTGTGAGTTTACTTTTTAAGCCTATTACCTAAATCACAAAGAAACCATCATGGTATACTAAGCACTAACCCTTATGAAATTGACTTAATACAAATCACATATTAATACTTCTTTGAAAATGATCCTCAAATCAGGTCCATTATTTAAACAGAATATAGGGGCACCTGGGTGGCTCAGTCGTTAAGCATCTGCCTTCGGCTCAGGTCATGATCCCAGGGTCCTGGGATCGAGCCCTGCATCGGGCTCCCTGCTCTGCGGGAAGCCTGCTTCTCCTTCTCCCACTCCCCCTGCTTGTGTTCCCTCTCTCACTGTGTCTCTCTCTGTCAAATAAATTAATAAAATATTTTTAAAAAATAAAATAAACAGGGCGCCTGGGTGGCTCAGTTGGTTAAGCGACTGCCTTCGGCTCAGGTCAGGATCCTGGAGTCCCGGGATCGAGTCCCGCATCGGGCTCCCTGCTCGGCGGGAAGTCTGCTTCTCCCTCTGACCCTCCCCCACTCATGTACTCTCTCTCTCTCTCTCTCTCTCTCATTCTGGCTCTCTCAAAATAAATAAATAAATCTTTAAAAAATAAATAAATAAATAAATAAAATAAACAGAATATAAACTATTTCCTAATTTTTTCGAGACACAAGGAATGTGGTTATCAAAGCCTGACTAGACGCAGACCTCATTTTTCTCCTACATGTCCCCCAAGAACGGAAAGGTGTCTGCTGAGCCTTCATCCGGATGACACCAGACAGGTTTGGCGATGCAAGTCATAGCTGTCAACAGTGCCCCGTTGTATACCTGGTAGGAAGCAACAAGAAAAAAATGGGGCAGGAGCTTCTTAAGGTCTGTCACTCTCTGCTCAACTAGAAAGAGGACAGCTGCTGCCCATGGAGCCTCAACCAGTGTCCCTCTGGTGCATGGCATTTATCATTCTGTTCCTTGAGTAGTAATTGATCTGTTTTTGTACCATTTAGATTTTACAATGTTAAGTGAATGCTTCCTGCCTTACTAGTTACAAGTTATTATTTTTAATGCTATATTCCAGTTATTCCAGTTATTTGGTGAGTCCGGAAGCTTATTTCTACCAGCTCAAACGTTTGACTGGTTCTGACTTGCATGGTAGGATATGGGCGTCCCTGTCTGCTCAGTGCCTGTTTTGCAGAATATTAAGCCAGGTATTGCAGAAAGTCAGAAAGAAAGCCAAAGATAGTAACCTTCCATCAGGGTTTCCAGTGCTTTGAGAGGAAAGAAGAGAATAAAAAACATCTGTCGATACAAAACTAGAAATCTATACATACTTGATTGTGTGTGTGTATAGTGTGGGTGGAGGTGTATGTTTAAGGAATTCTAGAGAGAGAGCTGTGCCTGAAGAGCTGCTGAAAATCTACAGCATCAAGTGCTTCTTGATGCCACAGAGCGGACGCTTCTGCGGAGGCAGTAACCGTACGAGTACTTCAGGCTGCGACAGAGAAGTGGGATCGAAGGAGGTGGAGGTGCAGTTGTGATGATTAAATTGCAAATCTCCCTCCTTTTCCCAACAGATAACACTATAAAATAACATTCTAGACAGTAGAGGACAAATACGTTAGCTTGATGAGGACTCTGTGGTTGGACACAAGGATATATAAAGAAGGGCAAGAGTGGGTGAGTTTCTTTGCTGCATTCTGTGATTGGCAGCACTACGCTGGCTTTCTGAAAAAAGGAAAAACAAATCTTGACTTATTTTTTCCCCCCAAATCCGAGAGTGCGGTCAAAGGGATTGATCTTGATGTAGACTAGCTTTGGCAAGATTGTTATCTCCAAGTTTAGGAATTTTAAAACTACACACCCACCATGTTATAGAGTTCATTTCGTAGTAAATTTTAAAAGCTTGTTTCGAATTCTGGCTGTTTGGCCAGCTCCCCAGTGTGAAGGTAGCAAGGAGAAAACACATTGCCCCTAACCTAGTTAATTCCTATTTATTTCTCCAGTTCCACTTAAGTTTTTTTGTGATCAGGGCCCCTGGGTGGCTCAGTCAATTAAGCCTCTGACTCTAGATTTCGGCTCAGGTCATGATGTCAGGGTCGTGACATCGAGCCCCATGTCATTGGGCTCCATGCTGAGCGGGGAGTCTGCTGGGGATTCTCTCTTCTCACTCTGTCCCTCTCCCTGCTCGTGCTCTCTCTCTCAAATAAATAAATAAATCTTTAAAAAAAATAAGGTTTTTGTGATCATCTCATCTTCACTACGTTAGATCACGTTGCCCCATTATGTACTCTCATACCAGTCTGTACTTTTTCATCTTACAATTTATCAAAGCTTGTTTCTGTGTATTTTTATAATAACTGCCTTATGCCTGTCACCAGATAGCTGATATTAATTGCCCTCCCCCATTTTTTATTGAGATACAAATGACCTATAACATTGTGTAAGCTTAAGGTATACAGTGTGTGGATTTAATACATTTGTATATTGCAGTATGATTCCGCCCCCCCCTTAGCCTTAGGTAACATCTTCATCATGTCGCATAATTACCATTTCTTTTTTTGTGGTGAGAACATTTAAAATCTAGTCTCATAGCAACTTTGAAATACATTATACAGTACTGTTAACTCTACTCACAATGCTGTGCGTTAGATCTCCAGAACTTACTCAATCTTCTAACCATAAGTTTGTACCCTTTGACCAACATCTACCCAATTCCCCCTCTTCTCGGCCCCTGGCAACCAGAATTCTAGTCTCTCTACAAGTTCAGCTTTTTTAGATTCCACATATAAGTGAGATCATACAGTATTTGTCTTTCTCTGATTTACCTCACTTAGCACAATGCTGTCAGGGTCCATCCATGTTGTTGCAAATGGCAGGATTTCCTTCTTTCTCATGGCTGAATAATATTCCATTGTGTCTATTAACACATCTTTTTATCCACTTATCCATTGACAGTTTGTTTCTATATCTTGGCTATTGTGAATAACGCTGCAGGGTGGCAGTGCAAATATCTCTTCAGTATCCTATTTTTATTTCCTTTGGAGAAATACCCAGAAGTGGGATCGCTGGATCATATGGTATTTTTAATTTTTTGAGAAACCTCCATACTGCTTTCCATAGTGGCTGCATGCACAGGGTTCCCTTTTCTCCACATCCTTGCCAACACTTGTTATCTTTTGTCTTTTTGATGGTAGCCATCCTAACAGGTGTGAGGTGATAGCTCATTGTGGTTTTACATTTGCATTTCCCTGATGATTAATGATATTGAGCACCTTTTCTTGTGCCTCTTGGCCATCTATATGTCTTTTTTGGAAAAATGTCTATTCCAATCCTCTGCCCATTTTTTAATCAGATTGTTTGTTGTTTTGCTATTGAGTTGTATGTGTTCCTTATATATTTTGGATATTAATCCCTTCAGATATATGCTTTGCAAATATTTTCTGCCATTCTGTAGGTCACCTTCTCTTCTCTATTTATTTATTTATTCATTTATTTATTTGAGAGATAGCAAACACACGTGCACATGAGCTGGGGAGGGGCAGAGGGAGAGGGAGAAGCAGACTCCTAGCTGAGCAGTGATCATGACATGGGGCTCAATCCCAGGATGCTGAGATCACGACCTGAGCTGAAGACGGACGCTTAACTGACTAAGCCACCCAGGCGCCACTGTAGGTCACCTTTTCAATTTGTTGATTGCTTCTTTTTTTTTTTTTTAAGGGTTATTTATTTATTTTAGAGAGAGAGTACATGAGTGGGGTGAGGGGCAGAGGGAGGGAGAGAATCTCCAGCAGACTCCCCACTGAGCATGGAGCCCAACACTGGGCTCCATCTCATGACCCTGAGGTCATGACCCCAGCCAAAATCAAGAGCTGGACGCTTAAGCCACTGAGCCACCCAGGCACCCTGTTGATTGCTTCTTTTGCTGTACAGCAGCTTTTTGTTTTAATGTAGTCCCCAACTTGACTTTTGCTTTTGTTGCTTGTATTATTGCCATTTAATTTTATCTATAATAACTCTATTTTGTTTGAGGTGGAAATTTTTCTGCCTAACATCTACATTTCCTAGGCTCCTGTGCATTTATAGCTGGTCATGTGACATAATTCAGACCATTAAGATGTTGGTAAAATTCTACAGTGAGGCTTCAGGGAATGTTCTTTCTTTTTCTTTCTTTCTTTCTTTCTTTTTTTTTTTAATTTATTATTTTTTTAAAGACTTTATTTATTTATTTGACAAAGAGAGACATAGCGAGAGAGGGAACACAAACAGGGGAAGTGGGAGAGGGAGAAGCAGGCTTCCTGCTGAGCGGGGAGCCCGATGCGGTGCTTGATCCCAGGACCCTGGGATCATGACCTGAGCCGAAGGCAGACGCTTAACGACTGAGCCACCCAGGCGCCCCGGGGAGTGCTCTTTTAAAATGACAACAGACACAGCTGACGTGGGTGGCTTTTGCCTGTCATGCTCCCTGTTTTCCTGCTTAGGGCAGAGTCACAATATTGGAAGAGAAGCTGCCACTTTGCAACCATAAGGCAACAAGCATCAGGTGAAAGCCACATACTATGCTGAGGCTGAGTGAAGAGAGAGATGCGACACAGATTTCCCCCAGTGCCATCTCAGAGCCACCGTAGTCCTTGGGACTTCATTTTAACACCAGAAAAATAACCACCTTGTGGATTTTCATGGTTTTTTTTGTTTGCTTGTTTGTTTGTTTGTTTAGTGGTATAGAAGGATAAGCAAAGAAGGAATGATATGGACTATTTTGCCTAGAGAAGAGGGCTGGGTTTTCTTAGACTGAGGAGTGATGTGAGGGAGTCATAACCCTTCCTGGGAACTCATGCTTAGAGAAGTCAGTAGAGAAGAAAGCACCCCACTCGAGAAGGGAAAAGCACTCACTGAACGAGTTATGTCAAAGGAAGTGGAGGGGAAGTTATGAGGGTCTGTGGTATATCTAATGTTCCTGTTATTAAGTGTGGTTGAGTTGGAGGAGAGAGGCTCTATGCGGTTAATATAGTTATTGTGTGCATTAAGCAGACCAGAGTGCATTAAATGTAGAGTGAATTGATTTTGTACAACTATCCTCTGCCATCTTTTTAGAAAAATAATGACTAAAGCAACTCCGCAAATGTGTTTCTCCGGAAGAGCTTTTGGGGAAGGGAGGTTTATTTTATCTAATCCCTTTCATCTATGTTATAGATTACTTAGTGTGCTTATTTGACCTTGGGAACTCTACTTCTGGTCATTAGGCAAAGGAAGGCTAGCCTAAAAAGAAAAATTACATTGAGCACTATCCATACAAAGTCAGCCATTTAGGTCAACTTCTTCCCCCGTACTTAAATATAGAGAGTACCCTGCCGATCAATGGAAAACTGCTTGTGGAAGCTGAAGTCTGCAGGCCGAAGCACAGTCCATATGAGGGAGTACAAAACATGGCTTTCTCTCTACTTCGTTCCGCCCACCCCCGCCCCCCATTCCTTCCTCCAGACAGATTTTCCCAAATGGCTCCAAGCATGGGCATCAGATTGTCCACACCAGGGAAAGGCCTGGGCTTCCCATGAAGCAGGCCAAAGCCTCTCATTAGAGACAAACTCTGGTCTCACCGCTGCAGAGCTTGCGTCTGACCTCCTGAGTTTTACACCGATTCTCTATTTTCTCCCTTCACTGGGCTATTGTTCGCCTTAGAATAGTGCTTGCCCCATATACCGGTACTATTTATATCCTACTTCTTGCTGATTGACCTAGCTTTGGAATCCTTACTTGCCCTGATCATGGACAGTTGTGTATGCTTCCTTCGCAGCTCATCTTGTGGCTTCGGATCCATTTCCTGCTCTAACTTCCTGTATTTGCTCCATCAGTCACTGACACACTGTATCTGCCTCCCTGGTTCCTGGGCTGGGCCCTTGCAACTCATGGAGTTCTTTTTTTTTTTAAGATTTTTATTTATTTATTTGTCAGAGAGAGAGAGAGCGAGCACAAGCAGGGGGAGCAGCAGAGGGAGAGGGAGAAGCAGACTCCCCGCGGAGCAGGGAGCCCGATGTGGGACTCGATCCCAGGACCCTGGATCATGATCTGAGCCGAAGGCAGACGCTTAACGACTGAGCCACCCAGGCGTCCCTGGAGTTCTTTTATAGGGTCGAATGCAGAGAAGCGGAAAGAGGTGAACTGCTTGGCAGGAAATTCATATGAGCATATAACCTGTACATGTCCCATACAGTAGAAGCCAGACTTCCTGCCTGTGACAGTGTTTACTGAATCCCTTTCTCAGCCAGTCAGGAGCTTGTTAATTGCTGGAATCTGATTTTATGAACAGGCTTAATTTCAGATGTCCACCTTTCAAACACTTAGCTATTAATTCCTTTTCTTTTTTGTTTTTTTTTTTTCTTTTCAAATTTTTATTTAAATTCTAGTTAGTTAACACATAGTGTAATATTGGTTTCTGGAGTAGACTTTAGTGATTCATCACTTACATAGAACACCCAGTGCTCATCACAGCAAGTGCCCTCCTTAATGCCCATTCCCCATTTAGCCCATCCCCCACCCACCTACCTCCATCAACCCTCAGTTTGTTCTCTGTAGTTGAGTCTTTTATGGTTTGCTTCCCTCTCTCTCTTTTTTTTCCTTTCCCCTACGTTCATCTGTTTTGTTTCTTAAATTCCACATATGAGCGATTTTTTTTTTAAATACTTTTATCTCAAGGGAACATCAAACTCAGCTCTTCAGAGAAGAGCTTGTTCAGGCCAAATAGGTGGTCAGTGAGGAGTCAAGGGTCTATTGTCCAAAAATAAGAGAGAAGTTTATGGTGCAAAACTATTATTATTATTATTTTTTTTTACATTTTTAAACTTAAGAATTTGGTTTTAGAGCAGTATTAGGTTCACAGCAAAACTGAGGAGAAAGTACAGAGATTTCCCATTTACTCCCTGCCCCCACACATGCACAGCCTCCTCCACTATCAGCCCCCTCCACCAGAGTAGGACACTGGTTACAGTCAAAGTTTACATGAGGCTTCATGCTTGGTGTTGTATATCCTATGGGTTTAGAACAATGTATAATGATATGTATCCATCACTGTAATATCATACAGAGTATTTTCATTGCCCTAAAAATCCTCTGTGCTCCATTTATTCATTTCTCCCCTCAGAACCCCTGGAAACCACTGATCATTTTACTGTCTCCACAGTTTGGCCTTTTCCAGAATGTCATATGGTTAAAATCATATAGTACATAGCCTTTTACATTGGCTTCTTTCACTTAGTAATATGCATATAAGGTTCCTTGATGTCTTTTCTTGGCTCTTGATATTTCATTCCCCTTTAGGGCTAAATAATATTCCATTGTCTGACTTTATTTTATGCATTTTCCTACTGAAGGACATCTTGGTTGCTTCCAGGTTTGGCAGTTATGAATAAAGCTGCTATAAACGTCTCTGTGCAGTTTTTGTTTGGATGTAAGTTTTCAACTCCTTTGGGTAAATACTAACGAGCATGAATATTGGATCAGATGGTAAGAGTGTGTTTAGTTTGATAAGAAACTGCCAAACTGTCTTCCAAAGTGGCTATACTGTTTTTGCATTTTTACCATCAGTGAAGGAGAGTTCCTGTTACTCCACATCCTTGTCAGGATTTGGTGTTGTCACTCTTCCCAATTTTGGCTATTCTAATAGGTGCGCAGGGTTCTATATACTGTTTTGCTTTGCAATTTAGCCTATTGACAATGCTTTTGTTATTCCCAGGGAACAGAAACTATGAATTATGGGATTCTCTGTTGCTAGTTCAAATTCAAATCTGCCGGTCCTAATCCTTTCTCCGACATTTAAATGAAAAAAAGTCAGCAAAGCAATACATGTAAAGCGCTTTGGAAAGTGGTACGATGTGAACACTGTACAATTGTTTGATATTATTTTAACTAACAGTCCATCTGTATTCTTGAGAACCACTGGCAGCATTCACGCCATGAGCCCATTTGCTAGCACAGGAAAGTTGCCGAGTTGAACCTTTGTTGGTAGCTAGGCCCACTCATTCCTTGCTGAAAAGACACACATCAAAGATTTTCATTCCCAGGGGTACCTGGCCAACTCGGTAGAGCATGTGACTCTTGATCTTGGGGTTGTAGGTTCGAGCCTCACGTTGACTGTAGAGATTCCTTAAAAATAATATCTTTTTTCCCTCCTTTCCCCCACCCACTAAAAATAAAATCTTAAAAAAGAAAAGATTTTCAATACCAGAATTTCTGTGAGAAATGGATCTGAAGATGAAATACTTATGGATTCACTCAGCACCTTCTCTTCTCCCTTACCAGGGGAAGCTCCCTCCTGGGTCATTCTGGGTTGTGAAATCAGTGTGGAGCTGGGCTGGGACACAGTGCACCAGGCCTTCTCAGTCGTGCGCAAAACATCATCGGCATCATTATGTCTCTGAACGCCTGGATCTAGATGTCTCTTTGGTCATCTCCCTTAGGACTCAGGTTCTCTCCTATACTGATGCCTTTAATCACAGCATTCTTTATAGTTTCTTCCAACCCAAGCAAGAGTCGAGCACCAACAATGTATTTCTTCTTCTATCAGATCAGTCTTTCAGTAGGTTATTCGGTGCAAACTACTTAGAAGACCAAATCGGAGTTGAGAAAAGCCCCTGGGCTCTAGCCAATGTGTAGCTGGCTGGATCACTCTGCTTCCCTCCCTTCTTCCCTCCCTCCCCACCCACACTCACGGCTTTGATGCAACTAATGGTGCGCCTTGAAGCCATCAGATCAAATCTTTGCTTATCCTTGTTTGAACTGGGAGTCACAAGAAGTTCAGACTTCCCCAAGTCACCCCTCATCTCCTGGACTCTCAGCCTTACACATGTCACATGTCACCTTATCAGTGGCTGTGTTCCTGCTCACTGGATTTTTAATTTTCTACCTTTTCCCCTGGTGCTCACCTGCATTATTTTTCTAAATTAACATTGTCAATAATTTCTTTCATTGTTTATTGTCTGTGACCTGCTAGAATATAACTGTCATGAAAGCATCGACTTTGCCTTGTTCCCCACGTCTTCCTAATGGCAAAAACAGTGACTGGCACGTGGTAGAAACTTGAAAGACAAGTGCCAAGTGGCTCTTTACTGGTAATGGGCACGTGGCCCTTGGGAGAAGATGCTTCTACTTCCTTCTCCACCTCTAGGAATCCTGCTCCATCTCTTCTTTTCCGCATGAACTCCCTTTAAATTTCTGTTCTGAGTCTCTGAGCTTCGCTTGCCTTTTCCATCTGAAGTCATAACGACAACGGCCATACTCTTTAGGCTCCAGCTTCAGCCTATCTTTTCTTGGTTAAGCAGTTGCTGAAGAGATGCCCACTCCCTTTTTAACTGTATGCTTTTTGGAGAGGGCAGTGGTGGAAAGGGTAGGGCTAGAAGACTGCTTTCTTTGGAAAGTCACGTAACTACAGTCCAGCCACAAAGTTTGGCCAGCTTCTGAAGATTTTTTTTTTTCTCATTTCTTTGTACTATTACAGACAGATCTGAACACCACTTGGCAGTATTCCCTGCCATTTTCTTTCCCCTGCCATTTCTTTCATCAGTAATCTGTGTTTTAGCTAAACTCTGAAAGATTGTCCTTTTTTCAGCCCTCACTGTGAAGGTTGAATTATAGCTATCATTTATTTATTGCCTGCAATACATTTATCTATGTGTGCATTTGTATGTGTGTGTATATTTGCATGTGTGAATATGTGTGTATCTACACACACATACATATATATGTACACACATACACATACACACCACTTTATAAATGAGAAAACTAAGGTTCAGAGATATTAAATAACTTCTTCAAGATCACTGAGAAGGTGGGGGCGCCTGGGTGGCTCAGTCGGTTGAGCATCCGGCTCTTGGTTTCAGCTCCAGTCTTGATCTCAGGGTCAAGATCTCAGGGTTGTGAGATCAAGCCCTGTGTCAGGCTCCATGCTCAGCAGGGAATCTGCTTGAAGTTTTGCTCCCTCTGCCCCTCCCCTCACTCGCACATGCACGCGTGCATGTGCTCTCTCTCAAATCAGTCAATTAATCAATCTTAAAAAAAAAGATCACTCAGAAGGTAAAGTAAACTTCTTAAAAGAAGCATCCACCCTTCCTCACCTCTCATTCTTTTTTTTTAACTCCAGTATAGGTAACGTATAGTGTTACATTAGTTTCAGATGTACAATACAGTGATTCAACAGTTCTGTACATTATTTGGTGCTCATCATGGTAAGTGTGTTCTTAATCCCATTTGCCTATTTCACCCATCCCCCCACCCACCTCCCCTCTGGTGACCATCCATTTGTTCTATATAGTTAAGATAAAATCACTCTTAAAAGATTACCAAATCTTGTCAAGCTGTGTTAATTTCATATTTTCACTATGAAACATTTCAAACATACAGACAAAAAAGAGAAAATAATATCAGGAATACTCCTGTATTATCCTATATTGTCTTCAAACTTTTAAAAGGAATAATACATTACAGATAAGGTGATGCCTATTGTATGCTTTTCCCTGATCACATTGCCCCACTCCTTCCCCAGATGTAACTGCTTTCATGAACTTTAAAAAGTAATTCCTGTGCTTGCTTTTGCATTATTCCTATATACAAATGGATCTATTAAAAAATACTTAGATTTAGATTTTTTAACTTTTAAACAGTATCTGTCTTTGTGACAATTGCTTTTGCTTAGCTCAACATTATGTTTTTGGAATTTTTCCGTGTTGATGGGAGGGTCTCTTTCTTTCATTCATTTTCATTGCTTATGGTATTCTATTGCATGAATATGCCACAATTTATTTACCTGGCCTTCTATTGATATATAATTAGGTTGTTTCCATATTTTGATTTTAAAAATGATAATGTCACTTTTCAGTCTTCATCATATTCTGCCTCTCAGCAACATGTTCCACAGTTAGCCATCTTTATTCTTCTATATTTTTCTCTTTTGGTTCTGCAACACCAAGAGTCTTTGTTTTTCTCCATGTCCTCTGGTGACTCCTCAGCTTTCCTTACCTTCCTGCCCTCTCCCACTTAACCTGAAATTTGGGGGGTTCCCCAAAACTTGGTATTGGACCCTTTAGCCTTCTTTCTCCCTCCCATTTTTTTCTTAGATGGTGTCATCTACTTCTGTGATATTAAATACTCACAGTGCTGTCTCCTGCCCACATCTCCCCTCTGAGGTCCAGGCATGAATCATGACGATTATCTACTTGACACCTCTTCTTGGATATCTCAGAGGCCACTCAAGTTCAAACTTGAGAAATCTAAAAAAAAAAAGAAAGAGAAACTCTTTATTCTTCCATCTAAACCCATGGTAGAGCGTTTCTAACGTGGTGCTTAATGATCCACCTCCTGGTAGGTGGTCGCATCTTTGTGTAATCTCCTCCCCTGAGTGTGGGCTGGACCTAGTGACTGCTTCTAAGGAATAGAGTAGAGTAGAACAAAAGCCATGAGATGTCACTTCCAGGATTAGATTATAAAAGACAGCTTGCGTTATTTCTAGCTCTCCTTACTTTCTCACTCTGATAAAGACATTTGTCAGGTTGTGAGCTGCTCAGTGGAGAGGCCTACATGACAAGAAACTGAGAGCTGTCTCTGCCTGACACCAATGGAGAATTTCATTCTATCAACAACTCCATGAGTGTGGACTTGGAAGATGTCCCTGCTATAGTTGAGCCTTGTGATGGCTGCAGCCACTGTTGACACATTGACTGCCCTCTGGTGAGACTCTGAGACAGAGGATCCAGCCAAGCTGCACCGGGATGCCTGACCCACAGAAAGTATGACATAATAAATGTGTGTTGCTTTAAGCTGTTAAGCATTGGAGTAATTTGTTAAACGGTGTTAGATAACAAATACAAATTGTGTTCACCTTCCAGCAGTCCCCATATCAATAAACCATCTACTTGGTAACTCAGGTTGTAAACTAGATTCTTCTGTGACTCATTCCTCTTCCTCATCCTCTATAGTAATCCATTTGTTAGTCCTGTAGCTTCTGTCTTCAAAATGTAACATAAATATCTCAGCTTATTTCTCCACTGATATACACTAGGCCAAGCCATCATCATTTCTTATTTTGAGGGAGAAAGAAGAGATCTTTGAACAGGCCCCTTAGGGGATGTTAAGGTCATTTTATCCTCCTGCCCTTTTTCCTTACTAATTTATATTTGCCTATTTAATAGATTTTATTACTGAGCTCCTTCTTTTAAGTACTAGGGATGGTGATCAAAACCTAACATGGTCCCAAGAGTCATGGAGTTTGCAAGGGAGACACATCTTATAAGATTAACTGAGAACTGTGAAAATTCTCTGAAGAAGGGATGTCTGGTTCTATGAGAATAAGAACCCAATGTGCTTATGATTTCCCAAGAAATTGATATTGAGGATCATTCTTGATCAGAGGGGCTTTCAGACTTGTTTGAGGTAGAATTTTCTAGAATGGTGCAGAAAGTGATGGCTGATAAAGCTATGCATGTGTCATTATGTTCCATCATCTGACTAGTTATTCTCATTCCTTCCTTTATTACCCTCCCCATATATGAATCTCCAGGGATGGGGCCTTAAGTACCAGAAACTATGGTTGGGTGTTCTTCCCCACCTTCCCCATCAAAGAGTCAGGGCAAATTATCGAGTTTGCATTATACCTAAGGAAAAAAAAGGCATAAAGTTGTTCCTATAATATACAATGAATGAGTGTTCCAATGCAAGTATGTAATGGTGTAGGATATCTCTTTAAATTATTACATCTATTTTTCTTTAGGATCATAAAAACTCCTAGAGTTGAAATGGGGACTTTATTGGTCATTGGATTCACTCCCCACTGTAGGGTGGAAATTTCCCTACAGTCTTCATAACCAGTGATCTTCCAACTGCTGCATAATCATTTCTAGTAATTGGCAACTCATTATCACACAAAGCACCTTGTTTAATTGTTACAAAGATGAAATTGTTGTGACCTTTTATATTAATTAGAATTTACTTTCCTTTTTTAAAAATTTTTATTTATTTATTTAAGTAGGCTTCATGCCCAACATGAGGACTTGAACTCATGACCCTGAGACCAAGAGTCGTGTGTTCCACCAACTAAGCCAGCCAGGCACCTCAGAATTTTCTTTACTTTGATTTATGTCTGTGGGGCCTGTTTACTTCTAGCAAAGCTGAGTAATTCTAACCTAGGGTCCATTGCTACTCTGTAAATTTATATCAAAAGCTTCCACCCTTCATGACTAAGGCTTTTTAGATGGCTTATTACTTCTTGGTCTTCAAAGGTAATTTCGTATGTCCTCACGTCAGTTCAATGGATTCTTTGTAGCAAGAGACAGTCTTAGAACTTGAATTGTATGAAACTATAATTTCCTCAATCACATAGATATTTGGTGCAGTCATCTGATGTGAGCAAGCAATCTATGTGAAGAAAACTAGAATCAGCTTGCAACAATTCCTTCCTGTTATATGGAGAGTGGCAGAGTGATCAGTAAAAACTGTTTATGGAAGTCAACACTCATTCCTCAGTCCTTGCTTTCTGAAAACAAATTTGCCTGGGGCATAAATAAGATAAAATGTAAATAAGTATGAAAGATAGTCCTAATTAAAAAAAAATATCTCAGCCCTTGCTTCTTGTAAATTGGACTTTGTGATGCATTTATAAATATCTAATGCAATATTTTGAACTAAATTATACCTTCTTTTTCTAGTCAAAAGTAAAGCCAACATCTGGGATACGTTACCTATGCAGATAAAATAATTGCTGATAAATGTCAGTGTAGTCTTTTTTTTTTTTTTTTAAGGTTTTTTCATTCATTTGAGAGAGAGAGTGAGTGCACAAGCAAGAGCATGAGCAGGGGGAGGGAGAAGCAGACTCCTTGCTGAGCAGGGAGCCTGCTACAGGGCTCAGTCCCTGGACCCGGGGATCATGACCTGAGCTGAAGACAGATGCTTAACCGACTGAGCCACCCAGGCACCCCATTGGTCAGTGTAGTCTTAAATGCATGGGAATCATTTGCTTATAAACTATAATGTCTTTTTCTATTACTGGTGTTTAAATATTGCCCATGTCTTTGAGGCTTCCATAAGATGGAAGAAGCAAGTTTATTAAATAGGTCACTGGTCTTCGGTTGCCAACTGTTGGATTTCATGTTTTAACATTAAGGATGCATTAGTTTTCTTCTTTTTTTTAAAGTTTTATTTATTGGGGCGCCTGTGTTTCTCTTTATGCTATTATGATAAAGATAGAAACTAGTCTCGTTTACAGAATCATAAGCATCTGCCTTCGACTCAGGTCATGATCCCAGGGTCCTGGGATCGAGCCCCACATTGGGTTCCCTGCTCTGCGGGAAGCCTGCTTCTCCCTCCCCCACTCCCCTTGCTTGTGTTCCCTCTCTCACTGTGTCTCTCTCTTTCAAATAAATAAATAAAATCTTTAAAAAAAATAAAGTTTTATTTATTTAAGTAATCTGTATACCCAATGTGGGCCTGAACTCACGACCCCAAGATCAAAAGTCACATGCTCTCCCAGCTGAGCCAGCCAGGCCCCCAGGTTTGCATTAGTTTTCATTTGCTGCATAACAAATCACCAGAAACTTAGTGGCTTAAAAAAACATACGGTTTCTATGAGTCAGGAGTCCATGCACAGCTTAACTGGGTTCTGTGCTCAGTGTCTCACAAATTTGAAAGCAAAATGTTGAGTGGGCTGTGTTCCTTTCTAGAGCTCAGGGTCCACTTCCAAGTTCATGTGGTTGTTGACAGAATTCAGTTTCTTGCAGTTGTATGACTGACATCCCCACTTCCTCTTGGCTGTCAGCCAAGGGCTGCTACAGCTTCTAGAGACCCCTGTAGTTCCTGGCCACTTGACTTTCTCACAATATGTCGGCTTACATCTTCAGAGCCAGCAGGAGAATCTCTGTGATCTCTAAAGCCTCTTTTAAAGGGCTCACCTCTTTAGGTCAGAACCACCCAGGATAATCTCTCTTTTGATTAATTTAATGCCAAATGATCAGGGTCTTGAATTATATCTGCAGAATCCCTCTACCCTTGACATATAATGTAACCTAATCATGGGAGTGACTGTCCCATGATATTCACAGGTCATATCCGCATCTAAAGGGAGGGGGGTACACAGGGCATGTGCACTAGGGCAGTGGGCATCTTGGGTACCGTGTTAAAATTCAGCATACTAGATTCCATTTGCTCATTTCTGATCCTAATACCCCTAGCTTCACTTGTCTCATCCATCAAATGAGAATTGATATAGATATTAAGACCCCACTCCTAGCAGCAAATCTGTGTTTCTCTTTATGCTATTATGATAAAGATAGGAACTAGTCTCGTTTACAGAATCATAAGAAACTTCCCAGACTTCATGAGGCACACTGGCATTTTGGAAGGAAAATATTATGTCTTCTAGATCATCTCAAAGGAACAGGCTTTCCAGAAAAGTTAGGATCTACATTGGCACATCGTTCACAGTCCTCTTCCTGGTCAGTGCCACTGACATTAGCACAGTACCCCGTGATAAGTAGAAGGGACACCCACAAACAGGATGGTGGAGGAAACCTCCAAATGAGACCTTCTCCCCCAGCGAGAGCCGTTAGTGTTTGGATTCCATTCTAGTTGTTTGAGGTCTCTTAGTTATGGTCATCATCATGGAAAGTATCATCCTGAGCTACTTAGTGAGGCCTTATTTCTTGGCAATTGAAATCTCTGCAAATCCAGCATCAGTTGGTAAGACAGACAACAAAAATGGCATATATTCTCTCTGGCAGAGCTGGGAAGAGCAATGAACCACAAGCATCTGACCATGGCTTAGTTACACAGGGAATCTGGACCATTCTAAGACAAATGGACATGGAAGTTGTTAGAGAAGGCACTATCCTTTAGCACTAGTAAGGAGAAAAAAGAAAAGGAAGCCAAAAATCAAGTTAGAGCTAGCCATTGACTTACTAGAAATAAGGAGAGACAGAATGTTAGTTGAAACAAAGCAAAAAGGTGAGAAATGCCGGTTATGTTTTGATAGCAGACATTTTTCTCTTAAGCTGAGAGTATTACCCCAAATCTAACTGAGCATTTCCTTTTTGAAGATTCCCTAACAGATGCCAGGAATACCTCTATAAAAGAGTTTGGGTGAGGGACACCAGGAATGCTTTCGAATAGCTACCATAATGCCTGGTAGATAATGAACGCACATGGCAAACGCTAACCTGTAGAAGCTGTGGAGACACAGTAGGAGGAGTCTACCACGCTGTCTCCCTAGAGGAGACAACTATAAGGAATCAACACCAATGTTCACAGTAATTCATGGGAGGACTGGAGAGAGGAGGAGTGAATACGGAAAAGCATGTTTCAACATGCCTGGTCAATTTTCAGTAACAGGAGTGGCTATGCTTTCTCTCAGGAGGTCAGTCTTCCGACACTGTAGTGAATAGAAGCCTGTATCATCTGTGTCCATATAATGCATGCCATGCAGAGTAAGGAATTCTTTTCTTTTTTTTAAGATTTTATTTATTTATTCATGAGAGACAGAGAGAGAGAAAGAGAGGCAGAGGCAGAGGGAAAGGCAGGCTCCCTGCTCAGCAGGGAGCTTGACACGGGACTCGATCCCAGGACCCCGGGATCATGACCTGAGCCAAAGGCAGACGCTTAACCGACTGAGCCACCCAGGCGCCCAGAGCAAAGAATTCTTTATTAAAATCTTTTGAAATTATGTCTGCAAGAGATATTTGACAGGTTAAGAGGAAACTTGGAGGAATAGAGGAGTGTCAAGAACGAAAGCTCAAAATGTTGAAGGAGAGAATGTCCCTGGTGGTGAATTTCCCATGAGGCCAGTGGCAAGGTGGAAATGATGGGTGTACATGAGGAACCGGGAGGGTGAAAGCTGAGGAGTCATTTGCTTTCTATCGCTCTAGGCCACTAGCCTCAGGCAACATTCAGCCATGTTTCGAGACCTTTTCCATTGTCACAACTGTGGGAAGGCCAGGCGGTACCGCTGGCGTCTGGTGGGTAGAGGTCAGGCATGCTGCTCAACATCCCACAGTGCACAGCCCCCTGTAGCAAAGAACTATCTGGTCCTAAAGGTCAATTGTGCCAACGTGTGAAACGCTGTCCCAGGGACTTTCATTCTGTTACTGGATAAAGTTGAACTGGCAAATGCTACCACCTTGGACGGTGTTAGCTAGAATCATGCAGTTGAATGTTTTGCCTTTTACCTTTGTCAAAAGCCTCCACTAAAAATAAACCTACAAAATTTAACATGACATTCATGATTTTATTTTATTTTAAAGATTTATTTATTTATTTTAGGGAGAGAGAGACAGCGCACGCGCGCATGAGCGGGAGGGGCAGAGGGAAAGGGAGAGAGATTCCCAAGCGGACTATGCACTGAGGGCGGAGCTGGAGGCGGGGCTCGATCTCACAACCCTCAGATCACGACCTGAGACGAAACCAAGAGTCCGGTGCTTAACTGACTGAGCCACCCAGGCACCCCATGACATTTATGATTTTTAAAAAGGCATTGTTCAGGCCCTACATGAGACATTTAATGTTAATTTTGTTGCTGGTAAAAAAGAATACCCTTTGCTGAAGAATGTTCATGCATTTCCCATTTAATAAGATCCACGTAATAGCTTTTCTTTCCCTTTTTGCCTTAGTAGCCAGGAGGTTCAGGGCCGAACTTGAAGTTCATTTGTGATTTTTGAGCATTTGAACATGATAGCTAGAATAGTTTGTATCTTTCTTTTCTTCAGTTATGATTTTCTTCTTACATTTCCATTGAATTTCTATTCATATAATATTCATATATATGAATATACAGATACTATATATTCACATGTAATATCCATGTATATGATTTTTTCATAATCAGAAAGAAACTTTCTTGCTTTATTGAGTTTCTAATCATTCTTTTTTTTTAAGAAAGAAAGTGTGCGCCTGAGTGGAGGGGAAAGGGGCAGAGGGAGAGAGAGACTCTTAAGCAGGCTCCATGTCCAGCACAGAGCCCAACACGGGGCTCGATCTCACGACCCTGAGATCATGACCTGAGCTGAAGTCAGAGCCACCCCGCCACCTCTCTAATCTTTCTTAACATGAACTACCTGGATTACTTATATGTAGGTTGTTATTGTGAGTCCCTTCTAAGCAATGTATGTTCATGCAATTTTGTGCATTAAATACATTCTTGGAACGTCAGACAGAGCACTTGCATCTGGCAAGTGCTGCTGCGGGAATTAGAAAAGAGGTATGACCAGAGAAACACAAAGGATCTCTAATCAAAGGAATTCTGAGGCCCAGTTAAGTCTGGCTTCCTTCAATGTGTGCCACAAATCCATTCTGTTTTAGATCCTCTATAGCAGTTGTCAGCATCTTGGTGGAGGCAGTATGAATGTAGAGAGTTTTATTTATTAGGGCTAAGGTTTGGCCAAGTGGATCTGAGGGAAGAAGAGCAAAGAAAGGGTATTGTGGAATAAATGTCCATAAAACTAAATGAAGTGGAGAAGGAAGTGTAGACAGGATGGGGAGTGGCAGATGAGGAGAAAACAGTAGAATGACCAAGGAAATCAAGGACGCCTCTAGGTGAAAGAATAGCTCCTTGAAAAAAAAACTGGAGGCAGAGGAAGTTAGGGTTAGGGTTACAGGGGGAGCTCTCCGAGTTTGAGATTTCAGACAGGGAGGTGTTCTGGATGAAGACAATATAAAAATGTGGCAATGGGAGAAGGCAGAAGTGAAGCAGAGGTGAAGGTAGTTGCAGGTGAGGAAGTCAAGGACTTGAGAGACAAGGTTATTGAATGCAGTATCCAAATTAACATGGACTAGAGAGGTGTAGTCATTGTTGATTATTAAAGGAGAAACTCCTTCATGGACTATGGAGAGAGATTTAAAGGTAAAGGTGGGGCGCCTGCGTGGCTCAGTCGGTTAAGTGTCAGACTCTTGATTTCAGCTCAGGTCATGATCTCAGGGTCGTGAGAGTGAGCCCCATGTTGGGCTCTGTGCTCGGTGTGGGGCCTGCTTAAGATTTTCTCTCTCTCTCTCTGCCCCTCCTGAACCCCTCCCTCTCTAAAAAATAAATAAATAAGGGTGCCTGGGTGGCTCGGTCGGTTAAGCGCCTGCCTTCGGCTTGGGTCGTGATCTCAGGGTCCTGGGATTGAGCCCCACATCGGGCTCCCTGCTCAGCAGGGAGTCTGCTTCTCCCTCTCACTCTCCCCCTGTGCTCTCTCTCTCTCAAATAAAATAAAATCTTTAAAAATAAGTAAATAAATAAAGCGTACAACTAAAAGAAAGAAAGAAAGGTAATGGCAAGGAGGATGCGAGAGGAAGGTGGTGCTGGGTGTCATCCACAGATGAAGTACTTTATTTTTTTTTAAATATTTTATTTATTTGAGAGAGAGAGAGAGAAAGAGCGAGCATGAGTAGGGGGAGGGGCAGAGGGAGAGGGGGAGAATCTCAAGCAGACTCCTCACTAAGCACAGAGCCTGATGTGGGGCTTGATCTCATGACCCTGAGATCATGACCTGAGCTGAAACCAAGAGTCAGATGCTTAACTGACTGAGTCACCCAGGTGCCCTGACAGATGAGGTACTTTAAACCCAGGATTTAGGACTGATGGTCTCTAGAAGTAGCCTTGCAGTGTGAAGAGGTCCTAGATCTATTTCTCTACCACACTATGAGATGTGGACACTATGCAGATTTTGCTTAATGGACTTGGAAGGAATACATGGGAGAGAAGAAGAAAAAAAATCAGCCATTATTTCACTGTCCTGAGCCATCCCTGTGAACATATCTAAGGAGATTACACTAGAGCAGATGTAAGAATCTGTCAGAGTGGTGTGGGGCGCCTGGCTGGCTCAGTGGATAGAGCGTGACTCTTGATTTCAGGGTTGTGAATTCAAGGTACACGTTGGGCATAGAGATTACTTAAAAATAAAATCTTTAAAAAAAAAAAAAAAGGATTGGCCAGAGTGGGGAGACACAACTCAGACAAAAAGGCAATGAGGTCTTTGATCTAGGACTGTGGTTGTTGAAACAGAGACAGAGATGGATAAAAGCAGGATCAGCATTCAGATGATCAGTTAATTTTCCTGCCCTTCAGTGCTAATTTCTGAACATCATCTGTGTTCACACGGCCTGCAAGTTCTTTCAGTATTCCTCTTCGCTTATCCTTCATTCTGAGCTCCAGTCCATCTAGCTCTTGTCTCCTGCTGCTTCTTTCCATTGAGAATTGATTTCACTGCAAACATTTTCATCTGGTCCATAGTCCTGTTTTACATGAAGCTTCAGGGGAAGTCGGTATTTTTCCCGGTGCTTACTGTAGCACTTGCTAATAGAGCTGGGCCATTCGCCTCCACCCTTTCTGGTTCTTTCACTGGGAAGGTCCACTCAGCCACCAGCCCTGAAGTTTAACTACTCAAGAGTTGGATTCGATGAACTCATAAACCAGCATGCAGGCATCACTTGAAGGGAATTATGCTGGTTAACTGATTTGTCTTTGCCAGAACCACGGCGTGTATGCACATGTGTGCGTATGCACACGTGTGCGTATGCACACGCGGCTGGTGAAAAGCAGCCTGCCTTTGAGCGTTTGCTGGGACCGTGTGTTTAGGTAGCTGTAGCATCACTGTAAGAGGTGGGCAGCAGGCTATCACCAGCCCAGCGGCTGTTCCTGTACTTTACTCCATGAAGAGAGCGTGGAGAGCAGTCTCTTGAGCAGTTTACGCCCGGTTCTTGGCATCGTTAAAATTCTGTTCTATGCAGTGTTCCTTCATTTGTACCATCAAAATGCTTCCTTTTCAGACATTCGGAGCATTGAAAATTCTTTAATAAATAGATTTTTATTTGGCATCAAGTCGAGGTTGAAGGATTTTTCATGTGGGAAATAACAATATAATGGTATTTTGGAGAGCATTTCCCCCTCTTTGGCTAACATTTGTAAGTGGCTTTATGGCTTCCAAAGCTCTTTAATGCACGAGATGTTTTATTTCTTATACAGCCCCACAGAGTCAGTACTGTGAGCGCCCCCAATTTAAAGATGAGTAACTGGATTTTCAGAAAGGAAAAGTAGATTACCAAAAGCTAGGTTTGAGCGATGGATTTAAGGTAAAAACGCTGGTTGTTGTAAACTCTAGGGATCTTTCTCTTATAAGGTGCTAACCTTGAACGAGTGGAGTTTCTAGTGTGCTACCAGGTTGTATTGTAGTAAAGTGTCTTCAACTTGATCTCAAACTATATTTCAAGGTTAACAGTTTATAAATGGGACGAAATCATTGGAGCTTAGGCCAGGGGCTGAAGGTTTATTTATTGATCTAGTCTGGCCTCTTGGGTTTCTTGATGTTTGGTGAGATGGTACATTTGTCAGTACATTGGAAAAGCATTCTGTTTCCTCCGGAATGAAGAGCACTGCTCTTGAATTTTAAACAGAAGAAATGACTATCCAACAGGCCTCATGGGCACAAAGCATAAACAACAAGCCTCACGTTAGAAGAAAATAGGCAACTTCTATCAACATCTACTGAAATCTATGCCATAAAAATAATAGAAATGTATGATAGTAAGTAAACATATTTTTCTATCCTAACACTATTATTAGTGGTCAAATGTGTTTATTTTCAAAGATATACTTTATAATGTCATAATATTTTAATATTCCGGTATATATAATACAATAATAAATTATGAGCTATCAAAGTATTTCCACATGGATTACCTATCAGTTAGAAAGGGTGAAAGATCCCTTTACCATAGAGAAATCTGACAAATACCACCTACACCAAATGATCCACGTTAACACTCCCGATACCAGCCAGGACAAATGAACGTTATGCGGGTCCTGATGTGATGTAACACAAAGGACACGATATCACGTCTTTAGGCACCTGCCTAAAATGCTTAACCACAATCTGTGACAATGAGAAGCATCAGACAAACCCAGATTGAGGGGCATTTTACAAAAAAATTGGCCTATACTCTTCAAAATGGAAATATCATGAAAGACGAAAGGCAGAAGAATTGTTCCAGATTGAAGGAGTCTGAAGAGGTATGATAACTAAATGCAATGAGTTTCACCTGGATCAAAAAACAAAATTGCTATACAGGATGTTATTAGGAAAATTCGCAAAATAAAAAGTTGAGCAAGAAAAGATAGCAATATCTGTACAAATAATTGAGAACGTTTTGACATTTCTTTAGAAATAATATGCATTGATTTGAATGTTATTTTGAAAGCAATCTAGAGCTAAGAGATGAACAGCTTGCAGAGAAGCTTTTGAGTTTGCTGCATGATTTCAAAATGCAATAAAATAAGAAATTCTGCCTGTTTTAAGGGAAACAAATTTATTACAGAACCTTGTTTCAGCTCAGGTATCATCTAACTTAGATCAGTTGTACTTGAAGAAAATTTTAGGATTTGGGTAGAGTTTCTTTATTTTTATTTGTTTATCTGTTATAATCTTCAAGTGAGTCAGTTGAGAGGCATTTTGTTCTTTATATACGATCCCTTTTAAAAACCGTTTTATCTGTTTACTGGTTTGGCGGTACAGTGATGTACAGAGATTCTAAAAGAGCCACCCAGGCACCATTGACATGGTAGTGTGGAGAATTAGATTAATTTATAGAATCTTCTGTTTTCATATTTCACCATTTAATATCCCACCTTCACACCTGGAAGAGTATCTGATTTTGGCTAAGTATCTTAGAAACCATCTGTCCATTTATTATACAAATACTTACTAAGCAGCTATGAGATTATGGCCCTTTGCTGGGAACTGGGACTATACAGACAAATTAGACCGTGTCTTTCCCCTCATACAGGCAATGCACTGACTTGTGGAACTTCTTTTTTTTTTTTTTTTTAAGATTTATTTATTTATTTATTTTAGAGAGAGGGAGCATGAGCGGGAGGGGCAGAGAGAGAGGGAGAGAGAATCTCAAGCAGACTCTGCCCTGAGCACAGAGCCCGACTCAGGGCTCGATCCCTTCACCGTAAGATCACGACCCGAGCCAAAACCAAGAGATGGACAGTTAACCAACTGCACCACCTGTGGAACTTCTAAGTAGTTCTCTAATGTCCTTAGCTGGATTATAGATAAATATTTAGTTTTTAGTGTGAGAGGATGAGGAGACCTACTTCTACACCGTATTTTCGTATAAGGATTATACTTACCAGTAATCTTTTTTCCCCTTTTGTACTTATTTACTTAAGATGCATTTCAGCAAAGGTATACAGTCATGTAACCACCATCACGATGAAGATGTAGAACATTTCCATCATGCCAAGAAGTTCTCTCGTGTTCCTTTACACCTGTTTCCTCTCCCCCTCACCCCTGACCCCTGATTTGATTTCTGTCCTTATTGTTTTGCATGTTCCAAGGTGTGATATAAATGGAATCATTCAGTGTGTAACTTTCTGGGGTTGGCTTGTTCAACTTAGCACAGGACTTTTGAAATTCATCCATAGTTGTGTGTGTATCAGTAGGTTGTTCCTTTTTATTACTCAATAGTATCTCATTGCATGGATGTACTGTTTGTTTATCCATTCATAAATTGGTGGTATATACACATTTCTGGTTCTTGACTGGTTATAAATAAACTTATTATGAACATTTATATGCCAGTCTTTTTTGACATACGATTTCATCTCTCTTGGTAATTATCTAGGGGTGGGATTTCTGGGATATATATTAGATCTATGTTTAAGTCTTTAGTACATGTGAAATTGTTTTCCAAGGGGGCTGCGCCACCTTGCATTCCCACTGACAATGTGTGAGATTTCCAGTTATTCCATATCCACATTAACACTTCATATTTTTGGTCTTTTTCATTTTAGCCATTCTAGGAGATGTGTAGTGGTATAACATTGTCATCTTAATTTTCTGTCCAAATGTCCTTTTCTCAGCTCATTGATTTGAGTTGTTAATAGCTCTTTATGTATTCTACATACAAACCCTTTAAGAGATACGTGTCTTGAAAGATATTTTCTCCCAGATCTGTGGAGTGCCTATTCATTTTTGTAAGAGTGTCTTTCGTAGAGCGCTTGGGTGGCTCAGTCGGTTAAGCATCTGCCTTCGGCTCAGGTCCTGATCCCAGGGTCCTGGAATCGAGCCTCACGTCAGGTTCTCTCCTCAGCGGGGAGTCTGCTTCTCCTTCTCCCTTTGCGCCTGCTCGTGCTCTCTCTCAAATAAATAAAATCTTTTTAGATTTTTTTAAATTTCTATTTTTTTTGTGTGTGAGAGATAGTGCAAGCACGAGCAGGGGGAGGGGCAGAGGGAGAAGCAGACTCCCCACTGAGCAGGGAGCCTGATGTGGGACTTGATCCCAGGACCCTGGGATCATGACCTGAGCTGAAGGCAGACACTTCTGAGCCACCCAGGTGCTGTAAATAAAATCTTTTTTTTTTTAAAGACTGTCTTTCATAGAGCAGAAATTTGTTGAAGTCCAACTTACCAACTTTTGTTACAGTTTGTGCTTTTTATGTCTACATCTAATAATTCATTGCCTAACCTGACCTCACAAAAGTATTCTCCTATGTTTTCTCCTAGGAGGTTTCATTTCAGCTGTTACATTTGAGTCTGTCATCAAAATGTCTTCTTAAGAATATGTCTATTTCAGGGATGCCTGGGTGGCTCAGTCAGTTAAGTGTCTGCCTTCAGCTCCAGGTCATGATCCCAAGTTCTTGGGATCGAGTCCTGCATCAGGCTCCTTGCTCAGTGGGGAGCCTGCTTCTCCCTCTGCTTGCGGCTCCCCCTGCTTGTGCTTGCTCTCTCTCTCTCTGACAAATAAATAAATAAAATCTTAAAAAAAAAAAGAATATGTCTGGTTCAATGAATTTGCATAATGTGTGCGTCAATTTGTTCATAATGCTTTCTTATAATTCACTTAACTTCCTGAGTTTGGTCATTTATTTCTTCTTTTTGGGGACAGGTTGACTAGAAATTTATCAATTTTATTGATTCATCTTCTTTATTGTTTTTCTGTTTTCCATTTGATTGGTTTCTCATAATCTTTATGGTTTCTTGCCTGCTAGCTTTGGATCTCATTTCTCCCTTTTTCTAATTTCTCAGGGTGGAAACATTATTGGTTTGAAACCTTTTTTTTTTTTAATATAGGTTTTTAGAACTATAAATTATCCCTAAGTACTACATTAACTACATCTAATGAATTTTAATATATGTGATTTTGTCTTTTTTTTTTTTAAAGATTTTATTTATTTATTTGAGAGAGACAATGAGATAGAGCATGAGAGGGAGGAGGGTCAGAGGGAGAAGCAGACTCCCTGCCGAGCAGGGAGCCCGATGCGGGACTCGATCCCGGGACTCCAGGATCATGACCTGAGCTGAAGGCAGTTGCTTAACCAACTGAGCCACCCAGGTTGCCCCTATATGTGATTTTGTCTTAATTCACTTCAAAGACTTAATAATTTCCTTTCTGATTTCTTCTTTACCTATATGTATAGTATTTTTTAAAGTATTGTTTAATTTCCAAATAATTAGTGCTTTCCGAAATTCTATTCTGTTGTTTTCTAACTTAATTCCGTCGTGGTTGGAACACATACTTTAAATAATTTGATATATCTAAATTTACTGAGGTTTTTTTTTTTTTTTTTTTTTTTTTTGCGGTCTAGGATAAGGTCTATTCTAAGGAATGTTTCATGCATACTTGAAAAATGTGTATTCTGCTTTTGAGCGGAGTGTTCTATAAATGTTAACTAGGTGCGTGTGGTCCTGGTCACTGCTCTTTCTGCTCATTTTTTTTCTCTGATTGTAATTTTTTTCCTGGATATACTGATGCCCCAGCTCTGTCTGCGTAACTTAATAGTCAGGCAATGATTGGACAGAGCTTGTGTTCAAACATTTCAAGCTGCCAATGAATTCCTATGTGGGTTGGGAGCGCCTTCAAAGTTCAGGCAGTTTGAAAGTCGGCCTCGGCTTTTACTTTCCACTGGACCCTTTTGGCTCTTGCCACGCAGACATGTAATTTTCCCGGTCAGTCAGGGAGGTGTGGAGAGCTTTTCTTGCACTTCTAAGGTGATCTCATTTCCAGGACTACCTCCTTGTTACATTTCTGCCTGGCTTCCCATTAGCCCTGGAAGCCGACGCTAGCGGGGCTGTGGGTTTTCTCCTTGTGTTTCCTACTGAACCTGCTACTTTTCCTGACAACACTGCTGGGAATAGATTTTCGGCTCTGCTCCAAATGCTGTCAGGGCTCTCAGGCAGTGAGTGAGGCTGCTGCTTTGCCAGCAGGCTCCACACCTGGACAACTACCACTCCTGTCTGCTGAAGCAGGCGGCCCCGGGCAGGCAGGCCCCAGACTCGCACAGTTCTTGCCTGAAGTTCTGGGAGCTTCTCAGGAGTCAGTGCTTCTCTATTTATCATCCGCCTTTGGTCAGTTGTTGCAGCTCTGCAATGGTCGTTCGTGAGCATGTTGTACAGCTTTAGATGTGTCTGTGGCAGAGAGGATTTGCCAAAGTCTCCACTCTGTCAGAGATGGAAGTTCTGCCAATTATACGGGTTTTAAATGAAAAATTGACTTTTTTGTGTGTGTGTGGTGAAAGAAATGATATATGGCTAATTTAGCGAGGTAATGATAAAAGCCTGTAAATCAGACAAGAAGATAATTGAAATTGATAAAAATGTAAATTAGAGACTAAATTCAATATCAGGTTTAAGAAAAGTGAAAAGCGTCTGCAAGAACTGTGGTGATCTGTGGTGAGGCTTGCGAGAAGGGGGAGAGGCATTTAATAAAGATGCAGGAAAAGAATTTAATGACGTTGAAAAAATTCGCATTAGAAGAGACCTTGGATACTTTCTAACACAGTAGCCCCCAAACAGTGGGCCATGGATTCTTAGGGCCTTTGGGGCCCATGAAGTTATTTTCTCTAATCCGTAGCACACTTTAAAATACCCTAACAATTTGACGTCCTTTTCATAAAGCCAAATCGATTCGACTTAAAGGACTACATTTTACACAAAGTAACATTGTTTTCCTACATTTGGTATAAAACACCCTTTGTCTCCTATGAAATGGCGGTAATAGACGGATGGACATATCATGTTCTTCTTTGGCAATGTTAATATTTATCTACTGCCCGTTATTCCCTCGCATTTTGAAATTTTACTGCAAGTCCTGAGATGTTAAATTCTTTTCTCAGTTTCACTCAGTTAGACAGTTTTTTAAGAGGAGAAAATATTATCTTATATTAGAATGTGGTTTGTTCTTCAGAAGAAAGACTTTTATATAACTGACAGGGAAAATGAATGACTGCTTTGCCGTCTGTGTAATTTAGCTATTTGAGTTAATTTTTACCAATTTTCCGAATGATAAAATCTTATTTGGGCTTGGGACAAAATTCACCCACAGTTCTTAAATCCTTCTTTGCTAAATCAATTTAGCAATGATTAGATGACTTTATAATCAGCAATCCAGAATCCTCCTCATAGAATTTCGTTATGCTCTCATCACAACACTTGTATTCTGAAGATCCTGAGCTTTGTATGCGGACGCAAGGGATTTATATATCACATCGTTCTTCTTGTATTGTATCGTAAGCGACCTGCTCATTCTTACTCTTGTCAGTTGGTCCTGTCTACTGGAAATAGTTGAGGTGTGCTCTGTGGAGACCACATTCGTTTATTTAATAATCTTTAAATGAGCCATTCCCAGGTGTCGGCTTCATGGGTCTAGATAGGAGAGATGGGAAGGTCAGCAAGGAGCACTCAAGCGAGAGAGAAAAGCAAGTTTGCACTGCACTGCTAAGGCTACAGGGAGTATGTACAAAGGCTAAAGTTCATGCAGATGACAGAAACATTACCGTTGGACAGTCCAGAGGAAGGGGCGGGGGCGGGGTGACCAATTTGAGCTGGATTTTGAATGATGAGTAGGGTTCTCTGTGCCACTCTCCTAGTGTCAGACACTGATCCAGTCACTCAAACATTTCAGGTCTCAGTTATGCAACACCTAGCTCTAACATTCCGCTTTCCCAGATCAGTGCAGACCTGACCATCTTATCAGATCAATAAATAGGACGCTGTGGTCTCATGTACTGTGAGCTCTCTGACTTTGCTTTAAGTGGTACAATAAGAGGCTTCCTTGGGCCAGGTTGTTGGCTGGGAAACTTGCTATGAAAACAAAAGTATCCTCTTTAAATTAGTGATTATTGATGCCTCTTAGTTTAATAATAGTAGCAAACACAGATGTTGCTTTCTAGGTATTAGAAAATATTCTACAATATTTTGCCTGTGGGCCAGATTCAGGTTGGCTGCCTGTTTTCAGACTGCCTAGAGTTAACAGTGCTTTTTACATTTTTAAATGCTGAGAAAGAAATAAGATTTAGTGACATTTGGAAATTATACAGAATTCAGATTTCAGTGTTTGTTAATAAATTTTTATTGGGACACAACCATACTCATTTGTTGATGAGTATGAGTCCATGATGCTTTAGTCCACGCAAAAATGGCAAAGATGAGTAGCTGCAGCAGAGACTATATGGCCTGCAAGGCCTAAATATTTAATACCTGGTCCTTTATAGAAAAATGTTGCCGGACTGTATTTTAAACACATAATAACGAATCTTTCCGAGGCCTAGATCGAAACTATTTGTCTCCAAGTATGTTTTGTGTTTACTCCCAGGATTACTACCATTTAGCAACCACATTTTTATTATTTCTTTCTTGGGTTGGGGTTTCCAGGGATGTTTTTTTTCTTTATTTCTAGGGGCATTATAAATAGGGAACCATTTGTAATTATCCTCTCCCTGGTTTGGAGGGTCCTAGATCACATCAACATTGAACATATGAATCCTGAACCCATGTGAGGGCTGGTCTGTGATTTCAAATTCCAGAGGAAGGCTTCTTTTTTTCCCTGCAAGAGCCCATGTTGAGATGGACACATTACCCTGTTTGCCTTGGCTGGTGTGGGGATTTTTTTGTAGTCTTATCTTTTTTGCTCAGGTCTATAGACCTTCAAGGGTCCTTGGCAAGAAGGAAATTAGACTCAGAATTGAGATTTAAGAAGGAAGAATATCACTAGAAAGGGATATTATGACTGGGAAAATGTTAATGTCCAAATTTTAGGGGCAAAAGAGCAAGGAGAAAATAAATTAATGGGTTACAGTGGCACACAAAATGGATGGGGTATTTGCAGAGTCAAATTGCTCTAAGGTTCCTGTATTCTTGAGAAAAGATAGGAATGTGGATTAATTTGTGACAAAATATGCTTTAAGTAAAAAAATCACTATTAGGGATAAAGAGGGTCATGGCACAATGAGAGAAAGCTACATGTTAACCTAGAGATATACACATTCTAAACTTTTTTTTTTTTTTTCTTAAGTCAGCTCTATGCCCAGTGTGGAGCTTGAACTCACAACCCTGAGATCAAGAGTCACATGCTCTAGCGACTGAGGCAGCCAGACGCCCCCATTCTAAACTTCTATGATAAAGTCAGAACATAATCTTAAATGTATAAAAAGCAACTATTTACAGAATTACAAGGAGAAACTAATAAATCCCTAGTGGGAGGTTTTAACACACTATTCTCAATAAGTGGAACATTTACAAAAATTGACTAAGAAATAGGTCTCAGCAAATTTCCAAATACTGGTATCATACAGACCCAGTTCTTCAACTGTGATGCAATGAAGTTAAAAGGTCAATAACAAAAATACAACCAAAAAGTACCTGTATACTCGGAAATTTAAAAGTACATTTTTAAATTAACCCGTGGACCAAAGGAAAAATTATAATGAAATTAGAAAACATTTGTAATTAAGCCATGATAAAACAATACTATATTTCATAACTTGAGGGCTGTAGCTAAAGCAGACATTGAAAATTCATAATCCTAAATTCTTATGTTAATAAAAAGAAGAAAACTAAAAATTAAAAAGCTAAGCATTTCAGTTAAGATATTAGAATAACCCCCCAAATTAGAAAGAACTAATGAAGAGTAGAAATAGGAGACAAAGATACAATAGAGAAATAATTCAACTTAGCCAAAATTTCATTCTTTGAAGACTATACACATACACACACAAATATATACACATATATGTGTGTGTACATGTATATATACA
Source organism: Leptonychotes weddellii (assembly GCF_054177405.1). Lineage (NCBI taxonomy): Eukaryota > Metazoa > Chordata > Mammalia > Carnivora > Phocidae > Leptonychotes > Leptonychotes weddellii. Next base: position 99,070,455 of record NC_138385.1, on the reverse strand, counting down.
TTATATACTCATGCAAGTTTGGTTAAGTGCAAGCAAACATTATTTAGAATTAAATAATTTTTCTAATGCAAAAAGCAAAACTTTAAAATTTATAACTTCTGTATTTTAAAGAAAGTATAGGAGCATAATTTGAGACTTTAGTGTAGGGAAAGATTTCTTAAATAAGACACAAAAAGCACAAACCATAAAGGAATAGACAGATGCATTAGCTACAGTAAATGTTAAAAGCTTCTATGCATCATGGGGCTTCTGGCTGGCTCAGTTGGTAGAACATGTGACTCTTGATCTCAGGGTTCTTAAGTTCAAGCCCCACATTGGGTGTAGAGATTACTTTAAAAAAAGCTTCTATACATCAAAATACAGTGTAAAAAAGAGAAGAGTTAAGCCACAAATTTGGAGAAGATGTTTATTATACATAAAACTGACAACAAATTATTTAGAATATATTAATTCTTATCAATAGGAAAAAAACACAAATAATGTAATTCAATATAAACAAAGAGTAGAAACAGGCAATTCACAAAAGAGGAAGCCTGAATAGAAAACAGACATACTTATCTGTATTAATGATCAGATAATTGCAAATTAAAATAACATACCAGTACATATCATTAGGATTAAGAAAAATTTAAAGTTGATGACATTATTGGTGAGGATTTGGAATGATCAGAACTTTCCCATATTGTTGGTGGGCATATAAATTGGTACAGTCACCTTGGAGAACAGTGTGGCAATATCTAGTAAAGTCAGAGACATTCACATCCTATGACCCAGTCATTGCAATACTACCTGAACGTGATTCACATTTGGGCACAAGTACAAGAAAACTTGTACAAGATGTTTATATCAACATTGTTAGAGCCAAATACTGTAAGCAACGTAAATACCCATCAAGAGGAGAATGGATAGGGGCACCTGGGTGGCTCAGTCATTAAGCGTCTGCCTTCAGCTCAGGTCATGGTCCCAGGGTTCTGGGATCGAGTCCTGCATGGGGCTCCCTGCTCAGTGGGAAGCCTGCTTCTCCCTCTGCCTGCTGCTCCCCCTGCTTGTGCTCGCTCTCAAATAAATAAATACATAAATAAAATCCTTTAAAAAAAAGAGGAGAATGGATAAATAAATTGTGGCATATTACTACAATGGAACACTACACAGCAGGAAATATAAATGAGATAGAGCTATATGTATTAACATGGATAAATCTCATGTTGAAGGACAGAAAGCACATGGCATAATGATACATATAGTGTAATGCCATTTATATGAAGTTTAAAATCATGTAAAACAATACTATTTATAGTTTCAGGATACATGCCATGTAGTAAAAAGTATAATGGTAGGCATGGAAATGGATGAACAACAAATTCAGAATAATGCAAACCTTCAAGGGTATAGGGAGAAGTGTACACAAAGAACTTTCAATGTATTTGTAATATTTTATTCAGATGGGTACAAAAGTATTTTTTATAATATACTTTTTGGTTAGACTGGGTAACAAAGGAAAGCTTACTGTAGAAGGTGTATGCTAATTGAGAAGGAAAACATGGAGAAAACGTTATATTGTGGTGGTGCTGGTTACGTGTTATAGATATCATGACCATACAGCCATCTATCCATCCATCTATCTGTGAACTGAATAAATGCCCAATATTGTACTAATCACTGGGATGGTTAAAGTAATGGAAAAGAAATAAACTGTATTCCCTTTCCTCCAAGTCTAGCAGAAGGCAACATAAGAAAGTAAATTAGTTACATCACCGTGTGAGTAGAGATGTATTTCAAATGCTCCAGAAGCACAGAAGAGGGAAGTAATAACTTGGTCAGGGGAGGTGGTTTTCTGCTGTGTTGAGTGTAGAGAATATAAAACAATTCTTTTCATTAAATAGAGCCAGCAATTTTGTTCATTAATCATTTAGACATATTTTATGGTGTGCCTCAAAGATATTGGTCCAATGGTGCTCTACCATTTCGATGTCTTTTGCTAAATAAGGATATCGAGATTTTACCAGGCTCCACGTTCTTGAGGTTATTTCTCCTAGTTGGAGGTAGATTCAGATGAGTCCTTTATAAATCATTGTGTCAGATTTATAGAGAAGGGAAGCTTGTAAAAGTGTTTCTTGTGGTCATTAAATGCCCTTTGTCTTCTGCCTAGCTTGCTATATTGATGGTCTAACCAACACATCAAAGAAATTTATGGGGTTGTATCTTTGATCTCACTCAGTGAGAGAATCAGTAGGGAGTTGGGGAGGAAAGAGCATCTGAGTACCCAAACAATGTCTTTACAATATTTCCACAAATACACTGCTTTGTGTTTGTTTGGGTGGGCAAAGAAATATATACTTTGACTTCCATCCAAAATGGGTGTAGTTAGAAAAGCCCTGAATTGAAAAGCAAGGAACATGAATTCTGTCCTTTTGTTAGTTCTGTCACTTTGTGACATTGGGCAAATCAATCAGCCATTCCAGAGCCATCATAGAGTGTCCTTGGTCTCTTTATCTGCTTTGTCCACAGCCACCCAATAACCATGTAGGCAGGATATCCCCCAGCATTTGGAGTCCTTTCCAAGTCTCTCACTTTAGACATTCTCTCAGTTACTTTATTGTAAACAAGTTACAACAAAACAGCACCTATAGTAAATTGACAATGATTCCCTAGTATTAACATTAATAAAACCCTACTATGGCAGTGTGTAGGGCCAAGAACCAAGGTATCAAGGAAGGGAGAGGGGGGTTTCAGGGAAATGAAAAGATTAGTCTACAAGGGTAGTCATCATAAAGGTATTCTAAACTTGGACCACATTTTCTCTGGTTAAATCTATGACACATTGCAAGATTCAGGATTCCTGTTAAACACTCTGAAGAATTGGACTTATGGGACAGACTCAGGTGGGAAACATTCAAGGCCTACACATCCCCAATGAAAAAGGTGAGTAGAAAATATTTCAGGGGCGCCTGGGTGGCTCAGTCGTTAAGCGTCTGCCTTCGGCTCAGGTCATAATCCCAGGGTCCTGGGATCGAGCCCCACATCGGGCTCCCTGCTCGGCGGGAAGCCTGCTTCTCCCTCTCCCACTCCCCCTGCTTGTGTTCCCTCTCTTGCTGTGTCTCTCTCTGTCAAATAAATCAATAAAATCTTAAAAAAAAAAAAAAAGAAAATATTTCAGTAAACAACTGAACCATGGCTAGTTCTTAATTGTAAGCGTCTGCAAACTTCCTGGATGATGACATTTGGGAAACAAAGAGGAATCGGCCCTCAGTTGCAATCATGGGCTCTGGGGTGAGAGGCCTGACTGTACTTGCAGAGCCACAGACAGTGGATTAAAGGACAAGCAGGTGGACATGGATGACAGGCAGACATCTTCCTTCCCACAGGCCAGTACCCTCCCTCTGCAATTCGGACTTGTGATCAGGATTTCAGTTAGCCTTCAATTCATCCTGGTTCCTCATAAGTTTGTTTAGTTGCTTAAAAGCCTAATTGACACATGCACAGCCTCCTACCCACCATTCTCATTATCCTCTTTTTCTCTTCCTATTCCCCTCCATACAATTTACTGATTTATTATGCCTGTTGTTTAAGCATTCGCCTCGTCTCCCTAGAATGTAATCTTTATGAGAACATCAATCTTCATCTGGTCACCATCTTCATTTTGGTCACCAACTGGTCAAGAGATATTTGTTGAAGTAAACTTAATTAAATCTGATCAGATGAAAAGGGAAAAGTTGTAACTGGAACAGATCTTATTCCCAAGAAGCAAATGGAGAAAAAAAGTACCTATCAAAAAAAAAAAAGTTAACCTGAATAAAACATGCTGATATTTTAAAAAATTATAAAAGTATGATGTGACAAGTCATAATTTATTAATGTATAGATGTTTCCAATCTTCCTGCCTGAGTTTCCTCAAAGAAGAGAGGAGTTTGTATTCTTTGGCAAAGAGTTTCTTGGGGGCTTGGGGTTTAACCAGAGAATGGTTAGAGGAAGATGTGGCCTCCATGCTTGAGGCATGGGGGCTGGGAGAGATGTATCTGTCTCAGCCTGGTTGCTGTTGGTTCATAAAAGACCACAGAGCAGGAAGAAGAGTAGTGGACTAGGACAAAATGGGATGGAAATATCATTCATGTCTCTGGGGGTTCAGACTTGAATCTGATGTGATGCTTATAAGATGTGCAATTAGACATTTTAGAAATTAGATGGATTGGAAATGAGGCATTTTCAACAGTGATCATTCTGTTTGTGTGGACTCCATGGGTTGAGGACTCAGAGGGGGTAGAGTGAAAAAAGAAAAGAGAAATTCCCCAAGTCCCTCCTCCTCATTTCTTCTCCCCAAACGTTATCTTCTCCTAGCGGTTTGGTTTTTTAAAATCTTTGTTGTTGTTGTTTAAATATTTTATTTATTTAGAGAGAGAGAGTGCACACACAGGAGCAGGGGGAGGGGCAGAGGGAGAGAGAGTCTCAAACGGACTCCATGCTGAACACAGAGCCCTATGTGGGGCTCGATCCCATGACCCTGAGATCACGACCTGAGCTGAAATCAAGAGTTGGTCATTTAACCAACTGAGCCACCCAGGCGCTCCTTTGTTGTTTTATTTTTACAAACCTTATATTTTAAATTTTTTCTATGCACAGAATATAAATATGCACAGAATATTTTTAAAATAAAGGTGTCATCAAAAAATAAAAGTGTCATCAAACTATATATATTGTATTACACATTTTTTCATTCAGTGAAATATTACGGATATCCAGGACAGTACATTCTGACAAGCTTATTCTTTTTAATGGCCACATAACATTTTATGATATGAATATACCAAAATTTATTTAATAATCCTTGTATTGATGACTATGTGGCATGTTTCTATGTTTTATTAAAACAAATAATGTGGGGCACCTGGGTGGCTCAGTCGGTTGGGCGGATGCCTTCAGCTCGGTCATGAACCCGGGGTCCTGGGATCAAGCCCCACATCTGGCCCCCTGCTCAGCCGGGAGTCTGCTTCTCCTGCTCCCTCTACTGTTTCCCCCTGCTTGTGCTCTCTGTCTCTCTCTCTCAGTCAAATAAATAAAATCTTAAAAAAATAAATAAATAAAACAAATAATGTTGAAATGATCATCCTTATATATTTTAGGAATTATGCAATTATGTCTATTCAAATGACTCCTAAAATAGTAAAAAACTTATTTGAGAGTAAATTAGTTTTCTTACTTGTCTTTTTTTTTTTTTTTGCCACAGTGTAAGCTTAATTTCTAGTACTTATTTTTATGTTTATTTTTAAAGTTTATTTATTTAAGCATTCTCTACACCAGCGTGGGGCTTGGACTCACCACCCGAAGATCAAGAGCTGCATGCTCTACCAACTGAGCCAGCCAGGTGCCCCTCTAGTACTTATTTTTAGAAAAAAATTTTGATACTATAAAATTCTTTGAAGAAAAGAATATAAGCACCATACACTAATTGTATGATAAATTTAATGTGTACATAATGAAGACAGGCATTTATTTTAATTACCCAAATTTTGGCAGATGTCCCTTCTGCTTTCATTTGTCAATTAGTTACATTACTGGTGATGGTGTTTTTGAACAGAGCATAATTCAGTTTCATCAGCAACCCTGAAAAGAATCAAAATCAGAATTTACTATTTTAGTTATTTCTCATGTTGCTTCTTTTCTTTGTCATAAATGGACTATATTTAAATATTTAGATCAGGAATTTAGATGTGGGTATGCTCTCCTGTGTTATGTATGAATGATATATTTTAAGAGGTGGTAAAATACAGCAAACTACCCCCTTCTCACTGAGCCTTGTTGGGGCCTGAGGTATCCAAAGAGAATGAACTTCTGGATAAAATAATCGAAGTTTACTTTTTCAAGAGCTCAAATAATCTAGCCATTTTCACAGAAGTTATCCTAAATCAATATTAGTTACCTCCTACAGTATTAATTTTCCATTCTGAGCAACCACAAACAATGGCTTAAACAAGGGTAGAGAGTACGGAGGCCATCTTAGAATTCTAGCTTCTCAAACAGACCATATTATACTTCATTTGATGTTTCTGAAAATGCACAGATACTATCATGAATATCCATTCGTCTTCCTTGTTGTTACACACGTGTTAGAATCGTCCTAGAGCACAATTAGATAGCAGCTTTTGAGTTATAGTTACAATCAGTTCTTCTGCCTCTGCCTTTTTATCTTTGCTTTAGGGTTGGTTTCCAGAGACCTGAGTTTATACTAGGCTATCTATTAGTAGGTAAGTAAGCAATTCTTGTTCTGGGCTGGTAGGAATGAATGCCTGCTTCCTCTCACAGTGTATCTATAAACCCTTTACGTTATTTTCCTCACACCATTTCAAATCTTTCTAAGCAATGGGGTCAGGGCTAGTAAATTAAAATTACACAGGGAACACAGAGGGTATCATCTGTCATTCAAAATTAGAAATTACTTCAAGAAATATTGTCATAGGGCGCCTGGGTGGCTCAGTTGGTTAAGCGACTGCCTTCGGCTCAGGTCATGATCCTGGAGTCCCGGGATC
>NC_138385.1:99029048-99063434 GCF_054177405.1 Leptonychotes weddellii | reverse complement strand
TTTCCTCACACCATTTCAAATCTTTCTAAGCAATGGGGTCAGGGCTAGTAAATTAAAATTACACAGGGAACACAGAGGGTATCATCTGTCATTCAAAATTAGAAATTACTTCAAGAAATATTGTCATAGGGCGCCTGGGTGGCTCAGTTGGTTAAGCGACTGCCTTCGGCTCAGGTCATGATCCTGGAGTCCCGGGATCAAGTCCCGCATCGGGCTCCCTGCTTGGCGGGGAGCCTGCTTCTCCCTCTGACCCTCCCCCCTCTCATGTGCTCTCTGTCTCTCTCATTCTCTCTGTCTCAAATAAATAAATAAAATCTTTAAAAAAAAAAAAGAAATATTGTCATAAAGCAGAAGGATTATATTTCATACAAGACTCAATCATCAGATAAAATGACTTCAAGTTCAATGGGGGTAAGTAGGAAAAGAAATGCTAATAAATAAAAATAGTACACCATGATGTGTTACATCTTTTTTCATGCACTGGTTTCATACATGATTTTTATCAAGTATAATACACAGGGTTGCTTAGTATTAGTGGTATAAAAACATATTTCCCCTGAAAAAGAGCATGTCTTTTTTTTTTAAAGATTTCATTTATTTTAAGTGAATTTATTCACTTACTATTTCATTTATTTTAACTAATTTTTTTAAGATTTTATTTTTTCACATAAACTCCACCGCCAGCATGGGGCTCAAACTCACGACCCCAAGATCAAGAGTTGCATGCTCTACTGACTGAGCCAGCCAGGCGCCTCCAGTAAACTGTTTTTTAATAGATATTTTAGTGCAAATATCCCTATCATTCATTACAGTTATTGTTACTATAAAAATGTGAAATCTTCATTTTCAATTTCAAAAAAAATACACTTGCTTTTGGTGATCATAAATTAAGCATAATTTAATTTTTTTTCTGTCTTTGTTTGCTACTTTGTGTCTTTTCTCCTAACTGTAGGACCCCATTTGGTCATTCCAGTTCCATTATTTCCTAGTTGGTGAACTTGATTTCTATTTCTTACTTTCCTCATCTCTAGTATGGGTATAATGATCTTCCCCATCACACAGGAAGATGAAGTGAGGCACATGGCAAATATTATGCACTAAAATATGGGAATCATTATCATTCCCAAATAGCAAGGAGTCAGGAAAATGTGTAGCAGCCAATTTGGATATACAGCACATTAAATTACAAATATACTCATGACTCATTGCATGAAAATACAAAACCAAAACTGCGTATGACAGTCATGCCTACAAAATACATTATTTTTAAATAGATTTTAGATCAACAGAGAAAGGGGAGGAGGGAATACACATAGCAGGTGGAAAGGGGTGGGAAAAAGCAAGTTAGAGGCTTCACAGATTTACTCTTTCATTCCAGGCCAATGATCCATTTAGCACCAACTGTTATGTAAAATATGTTCTTTGTTTAAACTTATAAGGGGGAAACAGTGTCATTCTTTAAAGATATAGACATGGCCTAGAAAATACAACGGTAGACTTTTTTCACTGTACTAGAATAATATTTAACATAGTTAACTACTTTCACTTAGTGCAAAGTTTCTCAACCCCAGAGCTACTGACGAGCACTATCAACTATTGGGTTGGGTAATTATTTGTTACAGGGGGCTGTCCTGTGCACTGTGGGATATTTAGCAGTATCCCTCATCTCTACCCATTACGTGCCAGGAGCACCCCTGTCTCCTAGTTGTGACACCAAAAATGTCTCCAGACATGGCTGAATACCTCCTGGTAGTAGGGGGAGTGTAGGCAAAGTGGCCCCAGCTTGAAAAATCACTGACTGAGTGAACTGATGAACATTCTCCTTTGTCATGAAATAATTCTCTAAATGCATCTTTTAATGATTTTAAAATATTACCACATATATCAATTTAATTCAATCATTATATATGATTAGACATTTTAGGGTTTTTTTTAAAGGATTTTATTTATTTATTTGACAGAGAGAGCGTGACCAAGCACAAGCAGGGGGAGCATCAGAGGGGGAGGGAGAAGCAGGCTCCCCGCCGAGCAGGGAGCCTGATGTGGGGCTCGATCCCAAGACCCCGGGATCATGACTTAAGCCAAAGGCAGACGCTTAACTGACTGAGCCACCCAGGCACCCCGAGCCATTTCAGTTTTATCACCTTTTAATTTGTTTCATGATAAATAAGAAATGCACAAAATTCTTTGGTTGGGTAACTGATGATTTTCTTAGGATAAACTCCCTAGGTTGAATTATTCAAAGGGTCTAAACAATTTTTAAAACGAATCTGTGGTCCACTCTCCAGAAATGTTGAATCAAAAGACGTGCTCTTGGGGCACCTGGGTGGCTCAGTCGTTAAGCGTCTGCCTTTGGCTCAGGGCATGATCCCAGGGTCCTGGGATCGAGCCCCACATCGAGCCCCACATCGGGCTCCCGGCTCGGCGGGAAGCCTGCTTCTCCCTCTCCCACTCCCCCTGCTTGTGTTCCCTCTCTCGCTGTGTCTCTCTCTGTCAAATAAATAAATAAAATCTTTAAAAAAAATAGTTTACTTGTTTTTATGCACTTCTCTGTTCCATTGTATTGAGGAACATTTTTGTTCCCCAAAAAGCTAAAAGTCTAACGTATATTTATTATAAATCAAGGGGTGTTGAACTGACAGATTAGGGAGATTTTTTTTTAAGATTTTATTTATTTTTTTGAGAAAGAGAGAGCATGAATGAGGGGAGGGGCAGAGGGAGACACAAAAGCAGACTCCCTGCTGAGCGGGGAGCCCAACTTGGGGCTCTATCCCAGACCCTGGGATCATGAAGATTAGGGAGATTTTAGTAAAATCTGTTTGAGCTAAGTTAAGGACACTAATGTTCTTATACTCAGATGAGAAACACACAATTTATATCTGAAAGCATCTAGAAGAAGCTAATAAATCTCTATTAAGTCTTTAATACCCCTAAAGGTTTTTTTAAATTAAAAAAAATTTTTTTTAATGAATTAAATATTTTAGAGAGTTGGAGGAGGGGCAGAGGTAGAGAGAGAGAGAGAATCTTAAGCAGGCTCACGTCCAGTATGGAGCCCAATACTGGGCTTAGTCTCATTACCCTGATACCATGACCTGAGCTGAAATCAAAAGTTGGATGCTCAATGGATTGAGCCACCCAGGCACCCTTAATACCCCTAAAGTTTTTATTTTACTTATTTATTTATTTATTTATTTTAGTACCCCTAAAGTTTTTATTTAAAAAAAATAATAAAGCTTGTTGTAAAAACCCAGAGGGTACAGTCATAGGGACAAAATACAATTCTACTTTCCTGCCCTTACCCTACCCCTTTAACTCCCCATGTCATTACTGTTTATGTACAACCTCTGGGTCTATGCACCATTAAAAAAATTTTTTTTTGGCATTAATGGAATCATTGTGGGAAGCTTAACTTTATTTCACTTGACATCTGTAGGGGCCAAAGGCAGGGTCCCCAGAATGTGCCACTTTGGCAAATTGATTATTTTGAATTAAAAAAGAATTAACACCAGCTCAAGAACATTCTGACCCCTTCTCCTTTGTCTCCAGAAAGCAGATATAAATCTCCCATGTGAAAGATACTCTCCCTGCACGAGAAGGTAAAGAATCATTCTTATCACCAGAGATAGACAATTCAGTGCTGAGAACGCTATACAGACAAACCTTGTACTTTTTTTTTTTTTTAAAGACTTTATTTATTTATTTGACAGAGAGAGAGAGACAGCGAGAGAGGGAACACAAGCAGGGGGAGTGGGAGAGGGAGAAACAGGCTTTCCGCCGAGCAGGGAGCCGGCCCGATGCGGGGCTCGATCCCAGGACCCTGGGATCATGACCTGAGCCGAAGGCAGACGCTTAAGGACTGAGCCACCCAGGTGCCCCACAAACCTTGTACTTTTACTAACTTACTACCCCAGCCCAAATTCTCTTTAGAATTCCTTACTAACTGAAGCTCTTGAACACAAAGTTTTCTTTGTTCTGCCAGTTCCTCACGGGTTTATCATCTCGTCTAAAAAGTATAAAAACTGCCTGCCTTGGTCATTTCTTTGGATCTCAATTTTATTATTGAGCCTCTGCGCACATGTAATTAAACTTTGGTTTTTTTCCCATGTTGATCTGTCTCATGTCAATTTAATTCTTAGACCAGCTAGAAAAATTTTGAAAGGTAGACAAAAATTTTTCCTCCTACACAACATATTATGGTTATTTGTCAGTACACATTAATCTGTTTCACTTTGTTGTAGCTTTATGGTATTCCAAAATATGTATGTATAAAATTTAACTGTTAATATAGCTTATTTTGGTGAGAAATAACTCTTTTCAATATTGAATGTTCTCTTCCAGGAATATGATCAGTCTTTCCTTTAATTACAAGTGTTTTTTTTTTTTTTTTTAAAGATTTTATTTATTTACTTGAGACAGAGAGAATGAGAGAGAGAGAGCACATGAGAGGGGGAGGGTCAGAGGCAGAAGCAGGCTCCCTGCCGAGCAGGGAGCCCGATGCGGGACTCGATCCAGGGACTCCAGGATCATGACCTGAGCCGAAGGCAGTCGCTTAACCAACTGAGCCACCCAGGCGCCCTAATTACAAGTGTTTTAAAAACACTTCAGTGATATTTTATAATTTTTTTCATCTAGGTCTTCCACATTTTTTGTTAAGTTTATTCCTAGTTTTCTAGTATTTGTGTCCTCTTTTTCTTCATGTAGGTAGATGAGTAGGTGGGTGGGTGAGTGGATGGATAGATGTGTGGAGCAGAGGTTGTTTGTGCTATTGTGAAAAGGCCATGCCTATTTTTTTTTAAATTATATTTTCTAATTGGTTACAGGTGGTATACAGGAGCACTTTGATTTTATAAAGTTTTCTATCTCATCTCACCATATTACTGATTTTTGTTGTTTTGGTTTTACTGTTTTTGCTATTGAGCCTAGAATTTTCTAGGTAGAAAATTATATATATATAAAAAAAAGAAAATTGTGTCAGAAGGTTATAACAAAAATAAGCATGATGGATTTTTCCGTCATTTCACAGTATTTTTGCTTCTTATATTCTTTTGCACTAGGTAGGACTCCCAGTCCAGTGTTGATTAGTCAAGATGAAGAAGCCGAGGGGCGCCTGGGTGGCTCAGTTGGTTAAGCGACTGCCTTCGGCTCAGGTCATGATCCTGGAGTCCCTGGATCGAGTCCCGCATCGGGCTCCCTGCTCGGCAGGGAGTCTGCTTTGACCTCTGACCCTATCCCCTTTCATGTGTTCTCTCTCATTCTCTCTCTCTCAAATAAATAAATAAAATCTTTAAAAAAAAAAAAAAAGATGAAGAAGCCGAGAGTATTGCCTTATTCATGGCTTTATGGGAATGCTTCTTATATTTTACCACTGAGAATGAAGTTTACTCTAATTTTCTGGTGGAGATCTTTATTCAAATTAAGAAGATTTCCCACCATTCTGATATTATTGAGTTTTATAAGAGCAGATATTGAAATTTATCAAATACTTTTTATTATGTATTGAAAAGATAATATGCTTTTCTGCTATAACAGAATAATGTAGTGAAATTCATTATACATTTCCTAATATTGATTGCATGGTTATGGGAAAACCAAATCTACAGGGTGAAATTTACTAATATGTAGTTTATAACTTTGTATATTAAGTATATAAGTGGGAAGGATGTATAGTACTCCTTATTTTGTGCAGTTTTCAGAGATGTTTGGCCTAGTAAAAAGAGAACAGCAATTTTCATTTTTGCCTATGTGCTGGACTACCTTAATAGAAATGTATGATCTTTGCATGTTTGTTAGAATTTTTCGATAAAGCCATCCACGCCTTTGTGGGGATTGATTTTGACTAACTTCAAATTCTTCTGTGGTTATTAGGCAATTCCTATTATCTGTATCTCCTTGACTTAATTTAAAAAATTTACATTTTCATAGAAAACTATTCAGTTCATCTAGATTTTCAAATTTATCAGTGACATATCTATTGAAAAACTAAACGGAATACTTTTGTTGTAAAAGATATATCTAAATTGCACCTAGACTGTTAGCGATGGTGTTTTTGCTGTTGATGATGATGACTGTTTATATCATAGCCCCATTTTAGTAAGCACAACAAGCAATTGAATCTCATCTGTTTAAGTAGGGAATGATTAAAGATCAGGATGAATGATGAGCTTAGCTTTCCCCCTTTTTTTTACCTATATGGCAGACCATATTATTATTTGATCATCCACTTATTTCAGGCATTGTTTGAGAAAGGTGCTTTGTATATATAATCTCATTTAATTTTCTAAACAACTCTGTAAAATAGATATTAACACTGACATTGTACAAATGATTAAATGCAGATTTAAGAGGGTATTGTATTTGTTCAACATTCTAGAACAAGTTTATAGCAGAGTTGGGGTTTTAACCAAATTCTGTGGCAGCAGGAGAAAATTCATGAGACAGTACAGTATGAGAAGAAAAATCTCTCCCTCTACCTATCTTTGGTTCTCCAGCTCTAAATAAGACTAGCCAAAGACAGATTAGCAGGACAAAGACAAATAGAAGTTTATTAACATACACATCATGGTGTACACATGGGAGCACTTAGCGATGAGTAACCCAAAGGGGTGGTCAGAATTTGGGTTCAACTCAATACCAACAAAGGAAGAGGGGTTTGGAGGCTACTGTACAGGAGAGGCAAGTTAAGGGAAGATGACCTGGAAAAGTATGGTAAACAAGGGTTGTCAAAAAAGGTTTGTTAATGCAGATTTAAGTCAGAGCCTTCTCACTGGATAGGAGTTGTTAAGAGTCCTTTTCCTGGGAAAGGAGAGGGGGACATGTCTACAAATGGAAAGTTCTCTTACAAAAGGAAAATGTGTGCTCTGTTTTTAGTGCTCTGGCTGGTTCTCAATGGCTCTTAACTCAAAATAATCCGTATGTCAAAGAAGCATATTTTGGGGTGGCATAATCTGGTACCCCTAAGAACCATGTCTTTGGCACAAACTTGAATGGTGATGGACCTTTTCAGGGGTGTAGATAAATCATTGTATTCCCAGAATATACCTCCCTGGGTCTATTTCAAGCCTAATAGGTACCTGGCCAAAAAATGTGTCTGATGTTTGAGTTACTGGTCAGATGTCTTTTTCTAGAATTGAATCAAAGCTTGCTTTAAGTCTATCACTGAAAATACTTACATGTGTGGGTTTGGAATTGTTGCTCATACAAGTGAGGTACAGGAGAATGAAAAGTGAGGAACACTGAGGTTAATCTATGCAGGAATAAGAAATCCATCATCTACCTTATCAGGTGATTTTTTCCAGTGGTTTAAAAATAATGTAAAAAGGGGCACCCGTCTGGCTCAATCAGTAGAGTATGTGACTCTTGATCTCAGAGTCAAGTTCAAGCCCCATGTTGGGTGCAGAGCTTATTTAAAAAAAAAAAAAAAAAGGCAATAGATCATAGGAACCCCTGACAATATATCCTGGGAGAAAACTTATTCTAGGGCTAGATGTAATAATCAGTTGAGCCCTAAAAATAATTGAAAAAATGTTCATTTCAGTGGATTAATGTAACATTTCAATAAAGATTACTAAAAATTCTCTATCTGGTTTAACAAAAATGAACTAATTTGTGGAAGAAGTTATATGGTTTGTATTCTTCAAGCTAGTAATAAGTACATAGAATTCATATGGTTTTTAAATGCCAGTGTGCATAATTAATAATCTGCATTCACTAAATGAAGAGGAGGCAGTTAACATGAAAATAGAGTAATTAGGCTTCTGTAGTTTGTAAAAGGACGGAAAGATTCCTATTTGCAAATACTATTGAATTAAATCATTCTCAATTGGCAAATTGAGTGAGTGTTGTGACTTTTAAGAAGCCGGTGAATACTAGAAGGAAATAAATTATTAAACCTTTAAACAGATTGCTGTGTGAGCTCCAGGTATTCTGCTTTATCCCTTTCTGAGTAGTTGTCCCTGGCCAGTCTCAGGTACTGATACTTGTGAGAAGCAGGTAGCTGGAAATGCAATGACTCGCAGTGTCAGAAGGCATGAAAAGGAGAGTATGTCTTCAACCAATGCCAAACAGTGGTGACAATTTCACGTTTATATCGGGGGAGCCGAGGATTATTCAAAGGCCCATTTCAGCACATAGGACAGTTCCATTCAAAAGGAGAAAGCAGCTGGGTTGGCTGTTTAGAGGGACAGAGCCTGGTTGCCTGAGAGCTATATTACTCCTTCCTCCCTCTGCACTTCCATACCAACTCCTGAGGCTGCATATTGAATGTGAGTATCTCTTCTCACTTTGTACATGTATTCCTGCAGAAGTCTACCTACTGTGGCTGCTCTCATTTCTGCTTTTGGCTTTGTGGTTCAACGCTACCTTTGATGATTATTTTAAACAAGATATTCCCTGACTATGAATATTACAGCAGGAGTTGGGGACTTAGACACACCTTATGGTTTGCCCTTGGTTCTTATACCTTGAGGGATGGCTCTCCTGGTATCAAAGTAATTGTAATGTTTATGTGTTTAGTAATCCAAATTGGTACCTTGAGACTATGTGGGAGATCATTTGCTTTTTTCAGTCTGTATAAATCTTATTTATGCTATGTTTCTAGTCATACTCATTGTTAAGGTTCAGAAATCAACCACAATTGCTTAAACGTATAAATCTGACTGTATTCCTCCCCTGGGAGCTCTATTATGTCACAGCCATTGAGTTAAACTATGAGATATTTCATGTGTTTCAGAAACTTAAATCATTTGGTTGGGGCCCAAGATTAACCTGCTAGATAACAGTATCCTGCAGTGAATTAAGTTTCAGCAAGTTTCCAATTTTGTTTCTTTCTCCTGCTATTTTTATTAACTTAAATAAATTAAATTTCTTTCTGGAGAATAACATCCACCCCAGATCCTTCTTTTAGGATGTCTGCTCATGTCATCTTCTGTACCTGAAATGTAGACTAGGCAGTTTCAGGATCTTTATCCATGTGTAGGAGCAAAATGATGAGGCACGGATACCAGATTTGAAGGGGTGTTACCTAGGAAACAAATCAAATTCTAAGACTGTGTTTTCTATAATTGTCCATGATTGGAGATGAACCCTTGAAATTTAACTTCCCAGGGATGCGCCTTTTTGTGAGCATGGTGTGCACAGAAACCACTGAAAGGGTCAATTAAGCAAATATATTTGATGAGATATTCAGCATTTCTTTTCTGCCTTTTGCCTTTTAAACTTAAGTTCTGTTTATGCTTTAACAAATAGAACTACTTTGGGCTTGCTCATGGGGAAAGAAAAATTTAATTATGGAGCATTTAGGTTTTTGAATATTTGGATTGCTTAAAGAGTAATAAAACATGGGATTCATATATTGTAGACCACCTAAGTTCTTGAAATAATGCTTTATTATAACTTTTTTTTTTTAAAGATTTATTTATTTATTTGAGAGAGCGAGAATGAGAGAGAGAGAGAGAGAGCCAGAGGGAGAAGCAGGCTCCTCGCTGAGCAGGGAGCCCGATGCGGGACTCGATCCCGGGACTCCAGGATCATGACCTGAGCTGAAGGCAGTCGCTTAACCAACTGAGCCACCCAGGTGCCCTATTATAACTTTTTTTTTAAAGATTTTATTTATTTGACAGAGAGAGACACAGTGAGAGAGGGAACACAAGCAGGGGGAGTGGGAGAGGGAGAAGCAAGCTTCCCTCGGGGCAGGGAGCCCGATGTGGGGCTCGATCCCATCACGACCCGAGCTGAAGGCAGACGCTTAACTGACTGAGCCACCCAGGCGCTCCTATAACTTTTTAAAACATCTGGATAATTTTGTTTTTACAGAAACAGTGTAAAGCAGCCATTATTAGGAAGGGGGGGGAACACTATTATAAAACTCAAACCCTAGTTCCTATAGTTTATAACTCCAGAGTCCATAAAAACTACAAGACAAACTAAAGCACAAACATAGCAGCAGCCCCAAGATTTTAAAGAAGCACTGGCCTCCATGACAAGTTTCTTGCACAGTGATCTTCTTCCACATGAGGAGATAAGAAGATGGCCTGATCTCCCCTCTTCCCCTGGCTTGCAGACAGTGTCCAGGTCCCAGAAATGCCCATGGCCAATCAGGGCCGTCAGCGCTCACCCCTTCTGGTCTTGGGCACTCAAAGCCAAGCACTAAGTGGAGCATGTTTTATGTAAATAATCTGTATATTTGTGAGTTCTGCTACGGTTTTGGCAGGCCTAAGTTACTGATCTGATGACTCAAAATAGTACATCTTTTCCTTTTGGTCTCACAGTGAATGACTACTGTAGGCCGTATAATGGCCTCCCTCCAAAGATGTCCGTGTCCTAATCCTGAATGTTATCTCATGTTGCAGAGCAAGAATTCCTGTCCCCTCAAAGGTTCTTCTGGCTGGACTAAGAATCAAATTGACATGAGACAGATTAATAGGAGAAAATCAAATTTAATAGGCATACGTACAGGGAATCCACATGGTCATGGAAATTCCAAAGACAGGCAGGCAAAATGAGGTCTATATATCCTTCTGAACTAAGAAGAAGGGGGGAGGGGTCTGGGATTTTAGAGGAAAGAGATGATGTTTGCCCTACCATACAGATGGGTCACTCAGATAAAATTTATCTCTGCTAATAACCTTTATTCTTATGAAGACCGCCCAATTTAGATTCTTCTATGTAGTTAAGGGAGGGGCAAATGTTTCTTTTGAGCCCACAGGGTCTCAGGTGCCTTCAGCTCAACATAATCCATACTCCAAAGTGACACATTCGGGGGTGGGGGTGGGGGCGTCTGTCCTGAACCTCTTCACTCATATACCAAAGGGACCTTGCAGATGAGATTAAATTAAAGATTTTGAGATGGGAAGATTATCTTGCATTATCCGGATAGTTCCACTGTAATCACAAGGGTCCTTACAAGAGGAAGGCAGGAGGATCAGAAGCAGAGGAGAGTGACAGAAGCAGGAGTTGGGGATGGAGAGGGAGAAAGAGAGAGAAAGAACAAGAGAGATTTGATGATGTGATTCTGCTGGCTTTGAAGATGGACGAAGGGACCATAAGCTAAGGGATGCAGGCGGCCTGTAGAAGCTGGAAGAGGCAAGGAAACAAAATCTCCTTCCCCTAGAACCCCCAGAAGAGGGGCCGCCTGGGTGGCTCAGTTGTTAAGTGTCTGCCTTCAGCTCAGGTCATGATCTCAGGGTCCTGGGATCGGGCCCTGCATCGGGCTCCCTGCTTGGTGGGAGGCCTGCTTCTCCCTCTCCCACTGCCTCCTGCTTGTGTTCCCTCTCTCGCTGTGTCTCTCTCTGTCAAATAAATAAATAAAATCTTAAAAAAAAAAAAAAAAAACCCAGAAGAAACATGGTGCTGCTGAGCTTTGATTTTAGCAATGTGAGACCTGTTTTGGACTTGTGGCCTCCAGAAATGTAAGAGAATAAATTTGTATTGCTTTAAGCCACTGAGTTTGTTACAGCAGCAATAGGAAAATAATACAAAGACAGCTTTGTGTTTTTCAAAATTGACCACTTTTTTTTCTGATGGTAGTAACAAACTGAATTTTTAAAAAATATTTACTCTTCAGAAAAGTATAAAGGGAGGAAGGAAACCATCACTTAGAGAACACAGCAGTCCTGTTGAAGATTGATCTGTGTGGGGACCTTCTGACCTTCCACCCCTCCTTCCTTACTATCAAAGTCTGATGAACACATTATGCCATGAACTATGGAACTGGACTGCTTATTTTTCTAACATCCCCCTTAAGTATGAGCTCTGAGGGGCGCCTGGGTGGCTCAGCTGGTTGGGTGTCTGCCTTCAGCTCAAGTCGTGATCTCCAGGTCCTGGGATCGAGCCCCGAGTCCGGCTCCCAGCTCAGTGGGCAGTCTGCTTCTCCCTCTCCCCCTGCCTCTCCCCCTGCTCTCTCTCTCTCTCTCAAATGAATAAATAAAATCTTTGGGGAAAAAAAAATATGAGATCTGAGAGCTCCCAGCTCAGCGGAGAGGCTGCTTCTCCCTCTCCCTCTGCCTCTCCCCCTGCTCATGCTCTCTCTCTCAAATGAATAAATAAAATCTTTGGGAAAAAAAGTATGAGATATGAGAGCTCCATTTTCTTTCATTTCATTCCTGGCTTTTAGCAAAATTCTTAACACACAGTAGGTAGGTCTACACGGTCAACGATTGCTGAACTCATTGTTTCGTTGATTAATTGATGAAATGCTGTTCAAACATAGTCCTTTATAAATATTCATTAAGTATCAAATGAAATATTTAACATTTGTTGAGTATCTATGGCGCGTGAGACTCAATCCTAGGCACTGTATAAAGAAGAAGTTCCTGCCCCTGAGGTGCTTATATTTGGAGGGGATACACAGACAGCAAAGAAACAAGAAAAACATAAATATACAGGTTCCCCAGCAGTGATCAGTGCTTTGAAGGAAAATAAGTGGCCTGTGGAGTGGAGGGTGTTGGGTTGCTGCTCTTATACAGGGAGGCAGGGAAGACCACTCCAAGAAGATGACATTTGAGTAGAACCTGAAATAAAGGAGGAAGTGAGCAATGTTACTAACCCAACTAAGAGCAGGGGCCCAGAGCCAGGCAGGTGCTTGGCATATTCAATGAGCTAGGAAGAGATGCCTGTGGAGAGAGCCCAGCAAATGAATGGAACACTGCTGGCAGGGAGTTTGGAGAGGTAAACTGGGCCGCTCATGAGGGCCATGCTTAGGACCTTGACTTTCATTCTGAATAGGATGGGAAGCTTCCGGAGGCATGGTGATCTGACAGTCTGTAAATATCACTCTGGCTGCTGTATGGAGATTAGGCTGTAGGCAGAGAGAATAGGAATCCAGGCAAGAGGTGAGGCTGGTTTAGAGCCCAGTTGCTATGGCAAAGGTGGTGTGAAGTCACTGTATTTTGGATATATTTCTAAGGAAGTGCTAATAGGATTTGTTCATGAATTGGATGTGAGATATGAGATATGAATCTGGAGTTCTGAGAAGAGGTCCAGGCTGAAGACCTAAATTTTGGAAGCGTCAGTGGGTAGATGGTGTTTCAATCCAGGAGTCTTGCTGAATGGACCGAAGGAGTGAGTTTGCAGCTTGCAGAGGGCTGGGCCCAGAGCACCGAGATGTTTGGCGGTAGAGGAAATGAGACTCAGAGGGATTTGCCTGTCAGTGGGGAAGAGAACCAGAGGGTGGAGTCCCCAAAGTGTTGTGAGGAGCATGGAAGGAATTGCATCTCGCACCCTTGACATGTGGATAAAATGACGAAGATGGGAGCGGAGCATGGATTATGGGAATTGACCTCTGGAAAGTCATTGGTGACCTTGAATGAGCAGTTCAGATAGAATAATGGAGGAAAAAAACTGATGGCAGTAGGTCCAGGGAGAATAGGTAGACGGGAAGTGGAGAAAGTGAGTGTAGGCAAACCTTTCTAGAAATTTAGCTACAAATGCAAAGTTAGGCAGTAGCTGGAGGAGAATGTGGGATCACGGAAGGCCTTTTACTTTTAATATTGGAGATATTACAGGATGTTTGAATGCGGATAGTGATGATCAAATAGAGAGTGGGGAATTGAAGATGTGAGAGAGGTGGGCATCTGGTTGCTTGAGTGATCCAAAAGTGGGGGTGGGGCCCAAGGGTCCCGTGAAAAGCTTGGCCTTAAAAGTGATGAAGGGGTGGGGCGCCTGGGTGGCTCAGTTGGTTAAGCGACTGCCTTCGGCTCAGGTCATGATCCCAGAGTCCCGGGATCGAGTCCTGCATCAGGCTCCCTGCTCAGCAGGGAGTCTGCTTCTCCCTCTGACCCTCCTCCCTCTCATGCTCTCTGTCTCTCATTCTCCCTCTCGCAAATAAATAAAATCTTAAAAAAAAAAATTAAAAAAAAAAAAGTGATGAAGGGGCAAGTCACATATTTTCTGAACAATTGATAGGGGCCGTATATTTTTTTTTTTTAAAGATTTTATTTATTTGTTTGAGAGAGAGAGAGAATGAGAGAGAGAACACGAGAGGGGGGAGGGTCAGAGGGAGAAGCAGACTCCCCGCTGAGCAGGGAGCCCGACGTGGGGCTCGATCCTGGGACTCCAGGATCACGACCCGAGCCGAAGGCAGTCGCTTAACCAACTGAGCCACCCAGGCGCCCCGGGGCCGTATATTTTAACAAAGGATTTTTTATACCACTTTTTAGTGTTAGAGGCATTTCAAAATAGGTAGCTCTAATGCAAAAAAGAGAAAAATAGAAATTTCTGGAAATTGTCCTGATTTCAAGGGGGCAACAGGACATAACATTTTTGAAAAACCTGGGCTTTCAGAGGAAACCAATATATACAGAACTATCTAACTGAGTGGCAGTTATCTCTGGTTTAACTCATTTTGTTAGAATCTTAAGTCGAGGCCATGGTTCAAGGCTCCAACCCAATGTCGTCCTGCCGGCTTTAAGCAGATAAACAATTGTTCAGTAGCTGTGGATTGCACCACTAAAGCGAGCCAGATAAATAAAGGTTGGGGGAGCTTGAGCACATGGGGCTGATTCACCTCAGGATCCTCCAAACTACTGGAAAAAAACCCAGCTCCAAGGACAGTGCGTCAGCATCATTATCTCATATAAAAGATGGCCCTTTGGGCCAAAAAATAGATATATATTGTGGAACTGATACTGTCAATGTAATGAAACAGCATTTTCAAAGATGAGATACAATTGAACTAAATCTTTTTAAAGTGTGAGCCTTAGAGCTTCTTGGACATTTGCATTGCAAACCACTCTGTTTCCTCATAGCACTAGGCAGTGTCGGTCATTAAGACCTTTCAGGGGAGTGTGTGCTCTGGGTTTATTTTGGAGTAAATTTTTTGTCTAAGAAAATTACTTTGCAGCATTTTTGAGAGACTGGTTAAATTATCTACACACTGCAGGTGACAATAATAAGATGGTTGAGTTACCTGCCCAGAGCCCATAAATAGTGCTCATAAGAATGGGTCTCTGAGTAATGATGAGACCTCGTCAAGATTTTCCTTTGGGGGCAGGAGACAGGCTTCACTTTTCCCTTCCTTCTCTCTCCTTCCCTCCCTGCCTTTTCCCTCCCTCCCTCCACCTCTCCCCCCTCCTTCCCTTCCTGCTTTTCTCCCTCCCTCATCTTTCTCTCCCCTCCCCCCTTTCTCTCCCTTCCTTCTACCTCCTCCCTCCCTCCTGCCTTCCTCCCCTTTGTAAATCCCCTGAACCATGACATATACCACACAGATCAGTGGAAATATTCTCACTAAGTTGCACACTGCACAAAACATCTGGTAGAACAGCTAATATCTTTACAGAACTTAACCCTTTATAAAGCATTTTGGCAGAAATTTTCCTTTAAGACCTTCCACAATCCTGCGGGATAGATATTTATCCTTATTAGCTTACGGTTTCATTCATTTGGCCTTGGAGAATGCAAGATGCTCACCCAGGGTTGCACAGACAGCAAGTGGCAACGCTGATAACAAAATCCAGGTTTCCTGGCTCCAAGATCCTTGCCCTAATGCTGCATAATCTCTGCTCCTCCTCGCCTCCTCGTTAGTGAAGGCAAACAGGCAGATCGCGAGGCTGATAGAGCCTGCCGCTTTCCCTTTCTCCATAACATTTTCCCTAGAGTCGTGAAAACTTTTCCAGTGCTCCACCTCCACCCTTACCAGCAGAAGGAAGGACCCCACCAGGCAGGCGTTTGACCCAGCAGTGAGTGATTATACAGGAACGTGAGTTTCCATGAACACTCCCAGGCACCAGCAAGCCTCAAACTGCCCAGCGTTAAAATAGATGGTGTACGTTTCCCACCACGTCTGACATCATTCTCATTAGTATTTAATCATGCTTCACAGCAATATCCTTCTCGACTTATAGCCGGGAAGAGCACATTTCTCTTCCTTTTCCTGATACTGCTGTTGGAAACGAAGCTATTTTTCATTCACCGCGTCTGGGAAATGTACACTCTTTATTAACAGAAGGGTGATTGGGAAATGCGCACTCCTCGTGAAATATATCGCTCCTGAATTCTTTTCCATTTCCATCTCTGTTCCAATATTCATAAAACATTTATCTGGGGTTACAGCAACTATTTTGTCACCCATACCCTATGGTGTCACAGTAATTAGGTGGATAGTGGGAGAACACAGCTTTATGGACTATGTAATTAATCATGCCCGCGGGTGCGCATTTCCTAGCATCCAACAATGCAGGGCTGACACTAACCAAACCTTCCACCTGACTGCCTTCCCCAAGTGTTATGTAATTCAAAGGGCATTCACAGAAAGGGTTGTGGTCAGCTGAAAATGTGGGCAATAGAAATAATAGCTAGTGGGGTAATTTTCTAATTCGGAGATCATATTTTAAATTGTGAAAATAGCTTATACATTTCAAAGACATAGAGCACATTGCAGTAAACACACATACACCCATAGTAAACATATTGTTTCTTTCTTATTGGCTACCAGTACTTCTTTTTTTTTTCTTTTTAAAGCAATAGAACAGTATAGATGCAGATGAAGGTCTCCATCCCATTCCCTCCTCCTCCTCTGCAGAAACAACGGGAATCCTGAGAGTGTATATTATTCCTATCCATATTTTTATACTTACATTCTCTCTATGTATAATCCATATACCATATTTTGTATCATTTAAGGTTTTCCAGACTGTATATAAATAGTTTTATACTGTATTCTTTTGCAACATTTTTTTGTTCATTCAACATTGCATATTTGAGGTTTATCCAAGTTGATACGTGTGAGTCTATTATTTAAAAGCTATTAGATTTTATTGTATAAATATGCTAAGATTGATTTATACAGTCCTTCTTAATGAACATTCACATTGCTTCCTGTTTCTTTCTAATAAAAACAACATCCCAGTGAACACTCTTGCACCTCCTCCTTGCATACATGTATGAGAGTCTCTCTAGGGCCAGGCTCTGCAATTTTTTTTTTCTGTAAAGAGCCAGATAGTAAATATTTTCAGCTTTGCAATTCTATCTGGCCTCTGTCATGACTACAACTCTGCCCTGGTAGCATGAAGCAGCCATAGACAATATGTAAGCAAATGGGCATGGCTGTGCGCCAATGAATCTGTATTTATGGATACTGACATGTGAATTTCATATCATTTTCATGTGTCATTATTTATTTGATTTTTTTTCCTCAGCCACTTACACATGTTAAGAGATGTTTTGAGCTCATGGGTGGGCGATACAAAAATGGGCATTGGGCCTGATTTGGCCCAAATTATGATTTGCTGACCCTTGCTCTAAGGGCTATACCTCAAAGTGACATTACTGTACCAAATGGTAAGTGTAATTCCTTCTTTACTAGATAGTACCAGATTACTCTCCAAAATGGGTGTATTAATTCCTCTTTTATATTCCTATCCACATTTTCTGATAGCCTCACCTACATTTGTTGTTATCAGACTTTTTCTGTATTGCCAATCTGATGTGTGAGAAATGGTGTTTCATTTTTGTTTTAATAGCTGTTTTCTACAAGCTGGCCTTTTCATCTCTTTATTCAATCAGGATTTCTATATAATATTTCACATGTTCATTAATCACTTAATTTCTTTTTTCTATTGATTTGCCTATCCGTTTTCTTTTCAGGTTTTTTATTGGGTTGTTTGCCTTTTTTTAAAACTAATTTGCAGGACTCTCTATATTCTGCATACTAATTCTTTGACAGAAATAGACAGTGTAGGGCGCCTGGGTGGCTCAGTCATTAAGCGTCTGCCTTCAGCTCAGGTCATGATCCCGGGGTCCTGGGATCGAGTCCCACATCGGGCTCCCCCCTCGGGGGGAAGCCTGCTTCTCCCTCTCCCACTTCCCCTGCTTGTGTTCCCTCTCTCGCTGTTTCTCTCTCTGTCAAATAAATAAATAAAATCTTTTTAAAAAAATCATTGCTGTCTGTTTAAAAGACCACCACCACTACTGCAGCTCACATGGAGACGGAGATGACACTTATCTTAGATGAGCCCATCCTCCTGACTTTTCTTTATTTCCTGCGTCTTCCCTCCAGCCCCCATCTCCAGAACTGCCCCTTCCTCTCCTTCTTCTGTGCCCCTTCTGTGTCCAATTCAATCCTGCTCTCAGGTCCCCACATAGATACAAATCTCTCATACCTGCTCAGAGATTTTTTCCAAAGAGACCAATGTCTTCACCCAAAGGGATAATTGATTGATGTAAAATTTCAAGCATTGGTCAGCTTTTAAAAAAAGAGGATTTTCTTGACTCCCTGAAATCAAGCCAGTTAGACTGCAGTAGACCTGCCTTACCACTGCAAGATAAGTGAGATTATTCCTTCAACGTAGCATATTATTGATTTGACATATGGTTCTTATGGTCTATTAATGAAATTTGAGATAATAAAAACATAAGTGTTTCAAAAATGTATTACATGTTTTGCTAGATTTTCTCCAGTGACAAGAGATTGAAACTACATTTGCTCTGCATGGGTTTGCACTATGTTGAGTGACATAATTAAGATAACCTCTCTTATCCTATAATTCTTACAGCAGTGTTCAGAAACATTCTTCCCCAAATGTTTTAAATTATGGTCTTTCTAAAGAGAAGTGCAGTGTTTGTGAAGGGAAGAAGGATCTTGTAGCCTGTGTGGTTAGAGGATTGTAACCGATGATAAAAAAGTTGAGGGGTCATAAGCTTGCAGGTGGAAGAAGGCAGTTTACTTGGCCAGGTCATGTCAGATATAGAGGAGTGAGTGGATCTGATGCCTATGAATCCACTATAATTTGAATCCATCCTTGAGCCCGGTGACTGAGAATGTCTACTCCCTGGAGACATTCAGTGGCTTTGCCTGGACATAGAATAAACCAGGTAATGCTTGACTTTGCTCTTTCTTTCTTTCTTTCTTTGTGGGGAGAGAGAGGGAGAGCATCTCAAGCAGGCTGCATGCCCAGTGTGGAGCCCAATGCGGGGCTCAATCCCACAACCCCGAGATCATGACCTGAGCTGAAATCAAGAGTCAGACGCTCAACTGACTGAGCCACTCAAGTGCCCCTGCTCTTTCATTTTTTAGATTGGAAATTATTATTTGTATATGCCTGTGTTCATTGAGCATGTGAGAGGTGGCCAGAGATCAGAAACATTGGGCCAACTGTACAGTCAATGCTATTCAAGTTTGGGAGGGCATGGGCTATGGTGGAGCATCTCAGATGCTGCTTCCTGGAGGTTTCTGAAGAGACTACAGGAATGGTGATGGTGAGATTTGGGAAGAAACCAAAGGCACCTTTCAGAGAACTCTGGAAGTAATTTTCTTCCTGCCTACAAGGAAAGAATAATGATACAACTCAGAACCACAGAGTGGAGGGAAGAAAAAATGGAAGTCTGAAAAAAAAAACCAGATCTGAACAGATCTTCTCCTGGGTCAAGGATGTTCTAGATGCCCAGGCAACCTCAGGGAATGAGTGTGCCAAGACTCTCCAGCCTGAGTCCTAGAAGGAAAGGAAAGAAGCACAGTCAGCTCAGCAGCCTGGATTGAGGGATCTGATCAAGATTTAAATATTCATGATAAAAACTCTGTATGAGGACCCAGGGAGGAAGGAGATGCTTCCTTGCCATGGATGTTACAAGACAGAGGGATGGAAATGGAAGCTTTTAGCCTTCTCTAGATTTAATGTCTATGTCCATTTCATAGTGGTACTGGTGCTGGTAGGGTTGTTGATGGTAATGATGATGGTAAATGATGACTCCCAGGGGAGGAAGGACAAGATGTTGCTGCTACACAGAAAATATAGTACTGGAGTGTTGAGAGTTGAATAAAGAGTGCCTGTGTCTTGAAAGATAAGAACTGTATTAGTGACTTGGGCATTTCAGAAAAGGGATGGTCAACACAAGTGCTATTATTAGATACGACTTTGAAATCGGGACTTCACAGTTCTTCACCAAAATTATGCTTTCTTTCCATTCAGGTCCTCTAACTAGCCTTGTTAAGAAACCAGGAGAGGTGGGGCACCTGGGCGGCTCAGTCGGTTAAGCGTCTGCCTTTGGTTCAGGTCATGATCCCAGAGTCCTGGGATCGAGCCCCGCATCGGGCTCCCTGCTCAGCGGGGAGCCTGCTTCTCCCTCTCCTCCCTGCTTGTGCTCTCCATTGCTATCCCTGTCTCTGTCTTTCTCTCAAATAAATAAATAAAATCTTAAAAAAAAAAAAAAAAGAAACCAAGAGAGGAAGACAAGCACCTGCTCTCTGTGAACTCACGATCTAGAAGAGAAAAAAGATAAACACATAATGGCAGTCCGGTGGATAGGTGCTGTGAGAGGAGCTTGCGGGTGGACTCTAATGCCTAAAATTTCCCCCACCCCTCTGTTCCAAACCACTCCCTACCTTCACCTTGCACACCCACATATAAAGTGGCTCTTTCTTCACAGACCCTGCCAGTGACCAAAATAGCCAGGTCAGGAAGATAGATTGAAAGCTCCGGTGGTCTTCTTTTTAAAAAGTCAATCTTGGGGGCACCTGGGTGGCTCAGTCGTTAAGTGCCTGCCTTCAGCTCAGGTCATGATCCCAGGGTCCTAGGATTGAGCCCCGCATTGGGCTCCCTGCTCGGCGGGAAGCCTGTTTCTCCCTCTCCCACTGCCCCGCTTGTGTTCCCTCTCTCGCTGTGTCTCTCTCTGTCAAATACATAAATAAATAAAATCTTAAAAAATAAAATAAAATAAAATAAGTCAATCTTGGGGGGCCTGGCTGGCTCAATGGGTGGAGCATGCGACTCTTGATCTTGGCATCGTGAGTTCAAGCCCCACATTGGGTGTAGACATTATTGAAATAAATAAGTAAACAAACTTTAAAAAAAAAGTCAATCTTGTTACCAACATAAGCAATGACATCTATGACGAAATAACAATAACTTATATAAAAGGGTACTTACAATGCCATACACTCTGTTAAGCACCGTACTTAAACTATGTCATTTATTCCTGACAGCGTTTTAAAGCAGATGCAGTCGTGCCTCATCACCTTATCCCTTGTTCATTTGACCCTCTTTGTTTTGGAAAGGCAAGGAAAGAAGCTTAGTCAGTTTAAGCGACTTGCTGAAGGAAACACAGCTAGTGGTGGTCAGAGCCTTGCATCGATCCAGCTCCATCTCTGAGAGCTAAGCTCTTATCTGTCTGCACTGAAGAGCTCTGGCGCCTGTAACTCAGTGAGCATGAGGGCCATGCCACAGGTGCCCTGGCTCTCCCCCTGCCCAGCCAACCAGCATCGTGGGAAAGTTACCTTGCTTGGCCAGAGCTAATGATAACTGCAAAGCAGCAAGTCTCTCTCCAGAGTTCATTTAAAATAACAAATTAGCAAAGCAGCTAATGACCACAGTGGTTGCTGATTTGGTTTGCCTGGACTGAACTGAGTTTTCCATGAGTCTTGACTCAAAGAGCACTGGGAGAGTGAATCTGGAAATGCAAAATAAGACATTCCTTACTGGGCAAGTCCTTTTCTTTCCCTACCCTGTTGTTAGTAATGCCTTAACCCCAAATTCTGGTCTCTGCTTCATAATAAATATCTCAGAAAGTTACTCTATGAGTTCTTTCTGAAATTGTTGCTTGCCTTTTGTTTTGTTCTTTTGAAACAGCCGTAAGGAATGATTTTCATTGCTTTCTTCCCTGTACTGTATTATGAGTGGATACTTGGAGTAGACAGTGAAGAACATTTGTCCATTCTAGAGGAGGTTGACTAAAGCATATCAAATGCATGAATAAAGCATTTGGCCCCTCTCGCTGACTCTTAACCTCTACAAAGTAGCACCAACTAGTATTTTCCATTGGCAAGTTAGTAGTCCTTAGATGGCATAATACTGGGGAAAGCATCAACTGCAGCTTCAACCCTTTCCTGAGAGAGAGAGAAAGGGGGTGGCGTGGGGGGAGGAGTATCCTGACCTATTGCCGGGATTCATAAGAGCGCCTATAGTCTTGAGGCAGAAATCTTATCTAAAAGACTAAAAATTACCTTCAAATTGAAGTCCATTTGTTAGAAGTAAGGGTGGTTGGTAAAGAACTCTCTTGGCAGCTTGAGAGTCCTGGTTGAAAACTACAGGTGATCAAACAGACATCTGCTATTCCCACTTTGATCTGGAAAGTTCAGATTTCCCCTTAGCAGCCCAGAGAGATCAAAGTCCCTGAGGGCAGCACCACTGAAGGCCCTCCAATTTTCCTTCCTCTGCAGAGAGAAAGTTTTCCCCCACTTTGTCTACTCATCCATGACCTTCCCTTAGCACTTAACCCTGGCTGTTCATGTTTCTGGGAACTCCTTGCTCAAATTGCACAAAATGGCTCTATAGTCATTCTCTCCCTGCTTCTCTGAATAGACCTTTCTTCCTGCATCCTCTTCTCTTTCCCCTAAATCTGCGCTCCTCTTCCACCCTCTCTGCCTGCTGCCTTATAAGTTCATCTCACCTCAAGTTTCTGTTCCCTCAGTAAACTGGCTTCTCTCTTAGTCACACAATGCATCGGTTTTTTCTTCATTTATTTCCTCCGCTCTACCAGCGCCCTTTCCTTCTCATTTCGTTCTGGTTTTTTTTTTTACTACTAATTTTCCTAGGGTTTTATAGAGCCTATGTTTTCTTTCATTCCTATCAGAGTCTGAGTCACTGAAAATGTTCTGTGGCTTGCTTGAATAAATCTTCCCCTGATTATTCACATCATCTGCCTTCTCCATCCAAAATGCATTCATTCTGTTACAAGCGCTTTTGTTTAGACCCCACATTTGCTTCTTCTTGTGTTGTGTGCTTTGGCTTGGGACAGTTCTGCTTGCATCCACCCCTTTTTCCTCAGTAAGCGGCACCAAGGGTTCCCTTGATTCACTTCTACTGTTTCCTGAACTCTATTTGAATCTTCCTCTTGGAACCCCACATGGAGGACTGGGCACTGCTGTTTGTTCATCTGTGTTCATCCATCCATTTCCTACAAGAACGGGGAGAGGGGGTGGGGCTTTTCAGCTGGAAATGGAGAATTCCATCTCCTTGAAATTTTCCTCCCTACCTGGTGAAACTCCTCTGCCAGGGGGTTCCTGTGTCAGGCCACAGCAATGCTTCTACCCACTTAGGGGTGATCTGGTCACGTTGGAGAGAAAATGGGCCAGAGTGAAATATGGAGGTTTTCCATAACTGTGTTTGGTGAAACAGTGGAATTTTCTATATGCAGCTCCCTTTGATCCACTGCTGCCACTTGGGCTCCCAATGCCGTTTTTTTTTTTAATTTTTTTTTTATGTTATGTTAATCACCATACATTGCATCATTAGTTTTTGATGTAGTGATCCATGATTCATTGTTTGTGTACAACACCCAGTGCTCCATGCAGAATGTGCCCTCCTTAATACTCATCACCAGGCTAACCCATCCTCCCACCCCCCTCCCCTCTAGAACCCTCAGTTTGTTTTTCAGAGTCCATAGTCTCCCATGGTTCGTCTCCCCCTCCGATTCCCCCCCTTCATTCTTCCCCTCCTGCTATCTTTTTTTTTTTTTTTTAACATATAATGTATTATTTGTTTCAGAGGTACAGGTCTGTGATTCATTAGTCTTAAACAATTGACAGCGCTCACCATAGCACATACCCTCCCCAGCGCTGTGAATTGTCCGATGCCATTTTATAGTGATGCTCTAAGCCCAAGCAACACCCCCAGACCTTCTTTCTCTCAGTCAGGAAGTCAGATAAATTAAGAAGAGTGGCACATGGCTCTACACTTTTTCCTCAGCACCACAGACACTGCTCTTCCGTGGTGAGTTCATCCTGTTGCTGCATAACCAATTACCACGATTTTAGCAGCTTAAAACAACACCATATCTTGCAATTCCTGTGGGCCATGTTCGAGCACAGCTTAACTAGGTCTTTTGCTTGGGGCCTCACAGCTGGCGACTCTGGAGTCAGCCAGGGCTGCGATGTCATCTATGGCTTGACTGGGGAAGGACCCTGTCAGAAATTTCCTCAGCTTTTCCGCAGGTCATCTCCTGAGGTGTTATGCCTGAGGTGTCTGGCTTTTTATTGGCCATCAGCTGAAGGCTGCCCTCAGGCCCTAGAAGTCTCCCGTAGTTTCTAGACACATGGCCCACTTCACAGGCAGTTCACAACATGGCAGCTTACTTCTTCAAGGCCAGCAGGAGAATTTCTCCAGCAGGAGAATTCCAGTCTTCTGGGACTGAGTCTTCTATAACGAAATATAATCATGAGAGTAACATCCCATCAGCTTTTCTGAGAAGCAAGTCACAGGTCCCAGCCATCCATAAGAGGATGGGACTCTACAGGGCTGTGGCTCACTGGAGGTCACCTTAGGGCATGAAGAATAAGAGGCTGGCCATTTTTTCTTAGCAGAGTCCCTCAGAATTTCCTCCCTCCCTTCCTGTGCCACAAACACCTTCTAAAGATCCTGCAACACTTTGAATGGGGAACATCAAGCTTCAGATGCAGTACATTCCCACAATCTGGAAACTAATTATAAAGGTGTCTGATTTTACAGCCCATAGGCATCAACATCAACTGCATTGGATGAGTTATCAAATGGGTCAGTTCTATCCCAACAAAATAACTTGGAAAAACTGTGCTGTTGTCTAGGACAGGATTTCTCAACTGCAACACTATTGACCTTTGAGGCTGGATAATTCTTCGTTGTTGGAGACTGTTCTGTGTATTGTAGGATCTTTAACAACATGCCTGGCCCCTCCTCCCCCTTCCAGGGATGTATCAACTAAAAATGTCTCCAGACATCACCAAGTGTCCCTCGTAGGGAGGAGAGCATAATCAACCCCAGCTGAGATCCATTAAGCCAGGTTCATTCCCAGGTTTCCGTTAAGGAGACAGTGGGCATCTCCTGATTGCAGTAAAATCCATGCAGTGTAATTTCATGGCACCATAATTAGGATGGAATTGGTATGAATACAGCTGTGAGTCTACCCAACTGCATTACAACTGATGATATAAGGCAATGGGAAATTTCGAGCCATGCTTCAGGCAGCCTAATAGGGTCTGAAGGTTTCCATTTCTAGTTTGGACTGTAACTTCTCTGTCCAGGTCACTTACCCTGTAAAATAAGGTAGATTTTGTACACCTCCGTGAAATAAGGGTATTGTCATCACAGAAATGATACTTTGGTTTGAAAAGTACTGCCACATCTGAATTTGCCATTTACAATCTCAGGACGTTTCTTTTAATTGAGGAAAGAATGAAATTTCACAACTTACATAATTAAACAATAATAAAAAGTCTTGTGAAACATAGTTTGCTTATTGAATCTCTATACACGATCCATTTCCCAAACATTTGTTTACGTCCCCATTTTTGCACTTTAAGACTCCAATTTTCTAGCCCTTCGAATGATAATAAAATGTACAAAACAGGAAATGAAAGGCCTCAGACACACGTTTGGCAATCCATTAGGAATTGCAATTTGTAGAGATGACCCCATAAATCTAAATTATTGGCACCCGTGAAAGATTATTTCCATTTATTTTGTTTTATTATGCAATTTTTTTCATTCAAGCTGAGGTTAGTATTAAGTCCTGCCAGTTCTGTAGTCATAACCTGATGATTTCATTTATTTTGTAAATATCTGCAGTCTTGACCCATCTCTTCAGGTCATTCCGCTATTGGCAGCATTAATTGAAATATATTCTACAACCAAGGTCTCAAAATAGAGAAGGCCTGTTAATAACCTGTAATATAAATTGGCTGGAAACGTGAATATCTCTTTATATTCCAGAGTTTAAATAAGAAGTAAAACCAAGGATATATTATGGCTTAATGTGCCATTTGGATCATTTACACATTTGTGTGGAAATGAAGTTCTTGCATTTTGAAAATTATTGCTGAACCTATTACTTTCGGAAACTTGTGGAAATCAGGTACCATATCCTTTCAATCAGTAATGTGCTTTTTTCTCTGAGTGCAAGTAGAATGAGGACATCCTCCCCAATGAGGAGAGAATGATAGTATTATTTACCAACGCTATGACTTTCTCTGGTCTCCTCTCCACAAGTTAACAAATTCTAATTCTTGCTTCATTTCAGTTACCCAGGGACAAAGTCACAATTTCTAACTTTAATACTTAGAATGGCCATACATCCCTGTTTGCCCGAATCAGTCCTGGTTTACATCTGTTTTCTGGGTGTCCATATTTTCAAAACCTCCACTTGTTCTCACAAGCATTTGGTTTGGACCATGACATATATGGTCCTCCTCTTAACCATGACTTCTTGAGGGAGTCTGGAGAGAAAGCGGTCCACGTTTCCGTGTAGGAGGTATTGCCGTGAATGTCCACCAGGGAGTGCTCTTGTTTCTGGCTTACATCCCTCAGCTAGAGAAGGTTTTTTCTCCCGGCAGATTTTTAAGAGAAAAGCTAAAGGGCCTGGGTGGCTCAGTGGGTTGAGCCTCTGACTCTTGATTTCGGCTTGGGTGATGGTTGAAGGGTCATGAGATCAAGCCCCACATTGGGCTCCACTCGGAGCATGGAGGCTGCTTAGGATTCTTTCTTTCCCTCTCCCTCTGCCCACCCCCCCACGCCGTGTGTGCACACATACACGCTCTCTCTCTGTCTAAAAAAATAATAAAATAAATAAAGTCTATTAAAAAAGAGAGAGAGAGAAGCTAACTCATAGATATCTGTGAGAAGATATTAGCTGGGCACAAAGCTCTCAGTAGAACTTCTAAAAGTTGGAAGTAGAAAACGAAAGCAAAGTCTACACTAAAAACACCAGAAAGCATCAGAGTCTGAAGAAGGAATAGAAGACCATCGTTGAGAAAAAATAAGTGGAAGCATCTAGAATTCTAGAAATTATTTATGTTGTGATTATTTGGGAAGTATAATTCAAAGAGAATTTATGAGCATGTCCCTTTCAGTAGTGCTTATAGCTGCTTTTCTAGATAACTATAGAAGGTCGATACAATAGCATCATAGATTTTTTTTGAGCAATCCAGCTGAACAATGCAAAGCTGAATTATTTCTTTATAAAGGCATCGATATTGCATTTTATTATCTTCTGAAAATGTATCAGACTCAACTCCTGTGAATTATTTACCTACTGGTTTGCCTTTCCTCCCATGTAAATGGCTACATATTCAAAGCTACCCACAGGAAACTTGATCATGGCAAGTCTTTTCTGACTTTCTCACTTTGGTTCTTTTCATGAGCTAAGTCACCTTGGACAGAGTGGTTTGTACATGACCAAAAATTAAGTTGTCCTGTTCTACTGTGGCTTATTGCCCAGCACAAACCTCTGGTCCTCCCGTGGGCTAAGACCACAGAGAATGAAAATAAGCTTTCCTTTGTTGCCTTTATTTTTATTTTGCTTGTAGATACAACTTATGTGTTATGACTTAGTTGAAGTTAATGGCAACAACAATTTCTTCCCTTCTAGGATAATGGTATCTTTCTTTTTTTCAGCTAAGATTTTCCCAGAAGCTACACTGTAAGAGGACTGCACGTGTTTTTGCTTCCAGTTTATTTATTTTTTTTAAAGATTTTTATTTATCTGACAGAGACACAGCGAGAGAGGAAACACAAGCAGGAGGAGTGGGAGAGGGAGAAGCAGTCTTCCTGCCGAGCAGGGAGCCTGATGCGGGGCTCAATCCCAGGACCCCGAAGATCATGACGCTTAACGACTGAGCCCCCCAGGTGCTCCTGCTTACGGTTAAATATGAGCAGAGCAGTTTTTGTCTCAGGCAGTCTTCGGTCATGGTTTTATAAGTAGTGAGCTTGTCATTACTTATGGTTTCTCTTTTGCCAGGCTGCTTTCTCAGCTGTAAATCTGACCATTGTCTTATATACTCTAAGTACTTAACTGGGAGGAAGGAAGCTCATAGATCTAGTAACGGGATGAAAAGGAACAACAAAGCTGCCCATCTTTCCCACGCCTGATGACGCTTGGGTTGCTGTTTTTAGAATGCCAGTTTCTCCTATTTAATTCTTTCAGTATAATTTTAGATTCTAATGGAGGAGAAATATATGAGCACGGACTCTTGTAGGAGTGGTGCTTTTCATTTTTTACTACATTTGAAATCCCCTAATGTCACCAAAATTGACAGCTCCTACCTTCGAAAATTTCATCAGTATTCTCTGCTGTGTATGCAACAAATTTGCTCGTTCCTATGAAATTCATGATGCAAGGAAGGAGCCACCATAAATAGTCTTCCCTCTCGCAGTGACATTATTCAGACAGTTGGTGAGTTATGCTTTTGAAATTACCCAGTGTAGCCCGACTCATGATATTTTTAGTTTGTTTCTTCCAGGAATCAAGCACAAGTCATGTTCTTTAGGAGACTAATTAATTTTTAAAGAAAATAAGATTTTAACCAAATGGGATGATAATATAAGATGCGGTTAATTCCTTATTTATTATTTCTTGTTTCTTTGAGAATATCTAATCACATTTATATGTGCTTTTGTGTGTGTGTATGTGTGTGCATTCTAAAGCACCCTTCTTGGGGCGCCTGGGTGACTCAGTAGGTTGAGCAGCCTACTCTTGATTTGGGCTCAGGTCATGATCCCAGAGTCCTGGGATCAAGCCCCGTGTTGGGACTCCATGCTCAGCGGGCAGTCTGCTGGAGGAGTCTCTCTCTCTCTCCCTCTCCCTTTGCCTCTCTCCCCACTCACACCCTGTCTCTGTCTCTCTCTCTCAAATAAATAAATAAATAAATAAATAAATCTTTAAAAAAATGAAGCACTCTTCTGTTTGCAAAAAAAGCTTACATTTCACAATGAGTAATACATGAAATATCTAGATAATTTCTCTCAGTGATGAGGAATTTCTGATGTTAATATTGAGTCTTATTTGTGGTCCTCGAGAAAGAGTTAGACATTTTGATGGCTTCATTATCTAAAATAATGACTAATTCCAACATATCAAGAAAACCAATAAGCAATGGATTTTAAAATTTCTTGCCTCTCCACCGTGAATGAAAGCAGAATGGTCTAATAGCTACTTAAAAGAATCTTCTTCTGGTGTAGGAAACTGCCAGAAGAGAGAAGCCACATTGGGTGGAAGCTTTGGAAAGGCCAATGTCTTGGGTGTGAGATCCCCTTGTACGGGCGGGCGACTCAATGGCACACAGATTTGGATACGAGAATAAGCGGATTGGCGGCAGAAAAGCCTTAAGGCAAACTCACATATGACATCTTGAATTTTGCTAGAGCCAGGAAAGTGTTGAGGAAAATGCTGATGTTTGGATATCATCAGGGGATCACAAATAATGGAAGAATAAATAGAAAATGAAAAACATCATGGATAAAATGCTTTTAGTCTGAACGTAGCCTATTTACAACTCAGTGCTGGGGATAAAAGAAATCATGAAACACTAATCTCAAATAATGAACTCTGTTAATGGTATTTGCTAATGCCCCATAATAGCAGATATACCACCAGATGGTAAATTTTACCCAGTAAATGGGGCTTCAAAGAGTTCAATTAAATGAAGTCTTTTTGTGAATCTACCATACGGCAATTATTACACTAAATGTGTATTTCAATTTTTAAAAATTGAAACATAATTTGAATGTATGAAGAGGTTCATCTTTTATAGAAACCTGTAGACATCTTTTGAATACTGATAAAAATCAATTGATCTGATTGCATTAGGAATAATCACCCTTAATTAATTTTTAAAAAACAATTTCTGGTTGGGGCGCCTGGGTGGCTTGGTCATTTAAGTGTCTGCCTTTGGCTCAGGTCGTGATCCCGGGGTCCTGGGATTGAGCCCTGCTTGGGCTCCCTGCTCAGTGGGGAGCCTGCTCCTCCTTCTCCCTCTGTTCCCCCTACCCCGCCCCGCTTGTCCTCTCTCTTTCTCACTTGCGGGCTCTCTATCTCTCTCAAATAAATAAATGAAATCTTTAAAAAATTATAATTTCTGGCTCAAGATGGATACATGCTAGTTACTTTCTCTAAATTTTTTTATCTTTAAAAAATTTTTTTTATCTTTGAAAAATTATTTGCAAACAATAAAAATGTAGAGGAGACAAGTAAACACCCTTAAACTCATTATTATATAATAACTACTGATATAACTATTATTTATAGACATTCAATTTTAATATCTTCTAGTTCTTTTCATATGTGTGTGTGTGTGTCTGTCTGCCTGCCTGCCTGCCTGCCTGCTCTCTGGGTTGCTGTCCCGTAAGATTCCACACACATATGCACACAAAAGCACACACATTAAAAGGGTAGGAGGAAATGGCTGTGTAGTCAAATACGTTATACAAATGCTGTGTGCTTATCTCCTTTTGTGGATCCTCACACTCCTTTAGGAGGATATAAGCTCTAAAACTCCTGCAGGAAAAAAAAACAAAAACAGAAACAAAAACAAAAAAACTTGCTTAACTTTGCTTTGCTCAGCATTTCCCAAACATTTGGCCACAGAACTGGTTTTTTGTTTTGTTTTGCGTTTTTCCGAGCACACCTGGAGAAATACTGAGGTTTTCTTTTTTCTTTTTTTTATTTAAGTAGGCTTCACGCCCAACGTGGAGTCCAATGAGGGGCTTGAACTCATGACCCTGAGATCAAGACCTGAGCTGAGATCAAGAGTCAGATGCTTAACCGACTGAGCCACCCAGGCACGCTGATACTGCTGTTTTCTATTAAAAAGTTTATATTCCTGGAATGGCTAGATGACAGAATCACTAATGTTTAATTATTAATCAGTCTATCAGAGATTAACAAACAATTCTCTTTCAGGCTCTGGAGAAATAAGAGAGTTTGGATGTTTGAGGAAAGAGGTTTTTGTGAGAGCATCTTTCAGAGATGGGACAAAGATGGGAGGCTTGGGTGTGTTGTGACATGAGGGCCTGGAAAAGTCAAGCTGATCCTGAGAACACTGTTATTTGTTTTCACATTGTGTAAGTTTAAGGTGTATCATGTATTGATTTGATACATTTATATGTTGCAAGATGATTACCACTGGTAGCATTAGCTAACACCTCCATCCTGTCACATAATTACCATTTCTGTTTTGTGGTGAGTACATTGAAGGTTTACTCTTTTAGCAACTTTCAAATATGTAATACAGTATTATTAGCTATAATCCCCATGCTGTATATTAGATCCCCAGAGCTCGTTAATCTTATAACTGAAAGTTTGTACCTTTTGACCAGTATCTCTCCATATTCCCCACCTGGTAACCACCACTCTACTCTCTGTTTGTCTGAGTTTGGCTTTTTTAGATTTCACATATAAGTGTGATCATATAGTATTTGTCTTTCTCTATCTGACTTAGTTCACTTAGCATAATGCCCTCAAGTTTCATCCAAGTTGTCACAAATGGCAGGATTCCTTTTTTCTCATGGCTGAATAGTATTCCACCGTATACACTTATCTTCACATTTTCTTTATCCAGGTATCTGTGGATGGACACTTAGGTGGTTTCCATATCTTGGCTATTGTGAATAATGTTGCAATAAACAGGAGTATGCAAATATCTCTTTGAGATCCTGCCTTCATTTCTTTTGGATATATACCTAAACGTGAAATTGCTAGTCATATGATAGTTCTATTTTTAATTTTTGAGGACCCTCCATGCTGTTTTCCACAGTGGCTGCACCAACTTACACTCCCACCAACAGTGCACTAGGGTTCCCTTTTCTCCACATCCCTGCCAACACTTTTTATCTTCTGTCTTTTTGATAGTAGCCATTCTGACAGGTGTGAGGTGATGTCTTCTTGTGGTTTTGATTGGCACTTCCCTGGTGATTAATGTTGTCAAGCAGCTTTTTGTGTACCTGTTGGCCATTGTATGTTTCCTTTGGAAAAATGTCTATTCAGGTCCTTTGCCCAGATTTTAATTGGGTTGTTTGTAGTTTTGCTATTGAGTTGTATGAGTTGTTTTCATATTTTGGATATTAACCCTTTATCAGAAATATGATTTGTCAATATTTCTTCCATTCTCTAGGTTGCCTTTTCATTTTGTTGATGGTTTTTTACTGTGCAGAAACTTTTTAGTTCGATGTGGTTCTACTTCTTTACTTTTGCTTTTGTTGCTTGTACTTTTGGTGTTATATCTAGGAAATCACTGCCAGGACCAATGTCAAAAAGCTTTTTCCCTATGTTTTCTTCTAGGAATGCTATGGTTTTCGGTCTTAGGTTTAAGTCTTTTTTTTTTTTTAAGATTTTATTTATTTATTTGACAGAGAGAGAGCACAAGTAGGCAGAGCGGTAGGCAGAGGGAGAGGGAGAAGCAGGCTCCTTGCTGAGCAGAGAGCCCGATGCGGGGCTTGATCCCTAGACCCTGGGATCATGACCTGAGCCAAAGGCATACGCTTAAACGACTGAGCCACCCAGGCGCCCCTAGGTTTAAGTCTTTAATATCCATTTCAAATTAAATTTGTGTGTTAAGTGTAAGGTAGGAGTCCAGTTTCATTCTTCTGCATGTGCTTATCCAGTTTTCCCAGTGCCATTTATGGAAGAGATTACCTTTCCCCATTGAGTATTTTTGGCCTCCTTGTCAAATATTAATTAACCATATACATAAGGGTTTATTTCTGGGCTCTTGATTCTATTCCATTGTACTATGTGTCTGTTTTTAATGCCAGTGCCATAGTGTTTTGATTATTGTTTCATTGTAATATAGTTTGAAATCAGGAAGGGTGATGCCTCCAGCTTTGCTCTTCTTTCTCAGGACTTCTTTGGCTATTTGTGGTCTTTTGTGGCTCCATACAAACTTTAGGATTGTTCTGTTTCTGTAAGAAATGTCATTGAAATTTTGAAAGGGATTGCATTGAATCTGTAGATGGCTTTGGGTAGTATGGACATCTTAGCAATATTAATTCTTCTGATCTGTGAACATGGGATATCTTTCCATCTACTTGTGTCTTCTTCAATTTCTTTCATCGAAGTCAGTATAGTTTTCAGTGGACAGATATTTCATCTTCTTGGTTAAATTTATTCCTAAGTATTTTATTGTTTTTGATGCTATATTGTTTTTTTTAAAAAAGATTTTATTTATTTATTTGAGAAAGAGAGCATGAGCAGGGGGGGAGGGACAGAGGGAGAGGGAGAGGGACAAGCAGACTCCCCACTGAGCGTGGAGCCCCACGTGAGGCTCTATCCCGGAACCCTGAGATCATGACCTGAGCTGAAGTCAGCCACTTAACCAACTCAGCCACCCAGACGGCCCAATTTGATGCTATATATTGTGAATAGGATTGATTTTTTTATTATTTTCTAAGATTTTTAATTTATTTATGAGAGAGAGAGAGAACATGGGGAGGAGGAGAGGGAGAGGGACAAGTGGACACCGTGCTGAGCGTGGAGTCCAACACAGGGCTTGATTCCATGACCCTGAGGTCATGACCTGAGCCAAAACCAAGAGTCAGATGTTTAACTGACTGAGCCACCCAGGCTGGATTTTTTAAATTTCTTTTACAGATGTTTTGTTGTTAGTATATAGAAATGCAACATTTTCTGTGTGTTGATTTTGTATCCTGTGACTTTACTGAATTTGTTGATTAGTCCTAGCAGTGATTTGGTGGAATCTTTAGAAATTTCTATATGTAAAATCATATCATCTGCAAACAAAAACAATTTTACTTCTTCCTTTCCTATTTGGATACCTTTTATTTCTTTTTCTTTCTTTTCTTTCTGACTCTGGCTAGGATTTCTAGTACTATGTTGAATAGGAGTGGTGAGAGCGGCTACCCTTGTCTTGTTTCTGGTCATAGAAGGAAAGTTTTCAACCTTTCACCACTGAATATGCTGTTAACTGTGGGCTTGTCATATATGGCCTTTATTATGTGCCTTCTATACCCAGTTTGTTGAGAGTTTTTATCATGAAAGTTGTTGAATTTTATCAAATTTCTTTTCTGCTTCTATTGAGATGATAATGTGATTTTTATCTTTCATTCTAATGTGATATATCATATTTATTGATTTGTATATGTAGAAGCATCCTTGCCTCCCAGGGGGAAAAATCCCACTTGATCATGGTGTATGATCCTTTTAGTGTGCTGTTGAATTCAGTTTGCTAATATTTTATTGAGAATTTTTGCATCTATATTCATCAGGGATATTTGTCTGTAATTTTCTTTTCTTGTAGTGTCCTTATTTGGCTTTCTTATCAAGGTAAATGTTGGCCTCATAAAATTAGTTTGGGAGTATTCCCTCCTCTTCAGTTTTTTTTTTTTTTTTTTTACAAGTTTCAGAAGGATTGGCCTTAATTCTTTAAATGTTTGGTAGAATTCATCTATGAAACCGTCTTGTCCTAGGCTTTTTTATATTGGGAGGTTTTTTTTTTTTTTTAAAGATTTTTATTTATTTGGGCGCCTGGGTGGCTCAGTTGGTTAAGCGACTGCCTTCGGCTCAGGTCATGATCCTGGAGTCCCTGGATCGAGTCCCGCATCGGGCTCCCTGCTCAGCAGGGAGTCTGCTTCTCCTTCTGACCCTCCCCCCTCTCATGTGCTCTCTCTCTCTCTCAAATAAATAAATTAAAAAAAAAAA
>NC_138385.1:98989368-99028548 GCF_054177405.1 Leptonychotes weddellii | reverse complement strand
CTATATTGGGAGGTTTTTGATTACTGATTCAGTTTACTTACTCAGTATTGGTTTGTGCAGATTTTTTATCTCTTCTATCTACTATGATTCAGTCTTGGTGGGTTGTATGTTTCTAGGAGTTTATTCATTTCTTCTGGGTGATCCAGTTTCTTGGCATAGCATTGTTCATGGTAGTCTCTCATGATCCTTTGTATTTCTGTTGTATCAGTTGTAATGTCTCCTTTTTCACTTCTGATCTTATTTGAGTTCTTTTTTCTGAGTTGGTCTACCTAAAGGTTTGTCAATTTTGTTTATCTTTTCAAACAATTAGATCTTAATTTCACTGATCCACTGTGTTTCTGGTCGCCATTTCATTTATTTCTGCTCTGAACTTTTTTATTTCGTTCCCTCTGTTACCTTTGGGCTTAGTTTGTTTTTCCAGTTCCTTGAGGGATAAAGTTAGGCTGTTTATTTGAGATTTCGTTCTTTCTTTTTTAAATTTATTTTTATTTTTTTAAATTTTTATTTATTTACTTGACAGAGAGAGAGAGCTTAAGCAGGGGGAGGGCAGGCAGAGGGAGAGGGAGAAACAGACTCCCCACCAAGCAGGGAGCCTGACCTTGATCCCAGGACCCTGAGATCATGACCTGAGCCAAAGGCAGATGCTTAACCAACTGAGCCACCCAGGTGCCCCTCTTTCTTTTTTTCTTTCTTTCTTTCTTTCTTTCTCTCTCTCTCTCAATTAGGTTTGCTTTATTTTTTTATTCTATCCTATCACTACTCCCTCTCTCTCCAGTGGAGATATATTTCTTTTTTTTTAAGATATATTTCTTAATGTAGGCATTTGCCACTATAAACTTCTCTTTCAGAATAGCTTTGGCAGCATCCCATAGGCTTTAATATGTTGTGCTTCCATTTTTATTTGTTTCAAGATATTTCTTGATTTCCCTTTGGATTTCTTCTTTGACCCATTGGTTGTTCAGGAGCATGTTGTTTAATCTCCAGATATTTATGAAACTTCTAGCTTTTCTCCTGTTACTGTGTATTTATTTTCTGTTGCTGCATGACGTTACCACAAACTTAGTAGCTTAAAATAAGACACATTTATTATCGTAGAGTTTCTGTGGGTTGGGAGCCCAGGCATGGCTGAGCTGGGTCCTCTGTCATCAGGGTGTCAGCTGGGCTTCTTACTTTCCTGGGATCCCCTTCCAAACTCACCTAGTTGTTGGCAGAATTGTTGCTTGGCATTGTGGAAACGAGGTCCCCAAATTTCTTGCTGGCTGTCAGCTGCTGCCACTCTCATTCCTACAGGATGCCTGCATTCCTTGCCGTGAGGCCCTCTCACAACATGGCTGATTACTTCTTCAGGCTCAGTCAGGGAGAGTCTCTCACTCCAACCTGCTGAGATGGAGTCTTATGTAATATCCCATCACATTTGCCATTAATATTATTTAGTCAATGGAGTGACATCCCACCATCTTGGCTATATTCTCTTGGTTAGAAGCAGATTATAAATCTTATTTGCACTCAAAAGGAAGTGATTATACAGGGTGTGACTCTTTGGAGGGTCACCTTAGGGTGTGTCCATTGAAAGCACCAAGGGTCTAAGGACAGGAGGTAGGAAGGAGGGGTGGGGGCTGAGAGGTGATGGGAAAATCAAGAAGAAGAAGAGAAGAGAAGAGAGAAGAGAAGAGAGAAGTTCCGAATATGGTAGCAACAGGCTTTCTAAGCCAACTTCCCCTCTTATCATAACTGGATTCAGTTCCATCCTGCTCTGCAGCCTCTATTTGATGTACAAGTTGATGCATTCAGTGCTCTCCTCTTAGAATTCCTTGCTCATTGTTGATATCACCCAGGGTCAGCATCGAGATTCAGGAAGCCTCCCAGGTAGACGGGTTTGTTTACCCAGGCTGCGTTATGTAATACTTTGGCCTCTTTTGTAGCTTCACCTCCTTCTGGCATCAGTATGTGTTAAGTAGAGAAGA
Source organism: Leptonychotes weddellii (assembly GCF_054177405.1). NCBI lineage: Eukaryota > Metazoa > Chordata > Mammalia > Carnivora > Phocidae > Leptonychotes > Leptonychotes weddellii. The sequence continues at coordinate 99,026,584 of NC_138385.1, read as the reverse complement.
GATACAAAAAGCCTTGTTCCCGGAGAAACAAAAAATATACTCACATCGTTAATTTAAACATGTTTTCCTTGAATACAAAATACAGATTTTTTTTTGGCCTTCAAAATGACAAGGCAAAGAACTGCTACTTGTAAGATTTTTCTCTTTCTTCCCCCCAAAGCATGAAACAACTCTACAATACAATGTACCATATAATTATTAACCAAGTACTAGGTTATGAGTCTGCTGTTTAGCTACAGAAATTAGCACATACATGTAGTGTGCAAGAAACAATTGGCCCCAGAGAAAATTAATAAATATATCCTCTCCTATTAAATTCCTGTCAAGTTTTCAGAGAAAAACGTGGTGATGGAGAGCTCTTGGTACCTTTGCAGCAGACAGAATATTTTTTGTGTGTATACTCCAGGGATGATCGGTTTCCCCAGGAGGCTGTAAACTGTGGACCTTTCCTATGGAGCTTTAATAATTCCTGGCAAACAGGAGGCATGGGTGTTGCTGGAGGTAGGGTTCTGGGACCTCACTCCTATCTCAACTGTGAATTGACCGTTTGGTCTCAGACCAACAACTTGACTCTTACAGAGTCCATTTTCTGGCCTGTAAAATGAAGTTCTTTCCAGTTCTCAGTGCTGAATTCTGTGTAAAGAATGACATGTTCCCGTGTATTTAGCAAAAGACAGGAGGTGGTGAACTGGTGCTGGTGAATGGAAGGGTTTCTGTGACCACATGAGCAGAACATTATACGTTTTTCTCTCCAGGGAATGGTGACTTTGTTACCTACATACTATGTACAAAACAAAGCAGTACCTGGAAATAAAGATGAATGTTGCTAACTTACTCCTCATTGAATCAACTGAAATAATTTAACTTTATATTGAAGAATAGTCTGCATATAGAAGAGGGTACATATTTTAATTGTCCAGCTCAATAAATTTTCACAAATCGAACATGCCCATATAATCAACACTCAGATAAAAAAAAATAGAACATTAGCACTCATCTCTGAGGAGGCCCCTCATACCCCCTCTGCAAGAATAACCATTTTCTTCTTTTTTTTTTTAAGATTTTATTTATTATTTATTTGACAGAGGGAGCACAAGCAGGGGGAGCTGCAGACTCCCCACTGAGCAGGGAGCCTGACGCAGGGCTCAATCCCAGGACCCTGGGATCATGATGTGAGCCAAAGGCAGATGCTTAACCAACTGAGCCTCCCAGGCACCCCCATTTTCTTAATTTCTAACAGCATAGGTTTGTTCACTAGATTTTGTTCTGTATGCAAATCGGATCATACACTGTGTACCCTTTTCTGTCTGGCTTCTTTCACTCAGTATCCTGTTTGTGAAATTCATCCATATTGATGGGAATATTGTATATTGTTCCTTTTCGTGGCTGTATCATATTCCATTAGAAGAATATAGATGTTTCTTTTTTCATTCTAGTACTAATCTGCATTTAGGTGGTTTTTACCTTTTGGCTATTATGAATGGTATTACTATGAATGTTTTGGTATTTAACTTTTAATGAACATACATATACATTTCTGTGGAGAATAAACCAAGGAGTGGAATTGCTCATTAACAGAATGTGCTTATGTTGAGCTTTTGTAGATACTGCTAAACGGTTTTCCAAAATACTTGTATCATTTTGTGGTCCCATCGGTTGTGTATGAGAGTTCCAGTTGCTCTAGTCTATGTTCTACATCTTTTCATTTTAGACATTGTGGTAGGTGTGTAATGATAGCAACACAAGGCTTTAATTTTCAGTCACCTGATAACTAATATAATTGAGTATCTTTTCATTATGTATGTTGGCCATTAGGATAAACTCTTTTGTGGAGTGTCTGTTCAATTCTTTCACCCATGTAACTATTATATTATTTCCTTTTTCATTGATTTGTGGGACTATACATATCTATATTTATACATTTGAGTCCTTTATTGAATATGGGTGTGTGTCAACCAATATGACTTTTAATTAATTTACGTGTTCGGTGCCTACTAAGAGCTCCGCATCTAAGCATAGTGCAACAGGAGATTCACATGAGAAACACAAGTTAGGTCCTTGCCATGAGTCATCTAAAATTTGATTGGGAGGGGTGCCTGGGTGGCTCAGTTGGTTGAGCATCTGACTCTTGATTTCGGCTCAGGTCATGATCACAGGGTCGAGGGATCCAGCCCCACATCAGGTTCTGCGCTAAGCGTGGAGCCTGCTTGTCCTTCTCCCTCTGCTCCTCTTCCTCCTCTCTCTCTTTGTCTGTCTCTAAAATAAATAAATGAAATCTTTTAAAAAAAGTTTGGAAAAAAAATTTGGTTGGAAACAAGGAAGCCACATGAGCTGCAGATGAATAACAGCTGTGGTGAGTGTGAGTGTGGGACGCAGTGTCTTGTTGAGAGCTGAAGTCCTCTGAGTACTTCCGAAATTTGAAGAAATAGTTTGGAGAGCATGCCAAGGGCCACAGGAAGAAAAGTATCCATGCTGAGACTTGGAGAATAGATCAGAATTAGAGAAGCAGGAACAACTCAAGCAAAGGAGACAGGCAAGAATCTAATTTGATCCTCTGTGGTGAGGCTCCAGGTCCAGTCGGGGTGCAGGATTTGTGGTGAGGATATATGGTTGACCTTTGAACAATGTGGGGTTTGGTGGCACCAACCCCTCCACAGTCATAAATCCACCATATCACTTTTGACTCCAAAAACTTAACTACTAATAGTCTACTGTTGACCAGAAGCCTTACTGATAGCATAAACAATTGATGAACACATATTTTGTATGATATGTGTATTATATACTGTGTTATTACTTTAAAGTAAGCTAGAGAAAAGAAAATGTGATTCATAAGGAGAAGATACATTTACAGTACTGTATTGTATTTATCCAAAAAAAAAAAATCCACCTGTAAGTGGACTGGCACAGTTCAAACCTATGTTGTTCAAGGGTCAACTGTATACACATCTAGGCCTACATAAACGTAAGTTATTACCTGAAAGCCTTTCCTTTATAAGAGTTTTCAAATGAGACAGTAAATAACGAAAGCACAGCCTTTCTTAATATGAAACAGTCAGAATTCATTTCACTATCAGTTTGTATTTCTCCTCTTGGGTTTTCCATCAGATACTTTAAACTCATATTTTTCAAAGGCTTTTGATCCTCTCCTTCTTTCTTTGAAATGAGCACATCAAAAATTAGAGACGATTAAAGGAGAGAGACCAATAAGTTGATTGGATGTGAGAGATTTTATTCTTTTCTGGGCAGATTTTATAGTTATAGAAATCAGTCCTTTAAGGCGCCTGGGTGCCTCAGTTGGTTAAGCGGCTGCCTTCGGCTCAGGTCATGATCCCGGAGTCCCGGGATCGAGTCCCACATCGGGCTCCCTGCTCAGCAGGGAGTCTGCTTCTCCCTCTGACCCTTCCCCCTCTTGGGCCCTCTCTCTCTCACTCTCTCTCTCTCTCAAATAAATAAATAAAATCTTTAAAAAAAAAAAGAAATCAGTCCCTTAAAAAGTAATATCACCATGTTTTTTTTGTTTCCCCTGAAAAGGGGTCATAAATGCAAACATGTATTGAGTGCCCATGACTCCTTGTGACTTTGGCATCATTATCATCAGCCCCAGTGACAGATTAGGAAGCTAAAGCACCAGGAGGTTTAAGGACCTTGCAGCAAAATGTATTGGTGATAAGCAGCTGACCTAGGATTTAAAAACAAGCAGCCTACCTCCAGATCCTATCTGTGCTATAAACCAAGGATCAACACCTTTGGCTGAAAACAGCCAGATCATAAATATTTAAGGCTTGGTGGGCCATGCTAACTCTGTCTCAGCTATTCAACTCTGCCTTTGTAGTCTGAAAGCAGCCATAGACAATAATGTAAACAATGAGCCTGCCTATGTTTCAGTAGAACTTTATTTACAAAAACAAGTGATGAGATGGATTTGACCGGTGCGCCATGGTTTGCCGGCCTCTGCTGTAAACCATAAAGGCATATTGCCCCTTATGTATGCAAAAGATTTAAGTCGGGTGTGTTTTTTACTGCCTTCTGTTTCTTGTTTCCTGGTCAGACATCAGTGGTTCCCAACCTGGAGTGATGGAACCTCTCAGGGGACATTTGACAATGTCTAGAGAGAGACATTTCTGTTTATCACAACTGAGGGGGGATTGCTACTGCAATCTGCTGTGTATAAGCCATGGATAATATTAAATATTTTAGGGCGCCTGGGTGGCTCAGTTGGTTGAGCGACTGCCTTTGGCTCAGATCATGGTCCTGGAGTCCCGGGATCGAGTCCCGCATTGGGCTCCCTGCTCGGCAGGGAGTCTGCTTCTCCCTCTGACCCTCCTCCCTCTCATGCTCTCTGTCTCTCATTCTCTCTGTCTCAAATAAATAAATAAAATCTTTAAAAATATATATATATTAAACATTTTACAGTGTGCAGGGTAGGACCCCTTCAGCAAAAAGTCATATGGCCCTGGATGTCGGCTGTGCCACTTTTGAGTAACCCTCGACTAGTTGAACCAGATTCATCTTTCAACCTATAGAATGTCCCCTCTTCTCTATTTCTCTCTGTGATGGTACTCTTCTCTCTTACTGCCTCTGAGGCAGATCAGCCCTTCCAAATGATAATGATAATGATGACGGTGGTGGTGACGGCCGACATCTGTTGAGCGCCCATTATAGACTGGGTAATTGTACATAATAACATCCCAGTCTTAAAATATCCTGTTTCATCCTAAAACGAATTCATAAAGCAGGTATTAGGATTTTGTTTCTTTGTATGAAGAAGTGCAAGTGCCTATATCCAAAGTCTGGATCTTTCCATTCTACACTGCTGCCTCTTTCTTATTATTATAATGAATTATATCATTGGACATAAGGACTTCAAAGTTTGGACAACCTCCTTGAACACCGGCTATGCCTAGGAAAGAGTGCCAGATTTGTGTATTTGAGTTTTATTTGTAAAGTTGCATCCTTAGCCATCATTGGCTCAAAAATAGCTTTTGTAAGAGTCTGGGATTGAAAATTTGATGTTTGCCTCTTTTTTCCACATCAAGAAATAAGGTCAATGGTCAACCCCATGCCTTCCCTGTTGATAATAGCCTTTGCCTTCTATTAGTACATGCAGGCATTTTCCCTGTCGGTTACTTTACCTCCTGTTTAATTTACCTTGGGATGGAGCTCCCACGGTCCCGAAAGAGAGAACAGCGTTGACAAAAGGAAAATTCACAGGAAGAACAGAGCAAATGTGGACATGAACATGAGATTAGAGCCACAGCCCGAAGGCCAACCTGGAAAAGCAGTGGGGCTTGAGGTTTATGAGCTGAGCCTCACTCCCACCTCACTGTGCTGCCTTCGTTGTGTTCATTCATCCAACAGACATCCATTGAGCCCTGTGCTGCATGCCTGGCAGTCTTCTAGGCGAGGCCACACAGCAGTGAGCGGAACTGGACAAAAGCACCGCTGCAGGAGCCTATAACGTAAAAGTAACCTTTATCGTATAATGAAAGGTAACAAGCATTATGGAGAAAAATAAATCAGCAAAGAGGACGGGGCGTGCCAGAAGGGAGACTGCAGACTGTCACTGAGGTGGTTAGAATCGGTCTGCCTGTGAAGGTGACTTTTGGCAGATTTGAAGGGGGTGAAGAAGCAAGCCCCCGGGGTAGCTAGGGGGAGATGTTCCAGGAGGAGGAAACCAGAGGGTATAGATCTCCAGGGTGGAAGGTATGTGATAGATTGGAGGAGGAGTAAGGAGCCTGGTTTGGCGGGACTGCAGTGAGCCTCGGACAGAGGTCAGGGGGGTGAGTGGGCAAAAGGCCAGATTGTACTGTAGGTCTGTAGGCCACGGGGAGGATGGTGGCTGTTGCTCTGGGCAAGGTGAGGAATCATCTGGAGGGTTCTGAGCAGGGGAGTGATAAGAGCTTCACTGTTTGAAAATGGATCTCTCTGGATGCCGAGTTGAGAAGAGAATGTCCATTCCATAGGAAGAGGGATCCAGTCATGTAAATGTATTTGTCACTTTCTTCCCCTAAACTCAAGCTCAGCCACCTGTATAAGAGTCTGCTTGGGAATTAGAACAGTGGTCTTTATCTAAATCTCAAGGCCAGAAGACACATCAGTGACCATCTCGTCCTGTTCCCTGGCGATCCTGATAAGCAGATCAAGGGCAGTTTATTGTTTATTGTTATTGCCCATTTATTGGGAGCCACACTCTGCCCAGCTTTGCGGTAGTTACAGACAAGACCATGACAAAAATGTCTTGCCCTCAAGGAACGTTCTGTTTGCCAGATGAGCAAATCAACAACTTCAAAAGGGCATACGGAGTATGATCGAGGTGCACGTGGGACTACTGAGGTACAGAGGAGAGACATCCAACTCTGCCTGCACATTGGGGAAGGCCTCATAGATGAGGTGACCGAGAATCAGGGTCCCGCTTAAATACTGGGCTGGGCCTCAGCCCAACCAGCTCTTCTGCCTTATCCGTCCGGTTCCTGTCTTTCTACAACCTGCTGCCTCCTAGAAGGCAGAAGACTGCCTTCATGCAAAACAACTCCTAAACGCAGGGAGTTTCTGCTCTGGTGACTTAGAAAAAAGGCAGCACGAGGGCCAAAATTGGTCCTGTCCCTCCCGCGGCAGAGCTGTAGCTTGACAGAAATAGGAAAGAGATTTCAAAGATCACAATTTTGGGGCTCTCCGAATCTTCTCGGTGGCAGTGGCCTTCGTCCCTTGCCATTTAGACTTGATTTTCTCAGGGTGATAGGAATAGTTCTGAGAATAATGAATACATGGGTGTTTATTCGTAAACCCTCCCGAAGACCAGGAAGTGGACAACTTAATAAATGGGACAATAAATAACAAATCAACTGCTCTGTTGTACTTTTTGACTTTTTTGGTTCCATCTAAAGGCCTCAAGCAGTTTATGGGCAGGAACTCATTTATTCTGCGCCCTCGGGGGTGGGTTTAGCCTGGGGCCCGTGGGGCAGACGGGAGTCTGCTCCCAGCATTTCCCCTCTCATGAGTGTGGCTGGGGGATGTAACGGTTCTGTGCCTCGATTTCTCACCTGGAGTGCCTGCCTTCTAGGTTTGTTGCATAGATTCACTGAAAGGATATACAGAAGAATGATTCTGGAGCCTGGCTGCCTGTGTTCAAATCCCCATTCACTAGTTCATTGCTGTGAAACATTCCCTATGCTTTGGCCTCAATGAATGTTACCCATAGTTAGAATTATTGGCAAAGGGCTGACGAGTTTAGAAGGATGCTCCTTGGGGCGCCTGGCTGGTTCAGTTGGTAGAGCATGCAACTCTTGATCTTGGGGTTGTGAGTTTGAGCCCCACACTGGGTGTGGAGATTACTTAAAAATTAAAAAACAAACAAAAGAACAAAGAAGCCCACAAACCTTTAAAAGGCCTCTCCTTGGGGTGCCTGGGTGGCTCAGTCGGTGAAGTGTCTGCCTTCGGCTCAGGTCATGATCTCAGGGTCCTGGGATCGAGCCCCGTGTCGGGCTCCCTGCTCAGCGGGGAGCCTGTTTCAGATTTTCTCCCTCTGCCCCTCCCCGCCCCCTGCTCATGCTCTCTCACACACTCTCTCTCTCTCTCTCTAAATAAATAAAATCTTTGAAAAAAAAATTTAAAAAAAAAAGGCCTCTCCTTGTCTCAGGTTTTCCTCAAACCCAGAGTCCCAGAACTAGAAGCAGTCTCCACCATCATCTCATCCAGGCACTGGCAAACTACAACCTGTTGGCCAAATCTGGCCCACTGCCTGTATGTTCCCAGTCCACGAGTTAGGGATTGTTGGGGAAAAAAATCAAAAGAAGATTTCATGACATGTGAAGATTATATTAAATTCCAGTTTCAGGGTCAATAAGTGCAGTTTCATTGGAACACAGTCATGTTCATTAATGTCTGTATTATCTGTAGCTCTTTCTGGATACAGTGGTAGAGTTGGGTCGTTGCAACAGAGACTGCGTACACTGACAAGCCTACCATGCTTACTCTTTGGCCCTTTACAGAAATGTTTCTTACCCCTGATCTAGGCTAACACAGAGGTCACCAGCTTGAATACTTTTTGTGTTGGCCAGTTTACTACTTTATGAAGCCACCTCTGTGCCAAGGAAGTTCTCACAAATATTCACCCAGAAAGCCTGCCTCCTTAGAATGTCTCCTTCTTGGTCCTAATTCTTTTCTTCGAAACAACAAATATAAGGGTAGTTCTTTATCCACATAACAACACTTTGGCCACACCCCATCAATCCTCTCTTACCTAAATTATCCATCCCTAGATCTCTCAACTGTGCCTTACTGTTTCCAGACTGCTCACCATCGAGGTCACCTTCCTCCAAAGGAACACCTAGGCTAGGTCCACCCTTGTCTGCTCACATCAGCTCTTCCCTCTTCCCTTGAAATACTGACCGTGCTGGTAATGACTGACTCAAGACCTGCCTTCACAAGGACGAGGACTCTGTTTCCTTATGTTGTCCTAGATTCCCAGTGCCCAGCATGGTGTCCAACACCGACGCCTGAATTATTCATTGAAGGTTGTTAGATGGCTACTCTGTAATGCACCTCTTAAAATATTACATTCAGAAATGGGTGTAATGTTCCGAATGTCATCTGAATTTTGTACTTCTGTTACTGCTGCCAATGACCATAATATTATTTTTATAAATAAGTGATGTAGGCAATATATATGGAAATTGTTGGCATGTATACCCCACCGACTTCTTTTAAATGAGTGATTGTGAAGCTGGGTCTCCTTCCTTCTGTTCATGTGAAATGGATTTGTTGAACTTTTATATCTATTTTTAATTTTATTTTGTTTATTTCAGCATTTTGTTCCAGCTTACTGAGATACTCTTTAACCTTAGGTCTATTAGCTAATGCATTTTCTGCTCCTCCTGTTTTTGAGTAACTGACAAATTGAATGAGGACCCTGTCTTCAATGATGCTGATAACAAACAGGGTCCTGTGGCAAGCCACTGGAATCTTCCCTCCAGCTTGATCAAAATCCATTAATCAAAACACTTTGTTTAGTATACATTTGACAGGAACTGTTAGAATCAATGCCTAAGCCAAAAAGAAGGGAGTTGGGGACAGAATAGAAAGGGGAATGTTGGGGTATGAGGACTTCAGATGCTCCTGAATCCCCCAGAAAGTAGCTACCACCTACTCTACCAAAATGAAGGACGGCCTTCTAACTGATATATATGCATAAGTAAATTGATCTGTGATTCCATTATAATGTCACCACAGCAATGGAATCAGAACCTGTAAAACTTGATATCTGTCTCATTAATCTTAAGGATGCAGAGAATGTTAGAATGGAAGGTGACATAGAGACATGGACAAATCTCTTCTTGTTGAGACCTATAGTTAGGCCTGATGAATGGAAGGACAGTGGAAGCTTACAGACCAAGTTGATAGCCTGGGAGGTGAACCTCAATTTTCATTCAGGAGAGGTTTCATCTAGACCTGTGCAACAAATACTTTTAACAGCTTTAGTGAGATATAAATTAGATATCATAAAATTCCCCCATTTAAAGTATACAATTTAGTAATTTTTAGTTTATTTACAGAATTGTGCAACCACTGCCATGGTCTAATTTTAGAACATTTTCATCACCTGAAAAAGAAGCTTAATACATATTAGCAGTTACTCCACATCCCTACCCCCCCCCCCCCCGTATATACCCAGCTCTAGCTAATCTAGTTTTTGTCTCTAGAGATTTGCCTGTTCTGGACATTTCATGTAAATGGAATCATGCAGTATGTGGCCTTCATGTCTGACTTCCTTCACTCAGCGTTAGGTTTTCCGGGTTCATCCACATGGCACTTCATTCCTTTTTATTGCTGAAGAATATTCCATTATATGAATAGACCACGTTTTGTTTATCCGTTCACCAGTTAGTGAACATTCGGGTTGTGTTCACTTTTTGGCTATGATGAATAATGTTGTTATTTGGGTATAAGTCTTGGGGTGAACATATGCCTTCATTCTTAGGTAGATACCTAAGGGTAGAATTGCTTGGTCTTATGAGAAATTATGTTTTACCTTTTTAAGAAACTGCCAACCTATTTTCAAAGTAGCTGCACCATTTTACCATCCCACCAGCAATACGTGACAGTTCCGATTTTTCTACATCTTGGCCAGTGCTTGTTCTTGTCTAGACCTGGGTGCTATTTTTCAGTGACACCAGAATGACATTTATCTGAGGACCGGTTACTTTTTATTACGTATTTCAGGTAACTTATTTCAGTTAGGGAAGGCTGGAGGTGACGTAAGTTTTGGAAGATCCTTATTATGAATTCCAAGATCGTTTAAAATGTGTAAAAAACAGAATGAAAAAGAAAAAAAATCAGGGAAAAGCTGTTGATCCACAGAGCACTAATATGGACATAAAGCCTATTACAGTGACGCACAAGTGATAATTGATACTATAAAAAATATCAAGAAAGTGTGTTAGTGCATATGTAAGATTTGCAATGAGTTCCAAGTGACAAAATCATGGCTACACCTCAGTAAAAAGGTGGGGCCATGAGTGGGCTCATGGTCCTTAAATAAAGCAGAAGAGAAGTGCTCTAACTAGAGCTTACGGGGACTTCTCCTTTTTTTTGGATTGAGTGTTAAGGTAAAGCCAATAGCAGATGAGTTAGATCCTGACCCAGGCAACTTTGCCGCCCAAGGGACACCTGGCCATGTCTGGAGACAATGTTTATTGTCATGATTGGGGGCGGGATATTACTGACATCTAGTGGGTAGAGGCCTGGCGTGCTGCTCTGTGTCCTGCAAAGCACAGGGCAACTCCCACAGCAGAGATTCACCCAGCTTCAGAGCGGTAGTCGTGTTGAACGGAAGAATCTCTGCTTTAACCAGGGCTTCTGAAGGGGGAATAATTAGAATCACGTCTTACATGATTTTTTCCCACTGATTTGGCTTCCTAAGCGCGGATGCCAAGTCATTTCCTGACCCGACCCGGGGTGGGGGGGGGTGGTTTTGAATCTTGAGCTGGTGGGGGTAAAGACTGGACTGTGTATTTGTGGTAGAGATTTCCAGTTAATTCTACCAAGTGTTCCTTTCTCCATTCCTTCTCTTTGCAACGCAATTGAAAACTCCCCATTCTAAGTATTTTGTAAATGTCTGTGGCCCATCTTTAAAGGAAATTTAGCATTAATAATTGGAAGAATGGATATTTTCTTATTCCTGTTTTTCTGTGAAGAACCAATCATTTAGTGCTTTTCTGTGTGACAATGCATTGGATGTTTGGGACAAATCTCTGAGTTACTGAAACCCAAATAAGAAAACGATTATTTGTATTTTCCAGGAAATTCAGGTTAAAATTATTTTTTGACATTCATGTAATAACTCTTCACTGGACCTTGGCAAGACCAACTTCTCACTAACACCTGCAAACCCTTTTGAGACTGTAAATTTTACAGTGAGCATGGGCCCTAGTGGAATCTTGATATGTTCTACGTGAATTATTTGGGCACCATTTGTGTTATGCAGCACTTGTGTATTTAGGTGAGTGGAATTTCTCCTCTGAACCGTAAATCCTGCATTTAAATGACTACAAAAGGTATAATGCCAATTAACACAACTCAGCGTGGAAGAAAGAACATGAGCTCTGGGACATGTGGTCCTCAAATCCCAGGCCTGCCACTTATGAGCCGAGTGACTTTGAGCAATAGTTGCTTGCAATATTTGCTCGAGCACTTTGAGCAATAGTTTCTTCATTTGTAATTGGGGAATAGTATCTAGCTCAGAGGTCAACAAATTACTGCTCACAAGCCAAATCTGGACTGCTTTTATAAATCAAGTTTTATTGGGACACAGCCATGCCCTTTCATTTCCATATTGTCTCCAGCTGCTTTTCCACTACTGAGGCAGAATGAAGTAGTTTTGGTAGAGATTGTACGTCTGCAAAGCCTAAAATATTTGTTATTTGGCTCTTTACAGAAAAATTGCGTCAACTGCCGCTCTAGCTCAAAGATTTGATGGACTTAGGTAGAGTTAGCGTATGTAAATCTCATCTCAGACAGGATCTCAGAGAAATATTAGTACCTATTCCTTTCTAGATCCAATAAACGATTTTTAACAATGACCATAACACTAAAGCTAGGGTTTATTCAACACCTGTGAGTATGTACCTACATGTCGGAAGACAGTGAATTCTTTTTTTTTTTTTTTAAAGATTTTATTTATTTGACAGAGAGAGAGAGAGCAGGAACACAAGCAGGGGGAGTGGGAGAGGGAGAAGGAGACTCCCTGCCGGGCAGGGAGCCCGATGTGGGACTCGATCCCAGGACACTGGGATCATGACCTGAGCCGAAGGCAGACGCTTAACGACTGAGCCACCCAGGCGCCCCAAGACTGAATTCTTACAACAGCCTAGGTAAGTGTAATCCTCGTTTTGTATATGAAAAAGTGGAGTTTCAGAGAGGTGAAGTAACTTCTTCCAGGTCATACAGCTAATTAGGAGAATTGGTGATAAAAATGTAAATATCACAGCTGTTTTGGTTTTTCTTTGTCTACTATTTAAACAACCCATTTATACCATGTAAGACCTTTTGCAGGGCAGTTTTTGAAGCATCTAAAAAAAAAAAAATAGCTGACTGTTTAGGCAAGTGACTAAACCTCCAAGGCCAGAGTGTACATTTATTTTGAATGTTTGCCATCAGATGTTTTCTAAAAGCTTTTCCATTTGTATTAATTTGTTGCTGTGTTCCTTGTTCTCCATACTTTATCATCCTGTGTTTCTCCTCTTTTCCTTGATCTTGTGTTTTCTTCCTTCTTGAAGCTCTCCCCTTTCTTTCTTAATTGAGAGCCTTTTTGAAAGGGAGGGTCACGTGTATCTCCGGCAGCATCTGCGAAGCCATAAAGCAGGTGGTTAAAAGGAACAGCTGAGCATTACCATGCAGCTCTTCTGAAGCTAATTGTCACCAGTGCTTCGGTTCTAAGGCGTTCTTCATATTCATGAAACACTGCGGCCCCCAAAGACAGGCTGCTGGCTTTGTGGCTTATTGTTTTAGGACCTATCTCACAGCTCTGAGGAATATCTTTAAGGATGGAAAACCAACTTCATGGTCACTTCTTAGGCTGGCTTGTGGCCAGGAAGGACATTCAGCACGGGGCGGGTCTGCCTCTTAATACGGCCATTGGCATCCGGATGTATGTTTCCACGTACGGTCATCCAGCAATGGATATGTGCATCCATAGATGGTCATCCAGCATCCGGAGGCGTGTTTCCACCAACGGTCGTCTAACACCTGGGGATGTGTTTCTGTGGATGGTCATCCGGGAGTGTGCCTCCACGGAGAGGGAGCACACTTTCATCTTGGGAAAGTATTTTTCTCTAGTGAGCTTCAGTGAATTTCCCTTTACTTTTCTACCTACTGGTCCTCGTTGGACTCTCTGAAGCTACCCAGACTAAAGTTTCATCCCTCCCTTATGTGGTCATGGTTGTTCCTTAGAGTATTTGATGAATCTTTTCTCATTCTCCGGAGCCTCTGGTTTTTCCATGATCAAAATCGCACCATCCTTCCGATGTTTCTCATAAGACAAAATTCTGACCTTTTGTTTTCTGGGGGAGGCTTATATTGATCCATTCTAGTATATCAATGGTTTTCTTTTCCAAATGTAGCTTTTTGTGTCATTTCAAAGATGATGAATATTCATTCTAAAAAACCTGGACAATATATAACTCCAAAAGAAAGGAAGGAAGAAAAGGAAAGAAAGGAGAAAGGAAGGAGGGGAGAAAGGAAGAAAGCCGCCCCAGTATCCCACAACCAGACAAACACTTCATAAGTTTTAGTTCTTATTTTCCAGTCTGTGTGGGCATGAGTGGATAGTGTGTTTACCATATTATTCACGAGCGTTGTTCTCCACAAGCTTCTCTTTAGCACCTGAGCATGTTTAACCTATCAATCTACAGGGGAGAGGCACATTTGCAAATGTGTTGGCTTATATATATATAAAAGCTGTAAAACATACCGGAGACAGAATGAGATCATTTAAAATGAAAGCTATCGCTATGTTTGATTCAAGTTGTCCCATGATGTGTGTGTGTGTCTTTGTACAAATAATAAGAAGGAATTTCAACAGGTCTTAGCACCTCCTTTTCATTTTATTCTCTGTTCTTCCTCAAGGTGATAAACTATATATTTAGATGTTGGCTTTTTCTGTCTGGTGCCCATAAATGTGAGCTTTTTAGAAAATTTAGTAGCACAGTTTCTCTGCTGTGTTATAACACGTTTCAGATTCCCGGTTATTCTGTGTGCTCAAAAGAAGTAGGAAATACAGTATGTGTGTCTTAATGCTCTAAAGCAAGAGTTCTTAACCAAGGGTTTATAGCTGACTTAGAATCGATGGATATTTTGGGAGTCGGTGATTCATGAATCCCTGGAGTTTTTACCCAAATTTTTGTGTGACCATTTTTTCCCTTGAGAGAGCTTGTTTGGAGGTTCTAGCAGGGGAGCGCAGCTACTCGTATACCCTTGACCGAAGAACGGTCCTCCTCTATCGGGGAAGGTCGTCCTCTTCGACCGAGCGCGCAGCTTCGGGAGGGACGCACATGGAGCAGTGAGGGAGGAAGGGGACACCCGCCTAGCCAGCCAGATCAGCCGAATCAACCCTGGCGATCAATGGGGTGACAGATGTCGCAGCCAGATCGCCCTCACATCCCATTTTTTCCCTTGAAATAGGGCCCTTGCCAGATTTTCTTATGGTGCATGATGATTGCTCCAAAGAGCAAATTAGTGAAACCTTCCTGAAAGGCTTAGTTGGTATTCTCTGAGTGATGCTGTTCTCACAGTGGAACAATGGCCGGGATGAGGGTGTAATTTGAGAATGCATTAAATTTTCGAGGTGATGGCCTTTTTGTTTATATGATTTGTCTCATGGCGTATCAGGTAGCAATGTGTACATGAGAATGTGCTTCCAGCATCCAGCAAAGTTTTTTCTCCCAATGATTTCTGAGATTTTCCAGGAGGTATCTTGAAAGGGTTGAGATAACCCCCGCCCCTTGCGCCACCTCATGGCACCTGTCACGGTGTCCTCTACCTTCTGTCTTTCCCTTTTCTCTCTCACAGGAGTCTCTGGGTTTGCCCAGAGGACCAAACTTTCAGGCAAACTTCTGCTCTTCTCCCACCCGCACCCCCTCCAAACCCCTCTTCCTGTTCAGAGAGGGATCTCGGCTTTGCTCAAGACAGGACCCCTGCCACGATAACAGCATATAACACAAGCACTCATCAACAGGCCTTCCTCTACCAAAGTCTTGGGGGTCCCACATGCCTTCCTGGGCCTAGCAGAGAGGTGAAGGTGAGTGGCAGCTGGATGTGATAGGATAGGAAGGAGCCATCTGCGCTGGGGTGGGGAGGGCATGCCCGCTCCCAGGAATTTAAATTCTAGTTTTTTGCAAGCACTATGGTGTCCAAAAACATAGCTATGGGAAGACATCGCAAGTGGGCCAGGAGTTGGTGACTTCTGTCTTAAGGAAAACCAAGCCTTGACATACTTTTCAAGACAAAAATGCACAACATAAAATCCTAAATTGTAGAAGACTAAGGTGTCTGAGAGGTCATGCAATAGGGATGCTTTTTGGTTCAAGAGTTGAGCTGCTTGGTTAAGGGCACAGGTTTGGAGCTTAGATTTCCTGGGTCTATTCCTGTCAATTCAACAAATGGCATTGGACAAGTCACACTGCCTCCCTATCTATAATATGGCAATAATAACAGAATCTATGCTTCAGGGCTGTCATGACAAGTAAATTATTTAATATATGTAAGGCACTTAGAAGAGTGGCTGGTACATAGTAAACACTCAGTAAAGGGGCACCTGAGTGGCTCAGTGGGTTAAGTGTCTGCCTTCGGCTCAGGTCATGATCTCAGGGTTCTGGGATCAAGCCCCGCATCGGGCTCCCTGCTCAGCGGGAAGTCTGCTTCTCCCTCTCCCTTTGCTGCTCCCCCTGCTTGTGCTCTCTCTCTCACACTCTCTCAAATAAATAAATAAAACCTATTAAAAAAAATAAACAGTAAAGACAAACCAACCTTCCTTCTCTCTCTCTTTTTAAAAAATATTTTGTTTATAAATATATATATAAACATATAATGTATATGTTATATACATAAATTAAAATTTATAAATTAGCTATTAAAAAATGTTGAGGGGCGCCTGGGCGGCTCAATCGGTTAAGCGTCCAACTCTTGATTTTGGCACAGGTCATGATCTCAGGGTCGTGAGATCAAGTTCTGTGCTCAGCAAGGAGTCTGCTTCTCTCCCTCTCCCTATGCCCCTCCCCCCATTCTTTCTACCCCCCCCAGAGATAACAAGAGTTTACGTTTTGGTGAATATTCAATGAATCTTCTTCTAGTAGAAAGATGCTCTCAATCTCTTCCCTCTGTAGGTCTCTGGGAGCTTGGTTCATTTGTGATTGGCTTAACCTTAAGGTTTAGTTATGGTAGTTGGTGGGCAGGGGAGAGGTGGAGAACTAAAAGATGATAGATTTACTCTTTCCAGAGTTGTCTTCTCTCTTCATTGAATAGCAAACTTCTTTAGGTGATTGTCACACTAGTTGCATCTGTGGGGCCTGGACTTGTGTTGCTATGTTACATATCTGCCAAAACCTTTCAATCCATATCCTGTAAGTTTTATACAGGCACACGATAAATTCTTAGTGATTTTAAAGGTTAAGGTGGGGGCACACACATGTACTTATCTTCGTTTTTATCACACTTACATTTCTGAGAATTAATTAGTTACTGAGCACTTGCCGTATCCTAGACACCGTGCTGAATACAATGAATACCCATTTCATTGGATCCTTCCCCAAACTTTATGATATAGACATACTGTTCTCATTTTACAGACCAGTAGACTAAGGCTTCGAGAGGTTGAATTACTTGTCCAGGTCAACACTGAGAGTAAGTGGTGACCCAGGATTTGAACTTGAGTCTATGGACCCCTCTTTAGTCTGCATACTTGCTGTAGCTTTGTCTGGTGCTAATGATCCCCTTCATTTTTGTTTCAGGTGGTTGTCTTCTTTAGAGTAGGGGAAGTTAAAATTCCAGCTGTGAATTACTTTTGTCACTTGACAAGCAGAGATGCACTTAAGACAGAGTTCAGTTATTTGCATAGTTATTAGTATGCTGGTGAAGTCCCCTCCTTACGATCAAATGTGATTCCTTCCATCACATTTGTCATTCAGTTTTGCACACGAGAAAAGCAGTCTCTCTCTTCTGGAGGATGCTGACTTTTTGTCTCTGCTTCTGTTGATTGAGACATCCCAGCCCTGCTTTCCTTGGTACTTTGTTCTTCCAGTCATATGGTGTTGGCACAAACCATACCTGCAGCATCATGTTACTCTCCTGTGCTAAAAATAACTGAGATCCTGGGTGAGACTTCATATATAATTCATGGTTTTGATTTATTAATCTCTCCATTAAGTCAGAAAATGACATTTTTGCTGGCTGCATTCCAATCTGCATTATCTTAGACATTTAGAATTTGCATTAACTTGAATACACTCCATGTGTGTATATATATGCCTGTGTGAGTGTTTGCGGTTTTAGTAACACCAGAATCATCGCTTGTATAACTCCTTTAATCTTTCACTTAACCCCTGACTTCAGATTCATAACATGAATGTAATATCAGAAAGAAGTGAGCATCCAAATGAATGTTGATGATAATAAAAATGCAGAACCAGGATGAAAAAGGATAGTTATGCCTTTTTGTATCGCCTTAAAGATACATTTATATTCAGCAAGCGAGGAAGGGCGACACTTTGAAGCCCATTGATTCATTCAGTATGTGTTTATTGAGCCCTCCTAAGTGGTAGGACCTGTGGTAGGCTGATCAAGATGATGAAGGTACTGCAGATAATAGATTAACTTGTATGCTACCCCCTAAGTCTTTAAAGTAAATTAAAATCTTTTCCTACTCCTACTGATGCATCAGAGTTGGTTCCATTCACCTGAGATTTGAAGACACCTTGAAAAAAGTGAACACATTTGAATTGCTTTATAAGACATTTCTCTGAGAGCTAGACCCTGAGGGTCACTCCATCTCTGTGGGCTCCACCACCTTCCATGAAACCTTCACCACCACCACCACTTTGTGGGCACGACCAGGCTTTTCAAAGCAGGAAGGGAGGACGCGGTGATAACAGATCAATAAATAAAGGCGGAGTCCCGATACTCTCCCATCTGATTCCACCAAGCGTCACCTCTTTGGAATTCTGACACCCTGGTATCCCAAGGGCCCTTGGAACAGTGACCATGTCCCACCTTGGATCAAAAACAATGCCACTTAGGGGTGCCTCAGTTGGTTAAGCAGCTGACTCTTGATTTCAGCTTAGGTCATGATCTCAGGGTGGTGAGATCGAGCCCCCAGTTGGGCTCTGCACTGGGTGTAGACCTGCTTAAGATTCTCTCTCTCGCTCTCCCTCTGCCCCTCCCTGCCGCCGCCCCCCTCGCCCACGTGTGTTCTCTCTCAAAAAAAAAGAAAGAAAAAGAAAACAATGCCACTTAGATATTGCATTTTACTTTGGTTTTACCTGTTATTTATGTAATAATTATCTTTTTTACTGCTGAGCTACCAAATTCATTTATTAACATAGAATAGGCCAATTTTTTAGGAGCTGTATCCATAATGGGGATGATGGGTGGTGGTGGATCAAGGGCATTAATGAAACCACACATGTAATCAAAATCTGGCATATGGTTTTCATATTACAATAATGTTTTTAAAAATTTATAATCAGGGCACTTGGCTGGCACAGTCGGTAGACCATGCGACTCTTTATTTTGGAGTCATGATGAGTTCAAGCCCCATGTTGGGAGTAGAGGTTACTTAAAAAATAATAATAATTATTATATGCTATATATATATAACCAGTAGCCAAGGGAAGTGCATTAATTTTGAATTTTTCAATCAAATATTGAATATGTACTTTTGAAGTAGTATGTTTGTTCCCAGTGGTAGCTATGATTCTTATTTACTCAATATCCTTTCCCCTCTTCTGGTAACAGCACCTTTCTTTCCTGTGGGGACCCAAGTCTATGTGGTTCCTATGGGGCTGACCCTTCCCCATCCCTCTTGCTCCAAACACAAGGGTGAGAGGCCCAAGACCTGGCAAATTAAAATACTGCATACCCCTAGCTAAATAATTGGTTCAAGGAAAAGGTGTGACCACCTTCTAAGCCAGTCAGATTCCCCCCTGGGCTTTTCTGGAGTATGGTGGGGGGAAAGCTCTTGATTTTCTTCTGGGGTTTCCAGGTTTAAGAAGGGCCACCACTCAGTGTAGCTCAAGGGATCTCCATTCATTAAGGACAAGGCAAGCCATGAACTACCTGTGTTTATCTTTTCTATGACATGGGGAGGAACTGCCTGAAAATGAGACTGGCACAGAGGAAAGCATTGTTTAGAGATTATTGTAATGGACAGGTTCACAACATCAGCTGAACCACTGGATTAAAATGGGCTGGAAGTTTGTTAGACTCCTTGAACGTCCTGGTTACACAAGTGTGTGAGTTTCCTATTGCTGCTATAACGAATAATCATGCACTTAGTGGCTTCAGACAACACATATTCATTATCTTGTAGGTTGGAGGTCAGAAGTCTCAAATGGGTCTGCAGGGCTCTGTTCCTTCTGGAGGTTTTAGAGGAGAATCCATTTCCTTGCCTTTTCCACCTTCTAGGGGCTGCCCGCATTCCTTGGCTCCTCATCGCTCTGACCTCTGCTTCTTCCATAACATCTTTCTCTTTCTCTGTCTCTGACTTTCCTGCTCACCTCTCTCCTTTCCCTTATAAGGCCCCTAGTGATTACATTGGACCTGCCCAGATAATCCAAGAGAATCATCTCATCTCAAAAACCCTTAACTTAATCACATCAGCAAAAGTCCCTTTTGCATATAAGGAAGCATATTTTCAGATTCTGGGGATTAGGACATGGACATCTTTGAGGACTTAGCACAATATACAAATTCATTCCTTTTTAGTTAAAGCTGGTCTGAATTGGAACAATGTCATTGGCAATCAAGAGTCTTAAAAAATACTATATTAAAGAAAATGAGGGGCGCCCAAGTGGCTCAGTTGGTTAAGTGTCTGACTCTTGATTTCAGCTCACGTCATGATCTCAGGGTTGTGAGATCTGAGCCCTGTCTCAGGCTCCCGCTGGGCATGGAGCCTGCTTAAAATTCTCTGTCCATCTCCCTCTGCCCCTCCTTTCTCTCTCTCTCTCTCTCTCCCTCCCTCTCAAAAAGAAAAAAAAAAAAAAAGAAAATGAGATACTGGGGCAATTTAAGGACATTTATATAGATATTTGGAGTTATGAAGCATTTTATCCCCCCGGAAAGATGAAAGAATTGCACAGAGAACATTAAATTATACTTATAACTTTAAATGGCTCCAGTATTTTCCTGTCCTTTAATCTCTTTATATCTTTTTTAACCATCTTTTTCAGTTCTTTTATGCTACCAACTGGGAATTTTTTTCACATGCTCTTGTTCTCACTCAAGTTCACCTTTAAAATATCTTGCTTCCTATAGCCTGTTATATGCTACAGAGCCTTTCTGAAATATTTTTTCCTCTTGTTATCCATTTTTCTTTTTCCTTCTCAACTGTCACTTCTCTCATTTTTCAGAATATTCATCTGTTTCTTTCTTAAATTTAAACTGTTTTCCCTTGTTTGCTGTTTCTGTGGATTTTTTTTATTTTTATTTTTTTCTATATGTCTTTGAGGGTGGGAAATAGGCTCAAAGCTTTTTTTTTTTTTTAAGAAAATTATGTGCTTCTGTTGTTCTAAAGAATGTTCTGTGATAATTCTCTTGGCTGGTATCAAATAAACATGAATTCCCGTTTGACAATAAATGAATAAATAAATCTTTCTCTTCCAAAATTGTTCTTACTCTTTGCTGTTTCTATGTAAATAATATAGCCCTATATTACTTTCCTGAAAAGCTTATAAAATCATATTTTTAGTCTTTACTCATGCATATTGCAACTGCATCTATTTTTAATTGAAATATTATTTTACCAGATCATTTTGACTTTTTGCTCATAAGAATATGTAAGGGAGGAAGAATTTTTCCTTGAGCCTTTTGGGGTCCCTGACTGGGTCTGAAAAGTCAACTGACAAAGAAAGATTATTAGGAGAAAAAGCATACAAATTGATTTAATGTAAGTTTTACATGACATGGGAGACTTTATAAGGAAATGAAACCTCAAAGAAAGTTAGATCTTTGTATTTTTATGCTGGGTTTGACAAAGAGTGGGTAGTTGTGGAAGAATAGGCTAGGAGAGTATGAGGGAAGTCTGGTAAACTGGGGGAAACAGCGAGGCCTGTTTGTTGGGATTCTTCTTGGTATTCCTTTGTCTTTGGAGATCAGGATGCTCCTTTCCTCCAGATATAGGGAGGGACCCTCTTACCCAAGGGCCTCAGGATCTGTTTTAGGGGAGAAGTGTGAGGAGGGAAGGAGATCAGAATGATCTTCCTGCTTCTGCTGTTTACTTAAACTCCTTCAGCTTGAAACTTGCAATATGCCAAGGTGCCGTATTTTGAGGTAGTGTGTCCTGAGCCCCATCAAATACATTGCACAGGCTCCTTATTTACACAATGGAATTTAACTATATTATCTATGGCAATTTAATCCAACGAATGGAGTTTCTTTTCTCATTGTACTATCATGTGAGAAATAACTGTTGTATATTTTATTTTTATTCACCATCTTTAAAATAAACGTATAAATATGTCATAGACAACAAAAATACAAAACAAGTTTTTTTAATGATTTTATTAATTTGTTTACTTGAGAGAGAGAGACAGAGATGGCGAGAGAGAGCATGAGTGGGGAGGAGAGGGAGAAGTAGGCTCCCCACTGAGCAGGGAGCCCGACGTGGGACTTGATCCCAGGACCTTGGGATCATGCCCTGAGCCAAAGGCAGGTGCTTAACTGACTGAGCCACCCAGGTGCCCCCAAAACAAGTTTTAAATGTGATCTTATTTATCTGTAGGATTCTATGACTGCTTTCCAATTTTTGTTCTGGTACGTTCATGGTTTTATTTTTTTTTCCTTTTTCCTTAAGCCATGTAAATTTTTTTGTGTATCTACTGATGCGCAATGCAATATATTGTCATACATACGACATGTAATCATATCCCAGCTTTGCTCACTTGTTGGGTATCTTTTCTGTTTGTTTGTTTTTTCTTCTGCTTTGTTTATACAATGAACAATACAGCTATAACCAGTCTTAAATCTATTTTTAAGTAATTCCTTTGAATATATTCCTAAAGGTAGTAGATCAGACCAAGCCATATGGTCATAACTAATTATCTCTAGTAGACTTTTAGTGCTGTCAGAATAAATACCCCAGAGAGTATATGAGATTTTGATGGAAGGAAGCCTACACAAAGAAACAAGGAGATGAGGTTATTCTTTGTCATATGGACAATATTAGAAGAAGTGTTTGTTCTTTCTTTTTAAATGAGACTAGGATCTGAGGAATTTGAGGGAAAAGAAATAAGATGTATCTCCTTGGGAGGATGTTTCTGGTCTTTGTGATTACTCTCTCTCTCTCTCTTTTTTTAAGTAGGCTCCACACCCCTGTGGAGCCTAATGTGGGGCTTGAACTCATAACACTGAGATCAAGACCTGAGCTGAGATCAAGAGTCGGATGCTTAACTGACTGAACCACCTATGTGCCCCTGTCTCTCTCTCTTTTAATATTTTATTTTTAAGTAATCTGTACACCCAACGTGGGGCTCGAACTTACAACTCCAAGATCAAGAGTCACATGCTCTACCAACTGAGTCAGCCAGGCACCCCTGTGGTCTCTTTTTTAAGTGTCCCTTTTCTCCAGTGTTGTATACCGCCCCCCCCCCCATGGTGTTGCATCTTTGATACTCTCTTCCTGCTCCTCTGTCCCCTCTGGTGGCTCCTTTCCTCACTTCATTCCCTAACTCTGAGCATCCCCCAATGCTGGCCTCTCCATTCTCTTCCTCATTTACTTCAGGCTGTGCCTTTATGTCACACATATTGAGATAATTCTATGGGATCTGAGATTGACTCACAACTCTTTCCTCAGCCTTATTATCATTCCCACAATGTCTCCTCCTCCCCACTGCTACTACCATTCCCTTTTTTCAGAACCTTAGCATTTATCACCTGGGTGATTTAAATTCATTCCTGGATGGTTTCCTTGCTTCCTGGTGGTTTCAGTCTTCCCTCTTCCCTTGCAAGCTGTGCTTGTCTACACTAGTCACTTAACATTTTTGAGTCTTGATTTATGTACATAGAGTCATGGATGAATAGCTCATTGCCCCTGGCATATCATATATATACTGTGGTTTCCCTACTCTTCTAGTCTTTCCTTCTTATAACTCATCCCCCATCAGTATTACTATTGTGACAAACAAGTCTGATCATGTCACTCTCAAACTTTACTAATTTCAGTGACTTTCCTGGATCTAGAGGGTAAGGTGTTAACTCTAAGAACACATCAAGCCCTTCATGGCCTGTTCACATTTCCCACCTCATCTTCTGCCCTCAGCTCTCAGACTCACTATCCCCAGCCCTAACACTCTTCTCACCATTTCCCAAACAGGCCGAGCCCCTCCAATCTCTGTCTTTGCATATGATGATCTCTCATTTTTTATAAGTAAACTCTACCCCCAACATGGGGCTCAAACAACACCGAGATCAAGAATGTCATGCTCCACCGACCGAGCCAGCCGGGTGCACCCATGATGATCTCTTTTTTGCTGAACTGGCAAAATTCTCTGATTTTTTTCAAGATCCATTTTAAAACATCTCTGTTTAAAGCCTTCCCAGATACTTGAACTCTTCCCATGCTCCTGGGACTTTAAATCTTGAGCAAGTGAAGCAATAATTTCAGAACAAAGGCAGTGAGTGGTGGGTGGCCGAGACCATCTTGTTCTGGTGCTTCTGCTCAGCCCCCAGACAGCCTCTTTCAATTGGGGTGCCTCATCTAAGCCACAGAAACAGAAAATGATTTGAGTGACAATTTTCTCAATCCTGCCAGAGATGGCACATAACTAGTCCCATTTTATTCTTTTTATTTTTTTTAAGATTTTATTTTTAAAAAAGTAATATCTTCACCCAACGTGGGATGCAAACTTACAACCCTGAGATCAAGAGTCACATGCTCTACTGACTGAGCCAGCCAAGCACCCCAACCAGTACCATTTTAGATGCATAGGAGAGGAGTGAGGTCGTTATATGTAATGTGTGCTATAGGGTGGTGGAGCTTAATTTTCTCATGGAACTCAGGTTGGAAATAGGGCATTTTTGGATCTGTCATCTTTTTAAGCCTCACCCTCCAAGCTCTCACTGATGGTGTGAGCACCTGGTATTAGGATGAATTCCCTTTATGCCTCAGATAACTAGATTCACTTTTAGTTGCTAACAAATATGACCCTTTTCTGATATAGCAGCATCAGAGAATATGTATTTGTGGCTATATGTGTTTATTGAATAATTAGATAAAGAACCTTTGGAATTCCTTTATTTTCATTTTTCCCTATACCAAATCAGTCACCACACACATTAATTTTTATTTACATTGTCACTCAGAGTCTACTTTTTCTTTTTCTTTTTACTACCACCATCCTTGTCTAGGTGTTTCTCATGTTGGCCTGCATTCCTGAGGTCATCTCCTGATGCCACCATTTACCTCTTTCTTTCTTTCTTTTTTTTTTTTAAGATTTTATTTATTTATTTGACAGAGACACAGCGAGAGAGGGAACACAAGCAGGGGGAGAGGGAGAGGGAGAAGCAGGCTTCCCGCAGAGCAGGGAGCCTGATGCGGGGCTCGATCCCAGGACTCTGGGATCATGACCCGAACCGAAGGCAGACGCTTAATGACTGAGCCACCCAGGCGCCCCCATTTACCTCTTTCACTCCCTCCCCTTCAGTGATACTGAACCCATGTCAATTTTCCCCCCAAATAAAAGGACATAATATCATTTCTCTTCCAAATATCATACCAACTGGCTTTCACATTACATTGAAACTCATAGGGCTGTCACTCAAGGTGTCCTATGATTCAGCCCCATGTTGTCAGTGCAGCTTGCTTCCTTCACTACACTCTGAGCTGTTTCTCTTCTGTGAACACTCTTTTGCTTACCATTCCTTCCTTTCTGCAACCTATATTATTGACTTTTAAAAAATTTATCAGATTTGGGGCACCCGGCTGGCTCAGTCAATGGAGTGTTATGACTCTTGGTCTCGGTGTTGTGAATTCTGGACCCCATGTTGGGTGTGGAGATTACTTAAAAATAAAATCTTAACTTAAGGTGTGCCTGGCTGACTTAGTCAGTTAAGCATCTGACTCTTTTTCTGTCTTATTTTTTTAAAGATTTATTTATTTATTCATTCATTCATTTATTCATTCATTTATGTGAGAGAGAGAGAGTGTGCATGGTGAGGAGGGGCAGAGGGAGAGGGAGAAGCAGACTCCCCACCGAGCAGGGAGCCCAGCACAGGGCTTGATCCCAAGACCCTGAGATCACGACCTGAGCCGAAGGCCGATGCTTAACTGACTGACCCACCCGGTGTCTCTTTTTCCTATTTTTTAAAGATTTTATTTTTATTTATTTTAGAGAGAGTGTGCGAGCGGGGGAGGGGCAAAGGGAGAGGGGAAGCAGACTCCCTTATGAGTACAGAGCCTGAAGCAGGGCTCAACACAGGGCTCCATCTCGTGACCCTGAGATCATGACCTGGGCCAAAACCAAGAGCTGGACACTTAACTGACTGAGCCACCCAGCTGCCCCAAGTGTCCAACTCTTGATCTCAGCTCAGGTCTTGATCTCAGGGTTGTGAGTTATAGCCCCATATTGGGCTCCATGCTGGGCATGGAGCCTACTTAAAAAATAAAATTAGTAAAATAAAATAAAATAAAATCTTTAAAAAAAAAATTATCAGATTTTACCAAATGTTCCTCCCAATGTCCATGTTACAACCATTATGTCTCCTGAACATATAACCTGTGTTCATTGCTTCTTTTTCTGCCTAATTTGCTTTTTATTTTTCTATTTTCCATACCTCTTTTCATCTGGATAATTCTTTTTTTATGTTTAAAATTCTTTTACTCTTTTTTTTTCTTTTACTCTTAATATAACATACATTTGATGACTAGGAAAATGATTAGGAAAAATAAGCAAAGCAAAGGGTGAATTACAGAGTGTTCAAATTCTTTTTTTTTTTTTAATCATTGACTGCCTTCTAAAACACCCTAGTACCACATCAAAATCTATCTCCTTCCAAAAGCCTACTTGATTCTCTTCAATCTAAATACTGTTGGGGCACCTGGGTGGCTCAGTCAGTTAAGTGTCAGACTCTTTGATTTCGGCTAAGGTCATGATCTCAGGGTCGTGATATTAAGCACCACATGGGGCTCTGTGCTGGGCATGGAGCCTGCTTAAGATTCTCTCTCTCCCTCTCCCTCTGCCCCTGCACCCCCCACCACCCCGCTCATGCGCGCCCTCGCTCTCTCTCTCTCTAAAAAAAAAAAATATATATATATAAATAAATAAAATAAATACTAATTTTATTTCTTACACTCTATTATTGCCTTGTCTACATACTAGTAAGTGGAATTATCCACTGGAACTCTCTTCATCAAGAACAGTTAATTAACCTGTTAAGTATGTACTTAAGTGGATGGTGAAGAAGAGACTTTTTATAAAATGTTTAGAAGTATTCTTACCCCAGTTTCTTTTCTTTTTTATACCAAATTGCTAAATATAGTAGTTCACCCTTATCAGTGGTTTTGCTTTCTGCTGTTTCACTTACCCATGGTGAACAATGGTCTGGAAACAGATGATCCTCCTTCTAATGAATTATCAGAAGGTCAGCAGTAGCCCATTGCTTTGTCACATGCCTGTGTCATTCCTCTTACTTCATCTCATCACACAGACGTTTTATCTCATATCATCACAGAAAAAAGGGTTGAGTATAGGGCAGTAAGATATTTTGAAAGAGAGAGACCACATTCACATATCCTTTTTTTTTTTTTTTTTTACAGGATATTGTTATAATTGTTCCATTTAATTATTGTTGTTGGGCGCCTGTGTGGCTCAGTCGTTAAGCGTCTGCCTTCGGCTCAGGTCATGATCCCAGAGTCCTGGGATCGAGCCCCGCATTGGGCTCCCTGCTCGGCGGGAAGCCTGCTTCTCCCTCTCCCACTCCCCCTGCTTGTGTTCCCTCTCTCGCTGTGTCTCTCTCTGTCAAACAGATAAATAAAATCTTTAAAAAAAATAATTGTTATTGTTGCTAATCTCTTATTGTGCCTAATTGATAAACTCTATCAGAGGTATGTACGGATAGGAAAAAAAGCATAGTGTTTTATAGGGTTCGGTACTATCTGTGGTTTCAGGCACCTACTGGGGGTCTTGGAATGTATCCCCATAGATAAGTGGGGATTACTATACTTTTTTAAAAGATTTGATTTATTATTTATTTGAGAGAGCGAGAGCAGGGAGAGGAGCAGAGGGAGAGGGACAAGCAGACTCTGCTCTGAGCGTGGAGCCCAACGTGGGGCTTGATCCTATGATCCTGATATCACGACCTGAGCTGAAACCAAGAGTTGGATGCTTAACTGACCGAGCCACCCAGGTGCCCCGGGATTACTATACTTTTTCAAAATTAATTAATTAATTAATTAAAGTCCATAGCAGATCACTGCTGACTATTAAGAACCCTAGTAACAGGCAAAACCATTTTCAAGTCACCCGTTGGGTCATTGGCATTGTCAATGGAAGCAGAAAGGCCTTCTATGTGTGTCTAGGAGACTCAATATGAACATCTGCCACTGAAGAGTGGAGGTTGGGGCAGGGTTGTGCTGTATGTCCAGGGCTCTGTCAGACTTGGAGCATCATGCATCTCATACCTAAGTTGTCTGGTGGTGAAGATGGTCTTGGCTGAGAATCATTTGGTTGCAAGAGTAGGAAATCTGCTCCAACTAGTTCATGGAAAGAAGGGAGTTGTAGTATATTTACGCTATGCAATCATTCAGACACGGGAATCAAAAGGTGGCCAAGCTTCCTGAGAATGGGAAAAGGGAAGGTGCTGGGACTGGCTTTCCTTGTCCCTCTTGAACTCTGTTAGCAATCACAGGATCTCTTCCATTTTCGCTTCTCTTGGTCTCTGCCCTCCAACAATGTCGACCATTTGTAAAGGGCTCAAAAGGGCCCAAGTTACATGACCTTACAGCTCCATCACCATTGGCTGACTGCATTTTGGTGACTCTGAGCTCCAGTTCTCAAGTGAAAGAATTTGGCTAATCTTTGGTTTGACAGTGGTGGTTGACCTTAGGTCAAGTGGTCATCATTGGTCCACAGCACTATGTTTGGGATCGGGGCCACATATTATAAAAATAAACACTTGGTCTTGTCCTTTCAAGGGGGATTTGAATGGACTCACACATAGTTTCCAAAGCTTCCACTATAAAAAGTTCAGTGTGGTATATGTTTTTGAGATTGCTCATTGAGTAATATAAAAGAAGAATAATTTCTTTGACACCCTATGGCTATTTCTTTGCTTTCTTCCAATTTTAGTAACTGGTTCACTATGATATAGGAGAGGAATTGTCAATTTAATCTTAAAATTAACATGTTACTGATGACTGATGTCATCAGTATGAAATGAAAAAATTATGAATTCTTAATAATCACATATGCTGTATGTTACATGGTTAAAAATCAAACTTATTAGAGGCTGGGTACAATTTGGGCCTGCAAATTTAAAAGAACAGATGGAAGAATTGGAGGGGGTCTATGGAAAGCTAAGGAAAAGATGAAAGAAAATAAAATGTGAGTTTCAAATTAAGGAAGATGATAGGCTTATTTAGCCTGGAGAAGAGAAGACAGAGTAATGATGTGAGAATTTCCCCAAACATATGAAGGTGAAGCAGGAATATATTGAGCTCATCTCTCTTGCCTTGATATAATATACAACAGAATATAGATTTTAATGACAGCATAAACTCAACCTTTCGGACTGCAATGCTACGTGTAGAGGAATTCACGGACTCTCTTTATATACGAGACATATAAATATATCTGTTGGAGCAGAATGTGGTATCATAGTCACAGGAGTATAAATCAGACAACTTCGTTGAGATTGCCTCAAGCTCTATGAGGCTGAGGTCACTTCTATGATACTTTAGTAGAAATGAAAGGCAGAAGTAAAGAATTTTTGTAATCACATTTTTCTTAATCTGTTATTCTAGGCATGGCCAAGTGAATTGTGCTCTCTGAGGGGCATTCAAAGGAGTGCAGTAATAGTCACCCATCTGTGAATTTTCTTTGGTAGAGTGGGAGTTATAAACTAAAAGTGAAAGCTACATTTTCCTCCATAATAAAGTGGGATCCTAAGGGACTCTGTGAGAAGAGAGAAGGGAGAGGTGGAGTGACCAGAAATGGGGAAAAGATGGTGGAAATTTCACTTAGAGAAATGAACATACTTTCTTGTAAGTAGTGTGTGGTGTAAGTCATCTTTCTGCACCCCTCTCATAAAATCATAAAATATTTGTCTTTGGTTACTGAGTTGTGGAGTTGAATCTGTGTTAAGATGCATAGAAAATGCCGAGTATAGCCTCAAGGTGGGATTGGACGAGAGCTGAGGTCACTTGTGGAAGGTGTACTATGTTCACATTATCTGTATTTATTAACTTAATAGTGGACTGTGTAGGTATTGCAGTACAGTATCTGGGCCAAGTAAGAAGTTTGGCTGGGTAGAAGAAAACCCCCAAGACTGGGATTCCAGAGAGATGTATTATATGACCTTGGGTGAAACCAATAAACTCTTCATGACTGATTTCTTCTTCGAATTAAAATAATGCATATAGTGCATCTACCTCAGGATACAATAAGGTATGATCACTCAGAATAAAACACAGGTCGTTAGTATCACAAGTCCCGCCCAATAGGGAGAACCGTTTAGAAGTGAGCAAGCACTAGGCACTGTGGCACGCTCTACCACTTCTATTTGAAGTGTGGTCTGGGATCCTGGGGTCCCTAAAACTCATTCGGGGGAGGGTGCCACAAGGTCAAAATTACTTTTATAATGATATTAAGACTTTGTTTGCTCTTTTCAATTGCATTCTCTCATGAATGCCTGGTGAAATTTTCTGGAGGCTGAAGCATGATGGTGAATGATATCTCAACAGATTGAATGCAGAAGCAGATACGAGAATCCAGCTGTCTTCTTTAAGCTAGATCTGAAAGAGATTTTCAAAAATATAAAGCAGTGCCAGTCTACTTATTAATTTTTTAAATTTTGAATATATAGTTATTTTTCATTAAAAACATTAACTTACTTAACATGTAAGGGTTTATTATTTTTAAATAACTCATAAATATTTAAACATTTTCAGTTTAACTTCTAACATAGTAAATATCAATAGATACACCTCATACAAAAACTTTTTTTTTTTGAGGTCTTCTATTATTTTTAAGAGTGTGATAAGGATCTTGAAGTGAAATTGTTGGCGAACCACTGTTCTACTACTTCACCTTGGCAAAGTGACCTTGCATAGGGTGATCTGTGCACATTCTAACTTTCTCTCCTCCTCCCATAGTCCTCTGATGGCTGGTGGGACCCTCAGGAGAATCCCTCAGAGAGTGCATATATTCAGGATCCTTCTTCAATGGACACAAAATGAAGCAAATTGTGTGCTTGGTTCCCTAGGCAACCCCATCCTATCCAAACCTCACAACATACCCCATTCCTGTGCTATAGGGGTTCTGCAAGGTTACTCTTCTCTGGATGACGGAGATTGATGGCATTTTAGAGTGAAGGAAGGGTTCTGGGGAAGATCTGAACTTGGTGACAGGCCCGGTCTTGGAACATTAGCAGTCTTATTCTGTGCATCTCTGAGCATATGCATCGTCAGAATATTCGAGTATCAGCCTCGGAATAGCTGTTATGGGCACTCATGCCATTTGAGACATTGGTTTAGGCAATTTACTTGTATTAAATCTTATAACACACTTAGGAGTTAAGTATAGTTATTACCCCAGTTTTATGTATGAAGAAGCTGAGGCAAGCATTTAAGTAAATTTGCCCAAAGCCTCACAGCTAGAAAATAGCGGGAGTCAGATTCAAATACAGGTATTCTGGCTCTGGGTTTTATGGCATTAAACACTATATTTTATTATCCTCCCTATAGATTTGATGGCTATATAAGACTCCCTTAGCAATGAACTAAGAAGGGTAGGCTAACTGCTGTAACAACCAACCTAAACTTTACAGAAAATTAATGTAAGAGTTGTTCCTTTGCGTTCCAATGCAAAGTGGGTTGGTGAGGCCTCAGTATGGTCACTTAGAGACCCAGGATCTTTCTATCTTGTGGCTCCGTTTTTCTGCAGGCCCTTGGAGTTTTCTCTCTTCAGTCAGTTGATGGGAAAAGAGAAGATGGAAAACTTCCCATAGGAGATTTTTATAGGCCAACCCAGCACCTCCACTAATATTTCATGGCCTTAAATCACTCAAATGGCTACACCCAATGGTGAGGGATGCTGGGAAATATAGTCTAGCTGCCCACAAGGAAAAGGGAAGAGTTGAGCACACAGTTACATGAGCATTCTGAAGAATTTTAGGCTAAGTAATAATGTGGAGACTCCAGGAATATTGCCAGGGTCTGAACTCACAGGTCAACTGATACTTTAGAAGGTCTAAATAATTTTATATCCCCAACATGGAAGATCTTTTTCTTTAAGACCTCCAGGGCCTAGGTCCTCAAATATAGATATGTACAGGCCTGGAATTAGCTATCAAAAAACTTTAGGGGGACCTGGGTGGCTCAGTCGGTTAAGCGCCTGCCTTTGGCTTAGGTCATGATCCCGGGGTCCTGGGATCAAGCCCCACATTGGGCTCCCTGCTCAGTGGGGAGTCAGCTTCTCCTTCTCCTTCTGCCCTCTCCCTGCTCTTGCTCTCTCTCAAATAAATAAATAAAATCTTAAAAAAAAAACGTTAATATGACAGCTAATGATAAGCAGCCCTTATACCATCTTAGTGAAAGTTAGAAAAATATTTATTTTCCTAAGACACCTCAGTCCTATGTTCCAGAAAATTCTCGGAGCAAATATACAAATCTATAATTAATATAATGTGCTGTGCACATCCTGCACAACTGTACAATAATGGCCTGGCTTTACGCTTTATTTATTTATTTTTTAAATTTTTATTTATTTGACAGAGAGAGAGACAGCGAGAGAGGGAACACAAGCAGGGGGAGTGGGAGAGGGAGAAGCAGGCTTCCCGCGGAGCAGGGAGCCCGATGCGGGGCTCAAGCCCAGGACCCTGGGGTCATGACCTGAGCCGAAGGCAGACGCTCAATGACTGAGCCGCCCAGGTGCCCCGCCTTTACGCTTTAGTCCTTACAAGTCACCCCAGCTATGTATGTATATGCATATAGCCTTTATGTATATAAAGTATTATATATATATATAAACAAAATTTAAAGCACAGTAACAAATTTGTTTTACTCTGAATAAAATTCAATACAAATATTTTGAAAATCCTTCCAAAAATTGTGTAGCAACGTCTATTTAATGCGTGGTGAGGGTGCATTTCAATATTCTTGATATGCTGTGGGTGACGGTGGTGGCAGTGGTGGGCTCCCAAGCGGAGCACCTCCTAGAGGGTGAAAGTGCTAGAAGCTGCATCTGTTTCTTTCACAGTGTCTTGCACAATGCCGTCAGCGTAGTACCACTGTAGTACCACCCGGGCGCCCCAAGAATACAAATGTTAGTAAGCTTCAACAGACACGAAGTTTTCTCAGGGTGAGAAGGGCAAGGATTGAGTAGGGCAAGGGGCCCAGAAAACTGCCCTGCCACACTGAACAGCCCTGAAGAATCCAGCTTAGTGGCCCATGTCCACTCCCCACGCTCCTGTTCTCTCAGCTCTCCCCTCTTACCTAGTATTCTCCTCTGGCCCTCTCAGCGGATCCCGCCCCAGAACTCAAGGGCACTCCCAGGACCAAGCATGCACGGGAGAATTTACATCATTCCTTGTACCGGTTCCCTAACCATTGTGATGACATTTCGCTAGATTACTTCTGGGTGTTGACAGACAAGGCCTCAGTAATAATACCTTGCAAGAGTAACACGTCTGTAATTAGACTGTCCTGCAATTAGGGAGCTGACAACTCCACCACTGCTTGTGACTAGCCAGTGACGCAGTAGGACATAGGAGGAAACGTAGAGAAGGACGATGGATAATGAGGATCCCGAGGAAAGCCACAAGGAATAACATAATAACAACGATAACAAAAAGCCATAGAGACGAGCAGATCACATTTCTGGATCAGAGACAAAGCTCATGCCTTGGGAAGAACGGGGTCACGGGTCTCCCTCCGTCCTCCTGCTCTGAAGGATAAGGTGTGAGAGGTAGATTTTAGCATCTCACAAAGCCGGGCACACAGCTAAGGATGGATCCGCAGTTTGGGTGGTGACTTTGGGCAGCGTGAGAGGGA
Source organism: Leptonychotes weddellii (assembly GCF_054177405.1). Lineage (NCBI taxonomy): Eukaryota > Metazoa > Chordata > Mammalia > Carnivora > Phocidae > Leptonychotes > Leptonychotes weddellii. The sequence continues at coordinate 98,993,112 of NC_138385.1, read as the reverse complement.
GGGAGGGAGGTTCCACATCGCATGCAAACTGGACCATTTGAGCCAGCGGGCTGATCTCTCTGCCATTTCCCTAAACCTGCCTCTGTTGCATTTTTCTGAAGTCTCATTTGGTTCCTCTGTTCCACACCATCTCCCACACCCAGTAGGCAAGTCGGGCCACCAGCCCAACTCCATCCTGTCTCTTCCACTGTGGATGCCCTAGCCCTAGTTTGGGCCGTCACACACTCTCTTCTCTGGTCTGACCACCACAACCCCCCCCCTTCCTGGTTTCTGCCCTCTGGGCTGTCTTCTCTGCATCATCTACCTAGAGCTGGATTGGAAGAACCCAGTTTCTGATTGTGACCGTCCCCACAGTCTCTCTTCTAGCGTTGCTGATGGAGCCCCATTGCCTACTAAAATAGAGTCCTTGGCATGACATTTAAGACCTGGTTTCAGAATTCTTATGTCCCTTATATCTTTTGTTTCTCTCTAACTCAGTGCTTATACTCCAATTGAAATACTTCTTCAGTATATTCCGCATCTTCCTGTTTTCATCTTTGCGATATTCTCTTTCTCTGGACTAGTCTTTCCCCTGACTTTTTCCTGAGTTCCCAGCCATTCTTTAAGGCCCAGCTCAAAAGGCATCCCTTCTCAAAAGGCATCCCTTTTTAGGAGGCTTCTCTTGTTTCACCACCTGATGTGTTTCCCTCCTCTCAATATTGTTCACCCCTCATCACCCTCTTACCGCCCCGCCCACAGGGGTGCCTCAGGCCCCATGGCCACTGTGCTGACTGAGGTAGGCTCCCCTACAGCTGGAAGCTCAGGCCACTGGAAATGAGGATCCATCTGCTTGAGGGCGCTGCTTCTAGTTTGCTTGCCACGCGATCTCTGGCAAATGGCTTCACCACCTAGAACCTCAGTGTTATCATTTACGGATGGGAGGTAAGAATCCCTCCCTCATAGGATTGTTGTAAAGCCTGCCGTGATATGTACGGAAACCTTTTCTAGATTGGAAAGCATTTTACCAATGTGGAATATCACCATGATTTATCTTATAGTTATTTACATAGTTGCCTTATTATATCTTTTATACTGTAGTTATCTGAGACATTTTTTAAAAAAGATTTTATTTATTGGGCGCCTGGGTGGCTCAGTTGGTTAAGCATCTGCCTTCGGCTCTGGTCGTGATCCCAGGGTCCTGGGATGCAGTCCCACAACGGGCTCCCTGCTCGATGGGGAGGTCTGCTTCTCCCTCTGCCCTTCCCCCCACCCCACGCCTGTGCTCGCTCGCTCTCTCGCAAAAATAAATAAATAAAATCTTCAAAAAAATATTTTATTTATTTGTTTGTCAGAGAGAGAGAGAGAGAGGGAGAGCACAAGCAGGGGGAGCTGCAGGTTCCCCGCTGAGCAGGGAGCTCTATGTGGGGACTCGATCCCAGGACCCTGGGATCACAACCCGATCTGAAGGCAGATGCTTAACCGACTGAGCCACCCAGGCGTCCCTATTTGCGAAATTTTACCTCATTCTCCCACAGCCAGTGTTAACTCCTGTATTGATTAGGCATGCATTCAGCTCAAGGCTTGATGACCTCATTTGGAAACAGGAAGCAGTGCAGGGATCAGAGGGAGTACTGGGTTGGAGGTGGGCCCTCCTGTGGCCTGCAAGGTGGACTTCATTTCCATATGAAAAGAGAGCCCGCCTGTTGAGTAGGCAACTTGTCTATTAACAGCCCTTGAAGACAGGAATCAACTCTTGTTCATCTGAATTCCTCTCTACAGTGCCTAGGATATAGTAGATGGCATAGGGTAGGTGTTCAATAAATATTAATTGAACGAATTAATAAATAATCAATACATGAATGAGAGTTCAAAAAACCTGAAATAACTGGTCTCAACTCAGCCATTTTTGTACATACATCTTCCTTAAAGTTCACCCTCCTAATAGCCTTCGGGATTAGAGCAGTTTATCCTTCAAGCAGAAGTGCTGTTATTCAAAGTGATTTGATTAGTTTTTGTCTAGTCAGGGGCTAAGACGTAGGAACATTATGTTAGAAAGACGGCATAAAAGTGAGTCTGGATCTGAGAGGTTTAAAATGAGTCTGAAATATTAAAATATGTCTCAGACAATATGAACCTTTATGGTTTTCTTTTTATACATTGTTGCATAGGAATTCAAAATATTGTTACAGGGTATATCACAGTAAGAATTTATATTCTGAAAATTATACACCAGCAGAATCTTTTAAATGACCTCCCCTTTTCTTTTCAATACCTCATCAGACAAGAGGAGATTCAGTGGGAAAGCAGTAATTATAATCCTTCCCACATTGACAGACTTTTAGTATATGCCTGAGCAAAATGGTGAGAGAGGATGGGGATAAAGATACAAAGGAAATTAGGTGACCTAATATGGCCTAGTGGAAGGTACATGTAGGAAATGTGGTTCTTCTCCTTGAATAAAGTTCAGCTAAAAGGAGGATAGACTAATAATTTTCTACTTTATTGATATACAACTGACTAGTAAAAGTCTCTGATCTTCAATTTGTTCCTATAGAACCTAGCCTTCTTTTTTTTATTTATTTTAAAAAATTTTTATCTTGAGATATAATTGAGATATAATTGACATAGGACATTGCTTTAGTTTTAAATGTACAACGTAGTGATTTGATATATGTATATATTCTGAAATAATCACCACATAAGTTTAGTTAACGTCTGTCACCACGTATAGTTGCAATCTTTTGTGTGATAAGAACTTTTAGGATCTATTCTTTCAGTAACTTTCAAATATACATTACAGTATTGTTAATTATAGCCATCATGCTGTACATTATATTCCCAGAACTTAGTTATCTTGTGACTGAAAGTTTGTACCTTCTGGCGCCCTTCACCCACTTCACCCACCCCCAACACCAGCCCAAACTGCCAATCTGTTCTCTGTACCCATGACTTAGTATACTCTTGGGGTTTTTGGGAGTGGGTTTTTTTTTTTTTTTTAAGATTTATTTATTTATTTGGGAGAGAGAGAGAGCACACATGAGTGGGAGGGGCGGAGGGAGAGAGAATCTCAAGCAGACTCCACACTGAGCACAGAGCCTGTTGCGGGGCTTGATCTCACAACCCCGAAATCACGACCTGAGCTGAAACCAAGAGTTGGACACTCCACTTAACCGACTGTGCCACCCAGGTACCCCTGGGTTGTTGTTTTTTTTTTTTAAAGATTCCACATATAAGTGAGATCGTAGGGTACTTGTTTTTCTCTGTTTGAATTATTTCACTTACCATAATGCCTTCAAGGTCCATCCATGTTCTAGCAAATGGCAGGATTTCCTTCTTTTTTATGACTGAATAATATTCCATTCCATATATATGTATGCCACATTTTCTTTATCCACTCATCCATCAGTGGACACTTAGGTTGTTTCCACATCTTGGCTACTATAAATAATGCTGCAGTGAATATAGGGCTGCACTATCTTTTCTTGATTACACAATTAGCAAAATACGTGGGATCTCAAAATATCATCCATCTCTTGGCCTTTAGGAGGACTCTCTTCTTTATCTGCATTGCATGAGATGGGGGAGGAAATGGGAAATACAAACTTACTCTAACCCACAAAGCTTACAAATGAGGAAGTTAACATCAAGAAAAGTTAAGTGATAACTCAAGGGTCACTTCATTTTACAGACTTGGGAATAGAACCAAGAAGTCCTAGTGCCTTGTCTGTTGTCTTTTCTTTTTTTTTTTTTTTCAATTTTTTTTTT
>NC_138385.1:98966000-98989268 GCF_054177405.1 Leptonychotes weddellii | reverse complement strand
AATATGAGACGGAAAAAAATGAATTATATTGATAGAACTTGAGCAGTTTTTATTTATTTATATTAAAGATTTGATTTATTTATTTGAGAGAGAGAGAGAGCAAGAACAGGGGGAGCGGGAGAAGGAGGTTCCCTGCTGAGCAGAGAGCCTGACATAGGACTCAATCCCAAGACCCCTGGGATCATGACCTGAGCTGAAGTCAGACTCTTAACCAACTGAGTCACCCAGGCGCCATGAATTTGAATGATTTTTATTCCACAAATCTTTTTTTAAAAAACTACCTACTGGTGCTCGATTTATCCTCAGGAACCCATGCTTCTTATACTAATCCTCATAGTTTGTAGAAATTATTGTCATCACTGAGCTTTTCTGGTCTCACCTTTTGTCATCACTAAAATGGGTTAATAATAACTTTCTTGTGTAACTTGTAGGGCTATTTCAAGGACTAATGGAATGAAAGCATTTAGAAAAATGAAAACTTACGAATGTACAGCATGATTCGTTTCCCTATTTAATACCATTAAGCATAATAATCTTTTTCTTTTTTTTTTTAAAGATTTTATTTATTCATTTGAGACACAGAGATACAGAGAGAGAGAGAGCATGAGCAGTGGGAGAGGCAGAGAGAGAGGGAGAAGCAGACTCCCCGCTGAGCCAGGAGCCCGATGTGGGACTTGATCCCAGGACCCTGGGATCATGACCTGAGCTGAAAGCAGACACTTAACCATCTGAGCCACCCAGGTGCCCCCATAATAATCTTTTTTAAAGGTTTTTTTTTTTAATTAAGTAATCTCTACAACCAACATGGGGCTTGAACTTACAACCCCAAGATCAAGAATCACATGCTCTACCAACTGAGTCAGCCAGGTGTCCCAAGCATAGTAATGTTTAAAACCAGTTTGTCTTGGCTTCCAACCTCTAGTCCCACCCCCACCCCTGTAGGATACTGAGATATGCAAGCAAGGTATAAAGTAAAAAACGAAAAGAAAGAAAAGAAAGAAAATTAAAATAATCCTTCTTTTACTATTTTTATTAGTTTCTTTTTACCTCACCTCTCAAGAATCCAATTGTCTTCATGTTTCTGCATTTTATTTATTTTTTATTATTCTTGAAGTATAGTTGACGTACATTAGTTTCAGGTGTACAACACAGTGATTCAACAATTCTGTACATTACTCAGTGCTCACTACAGTAAGTGTAGTCACCATCTGTCACCATACAACGTTATGACAATATTCACCATATTCCCTATGCGGTATTTTCATCTCCATGACTTCTTTATTTTATAATGGAAGTTTGTATCTGTTAATCTCCTTCGCACATTTCATCATTCCCCAACCTCTGCCCCAAGTATCCCACTGTCTTTAGATGCTTAGTCCATCTCAGAGAATATTGCTCCGTTATTCCCACCCTGTGTGAAAATGTTTGGTGGCTCGCTGACATATATCACAACTGCTCTTTAGGTTCAGGCAGGTACATATAACGTCCTATGGACATCACTCACTCAAGTTCAACATGTCACAAAGTGAACTCATTGTCTTTCCCTTCAAAACTGTTTCTGAGGCACCCCCTATCTTAGGGACATCTCCAATGGCAGAGACATCCAAGTTAGACACTTGGAGAGTTCCTTGACCCTCCCTGACTTCCTTCTCCCATGTCATCAAAAATGTATTCCTGGGTTTTTTCCCCAACACAATTCTCCATCCTTTCACCTTCTGCCACAGACTCCTTGTATATTCTCTTAATTGGCCTTTTTATGTCCATTCTTCTCCTCATAGCCTTAAGAAGGATGCAATTAAAATAACCATCTGATTAGATCATCTGCTTCATGCCAGTCAGTGACTCCCATCACTGACACCATGGTTCTCAAACTGAGTTCATATGGAGCCTATGGGAATGCCTTAGTTGGAAAGAAGGAAGAAAGCAAAGGGGATGCTATTTGGGCTGGGGTCTATGTTCCCACTTCAAACGGGGAAATCCCACTCTATATTTGCTTTCTGCATTGAGGTTCTTGGAAGTAATTGCTTTGGGATAAAACATTTTGCTGTAAAGTTGGAAACCCACTGACCATAAGATACAGTCTATGACCTGACCCTTGCCTGCTTCTCCCACATCACTACCTTTAGGGTAACTAAATTTCACATACTTTTTTTTAAAGATATATTATTTTTAATTTTTTTGAGAGAGAGAGAGAGAGAGAGAGCTCATGTGGGGGTGGGGGAGGGTGCGGAGCAGAGGGAGAGGGAAAGAAGTAGATTCCCCGCTGCGTACAGAGCCCAACACAGGGCTCGATCTCACAACCCTGAGATCATGACCTGAGCCAAAATGAAGAGTCAGACGCTTAACTGACCAAGCCATCCAGGCACCCCTCACGTACCTTTTAAGGCACAGTATTACCACCTTCCAGAAGCATTCCCTCTTTACCCCCAGTTGCCCTTTCTCTCCCTGACAATCTGCTGTCCATTATGGGCATCTTTATTCAATTCTGCCTGTTTTTCAAAACAGGGATCATGCAGTAGGCATTTCTCTGTGACTGGCTTCTTTCACTCAACACTGTTTCTGACCTTGGATTGTGATTTTTTTTTTTTAAAGATTTTATTTATTTATTTGAGAGAGAGAGAATGAGAGAGAGCACATGAGAGGGGGGAGGGTCAGAGGCAGAAGCAGGCTCCCCGCTGAGCAGGGAGCCCGATGCGGGACTCGATCCCGGGACTCCAGGATCATGACCTGAGCCGAAGGCAGTCGCCTAACCGACTGAGCCACCCAGGCGCCCTCTCACTCTCACTTCTGATCAAGCACGCTCACTTCTGATCCTCTACCAACTCTAAATAGTTTCACCTATATGAAACATAGTTGATTCAATCAGTCATTCATTCATTCCTTCATCCAACAATGTTTGTTGATCCCCTTTCTTAGGTTTATAGAGCTTACATTCTGATAGGGGAAATAGGAAATTAAAAACAAATTAAAATTATCCTAGGGTATGAAGCACTACGGAGAAAAATGAAGCAAAGAAAGAGGAGTAAGGAGTCTGAAGGGTAGGGTGTTTCTATTTGAAATGGAATGTTATAGAAGAAGGGCCTTCCTGCTATCTGGATGAAGCACTTTCCTGGCAAAGAGAACAAGTGCGCAGGCCTCATGGCCAACTAGTGGAGCAACCAAGTGGTTGATGTGAGCAAGGGAGAGAAGGGCAGTTTATGAAGTTAGAAGGGAACAAGGAACCATATCACCTCTGCCCTTGTGAGTGAGAAGGGGAAACTGTTGGAGGTTTTGAGCAGAGAAATGGCGTGATCTGCCTGCTATTTTAAGAGAAGCCTGCTCATTCGTTGTTGAGTGTGGGGGCTCTGGGGCGGTACAAGGAGACCAGTTGGTAGGCCATTGCGATTATCCAGGAAAGTGATGATGGCTTGGATTTAGGTGGCCGTGGTGGAATTGGTGAGATGTGTAAATAGTGTGCATCTTTTTCTTTTTAGAGATTTATGTATTCATTTGAGAGAATGAGCAGAGAGGCAGAGAAACCCTTCTGGTTTTTACATAGTCAATACCTGGTAAAGTGAAGCAGAATTTTTAAAATAATCTTCATCACAGAGTCGTCCTTGATTCCTCGCTGTCCTCACCTCCCACATCCAATCCATCAACAGATCCTTTTCAAAATATATTCTGAACCTGGCGACTTTTCACCGTATCCTCGTCATGTTCCTTTCTGAGCCACTGCCGTCTCCTGCCTGGATTATCACGATAGGCTTCTAAGTTGTCTTTCTGTCCCCACACTCACTTCCCAGAAGAATGGTTATTCAAGGGGCGCCTGTGTGGCTCAGTCGGTGAAGCATCTGCCTTCGGCTCAGGTCATGATCCCAGGGTCCTGGGATTGAGCCGCACATTGGGCTCCCTGCTCAGCGGGGAGCCTGCTTCTCCCTCTCCCTCTGCCTGCCGCTCCCCCTGCTTGTGCTCTCTTTCTCTCTCTCTCCGTCAAATAAATAAAATCTTTAAAAAAAGAATGATTATTCAAAATATAAATCCGATTTTGCCACTTCATGCTCTTATGGATCCCCATTCCACAATAAAAGGTAGATGGCTTACTATGGAGTTCTGTGCCCCATGTGATCACGCCCCTGCCTATCCCTGCAAATTCTCCCACTCTCACTCCATTTGACAGAATACCCTTCAGGCACACCGGCTGCCTTCAACAACAGTTGTTCCTGATTCAGGGACTCTGTTATTGTTTTGTCCTTGCTGATCCTTCTGTGTGGAATGCTTTCCCACATGAATGTTGAGTGGCAGTCTCCTTCCTGTTCATCTTATCTCATTTTAAATGTCACCCACATAGAGGGGCACCTGGCTCACTCAGTTGGTGGAGCATGCCACTCTTGATCTCGGGGTTGTGAGTTCGAGTCCCATGTTGGGTGTAGAGATTACTTAAAAATAAAATCTTTAAAAAAAAAAGTCACTTACATAGAGAGGTCTTCCTTGACCATTGGGCCATAAATAGTCACCTAGTCATTACCTTTCAATAGAAATGACTTTAATTCTCTGTATATCGCCACCTGCTACTTTTCTTATTTATGGTATTCCCTTATTTTGCTGTTTATCATCTATCTTTCCTCTTAAAATGTGAAGTCTGTGACAGCAGAAACCTGTCTTGTTGCCTGATGTATTCTCCAGTGCCTGTAGCAGTGCCTGGCTCATAGGAGAAATTTCTACTTATGTGGAGCCCAACATGGGGTTGAACTCACGACCCTGAGATCAAGACCTGAGCTGAGATCAAGAGTCTGATGCTTAACCGACTGAGCCACCCAGGTGCCCCTTGTAGGAGAAATTTCTTAAATACCCGTTGAATTGATAGATACCTTCCTTTTGTTTCATCACTTCTGTTTTCAAGACTGCAGTCAGATGGTCAAGATGCTACAGTCCATCCGGGAAATGCATGGGGCTCTATCTACTGCAGTTTGCAGCAAAAGAACTCCAAGCTGCCATCCTGTACAGAACATCTGGCCCAGTAGCAAATTCCTGACACCAGTTTGAGAAAAGGCCTTACCAGTGAGGAAGAAATTCCTCCCTCTTTCCCTTGAGCCCACAGAGCATGAAGGGTGCTCCTGCTTAGGGCAACAATGAGGCTGATTTTTAGGTAGAACACCCGACCTCTGATCAACCAAAGCAAATGTTTTCACGTTCAAAGGAGTGTTCTTAGCAGCTGAAACTTTTCCTAACGGTACAGATGGTCCCTGACTTACGGTGGCTTGACTTGAGATTTTTCAACTTTACAATGGTGCAGAAGTGATACGTATTTAGTACAAACTGTACTTCGAATTTTGAATTTGGAATTTGGATCTTTTCCTGGGCTAGCGCTATGTGGTACGGTCCTCTCTCGTGATGCTGGGCAGGGGCAGCAAGCCACAGCTCCCAGTCAACCACGCAATCACAAGGGTCAATAAGAGATACACTGACAGCCATTCTGTCCCCAGACATCCAGGCTCTTGGTCACTTTCAGTACAGTATTTAATAAATTACATGAGATACTCCACACTTTATTATAAAATAGGCCTTGTGTGAGATGATTTTGTCCAGCCGTGGGCTAATGTAAATATTCTGAGCATGTTTAAGGGAGGCTAAGTTAGGATGTTTGGTAGGTTAGGTATACCCTATACCTCATAAGTCGAGGAGGATGTGTATGCCAAGGCTCAAGACAGCTGTGGAAATCCTTCTGAAGTTAGTATCCGTGTGACTCAATTCACTTGTGTACAGCTCTAAATTGTTGTTCAACTTCAAGGGCTCATTTTATGTAAGGTAGGAGTGGATTACCATTTCTATTTTATAGGTGGGGAAACTGAGTCTCAGAAAAATTAAATAACTTACTCTGGATGTGTTGCCCTTAAGTCTCTTATTCATGAATACATCCAACAGTGTTTGAAACTATGTTTGGTTTTCAGAAATGACCAAATGTCACTTGGATCCAAGTGAAGCAAATTAAACAGATTCTCAAGGCTCGATAATACAGTTTCCAATGAGTAAATCTCTACAAGTTCTGGAAGGGGCCCTAGAGATTATCCAGGCTGAAAATAAAACTTTAGAAGATCACATATGTACTCAAATGCCACTCTGTTTTTTGTTTGTTTTAGGCAGATCCATTTCATGCTAGATAAAGAAACGTATCCCAACCTTGGCCACACACACCTGGCACAGAGAGGGAACAGAGCTGGGAGACCAGCTACTCAAATCTTTGCTTCTCTGCCAAGAGAGCTTAAAGGTATAAGGGCTTAGAGGCTGTGTTAGCTTGTTTCAAGGGAGCAGTCTTCCATTTGTATGTTAATGAAAAACAGAGGAGAGGGAGGATCTCTTTGCCTTAAAAAAGAGACATCAGTCCATTAGAAAACATAAGAGGTAATTAATATATCAGAGGAGTGTAAAGACCTGGAGGAAGGAGTTATTTCTCCTGGTAGCTATTAGGCTGTGGAGAGTCGGCATCTGCACCATTCATAACTGTAGTGCGCAAATTGGCACAGATTGAAGCCCAAACAGCAAGCTGTTCCAGGTAGACCAGATGTCTTAAAGGGAGGCTGTCTCTCTACAAGTAAACACAATGCCTGTTTCCTGTCATTTTCACTGTTGAATAACTAGCTATTTGATAACTGGAATAATTCTTGATTGATAGTGTTATCTTTTTTTTTAGATTTTTATTTATTTATTTATTTATTTGAGAGAGAGAGCATGAGCAAGGGGGACGAGCAGAGGGAGAGGGAGAAGCAGACTCCCGGCTGAGCAGGGAGCCCCATGCAGCGCTTGATCCCAGGACCCCGAGATCATGACCCAAACCAAAGGCAGACACTTAACTTGACTGAGCCACCCAGGCGCCCCAATAGCGTTATCTTTTTAAGAAGGGTATTCGAACTGTTCTCAGAAGAAAGCACTTTTTGAACACATGTTTTCCAAAGGCACTGCTTTATCTCCCTTTCCCCATCAAGAGCTGGTCTTGTGCTGCCAGATGTGGACACAGTGACGAGGGACAGTGTTGGTGCCCCCCCCCCCAGGAAAGGTAGAAAGTGTGAAGGGGCAAAATAGCTGGCGAATGTGAGGGCTTCACTGTCCTCACGAGCAATCTAAAGGAGGAAGAAAGATTTTGGGGATGGAGGAGTGGTGGGGAGATGGACAAATATCAGGGAGGAGGCCAGAGATGGAGCAGTATCCACTGGGGATGCTTGGCCAGCGTTGGTTTGACTGTGAATCTCATGAGCATAACATGCATTCATTCAACAGATATTTAGTAAGGTCTTTCTACTTCAAAGGAACTTTTCTAGGCATGTGGGACCCATCCATGAAAACAAGCAAACAAACAAACAAAACCCAAAACCCCTGCCCTTGTGGAGCTTTTATTCCATCAAGAGCATCAGACAGGAAGTAAGAGACAGTAGACATAAAAATAAATTATATAAAGCATTAGTGGGTGATAAGTGCTATGGAAACAAGAAAAAACCCACAAAAACCAGTTAATGGGCCCTGGAATCCAGGACGGGGGCGGGGGGGGGGGGAGGCTCGCAATTTTAAATAGGCTTTTCAGAGGTGGCCCTTTGGAAGTGGTATTTGTGCAAACGCTCTATGTGGTGAAGGAGCTGTGCGTGCCAGCCTCTGAGGGAAGAACATTCCAGGCTGAGGCAACAACTACTGCAAAGAGCCCAAGGTGGGAGGATACCTGCAGAGTTTGAAGAGCAGCAAGGAGGCCAGTATTGCTGGGGCTCAGTTAGCGTTGAGGGGGAGTGGAAGCGGGAGAGAGTGAGGTGGGGAGGAAGAGATAGGTCAGAGAGTTCAAGGGCTAGGCATCTAGGGTCTTCTCGGTCACGTAGGAGCGCCAACTTCCGCTCAAAGGGGAATGGAGCGCTTTTGCGGAGTTTCGATTGGACAAGTAACCTTATCTGACCCACATTTAAAACGCATCTCTCCGTCGAGTACATGGAGCGGAGATGGTGGCATAAAAAGAAAAGATTTCTGTTTTTTAAACGCGTTGCCTTACTTATAGGACAGGGTTGCTATGAGACTCAAATGCAAAAATGCTTTAAAAAAGGTACAGGACGGTGCAGACCCAAACTAGAGAGTTATTTTACACAGACAGTAGGGGGTTCAAAAGCCCAGGTCCCTCTTGCCTCCTCCGATGATACGTGGTGACCCCGTTCACGAGATGAAACTAGTCTGTCTGCAAGAAGCTAAAGGAAAATTGATTCTATTTATTTCTTAAGTCATGTAATTTTATGCCCGAGTTTCACATCATTTAGATTTTTTTTCTGATTGCTAGCGATTTTATGTTTCCTTTTTGAAAGAAACGCCTTTTTAAAAAAACAAAGTGCAAGTACTAGGCTCCCTCCAATACCGAAGACTTGAAATACAGCAACAGACCCGGAGAGGAGCAGAAGTCTGGGAACTTTAAACCTATTTCCTTTTCCCTAATCCCCTCTGAGAGCTAGAAGCGCACTGGCCAGATCCTCCAACATTTCGGGGGTGGCATCTTTTTCCTTGCAGTGGCCCTGCCATCAGGTGAACGCTTCTGGGTGGGAGAACACACACTTTGTGCAGCCATCTGACCTTCAGAGAGTCTGGGGAGAGATTTTAAAGGATTTGGGAGAAGAGGCCTTGAGATTCCAAGAGAAAGAACAAGAAAAAGAGGCCCGGAGAAGCCTGAGGCTCCGGGGAGAGAGAACTGAGTTAATGAAGAGGGCTGATTATCCAAGATAATTATGTAAAAGAGAAGGCTAGGAGTTCTACATGGCTGCAACTTGGAGTTTACTCTGCCTAAGGTGAGTGTTTATGTTTCCGTGGTTTTGTTTTTATGAGTAAGGTGGGTTTTTTTTGTTTTGTTTTGGTTTTTGGTTTTTTCCTTTTGTACCGGCTGCTCAATTTGAGAAAGCATCTCAGCTCTGCCTTCCGACCCCCGTTCTCGTCCCTTCTCTTCCTTTAGATTCTGCAGCCCATTCATAACCGTCTCCCCCCTCCCCCCCCCCGCCCCGCTACTGGCTTCTGGGACCCTCATCTCCGGACCCCTGTAGTGAGAAGCAGCCGTGTGTGCCCTGGCCCCTCCAAATGCCTCCCGTTCTTATTTTCTTCTTTCTCCAACGCTCCCCCGGTGCTGCTGTCCAAAGACACACCTTCCCAGCCAGCCCAGCTGTCGCGTCTAGCTCCAGTGGTTGGGGGAAGCGGTGGGACCTCTGTGCTCTCCAAACCGAGCCCGCCGTGCTGGGCATCTCCCTCCCCTTCCCCTTGACAAACCACCCAGCCGGGATCATCCCTGCTCCTTCCCAATCGCTAGTTTTGTTTATGGAACATACCAAGGCTTTGGGCAACCTGCGGTTGCACGGCTCTCCTTTGGTTTGGGGAGGGAGGGGGTAGCGTTCAGCGTCCCCGGTGTGCCCGAGACTGTTAGATCGATCTTTCAGATCTGGAGGCACACGCAGCTGGTGACAGGAGAGCCCCCCCCTTCCCCGCGGGTGGGGGTGGGGAGAGGAGAAGGGACTCGGCTTGGGGAAGGAGGCAGGGAGGCAGCTGCAGTGCCGCGAGGGGTGCGTGCGCGTGTGCCAGGCTCGCCCGCCACCTCCCGGCTCAGTCCGCGCTCCTCCGCACGCGGGGCAGCCGGGCCGGCGGGCTAGGGAGCAGGAGCAGCGCCCCTCGCCCGGGCCTCGCCTCCCCGGGGCGCCCGGCAGTCCCGCAGGCCAGGGCGCACCGCCCGGGCCACGCTCCCCACCCCTGCGCCTCGCACCCTCCCTGGCCCCCTCTCCATTGAGTTTTCCAACACGGGCGCCCGTCAATGGTCCTGCTCGGGGATGCACACGCAGCTCACGGCCGGAGGGGGGTAGCAGCCACCGCCTCCAGGTGCGGGCTCTCCAGGTCCGCCGCCGCCACCCGCTGTCGCCGCCACTCGAGCCCCGGGGCGCGCTGAGGTCCCGGCCGGCCATGGGGCTGCCGTTGCTGGCGTGAGAAGGGGCGCCGCAGCCTCCGAGCTCGGGGGGCCCGGCTGCCTGCATGGATGTCTTCAGCTTTGTGAAGATTGCAAAGCTCTCGAGGTAGGGGCTGCGCCGGTTCATTTGCACCCAGGGCCGCCGCAGCGGGCAACTTGGTGCTTTATTTTGCGGGAGGCTTGGGGACAAGCAAAAGCTGGAGAGAGCAGCGGGGCTTAAGAAAGGACTGAAACGAGGTGGTCAGGGGCCGCTGCGTTCAACTTATCTCCCACTGGCTGGTGGGGCTTGTGTATCCTTGGCTGTAGACCACACACACACACACACACACACACAGACGCACACCCTCAGGCACACGCCAATATTCATGACAGTTTGTCTTCCCGTAGGAAAAGCCCCACTGGTGCTTGGGGTCACATGTATAAGTCAGGGCCAAGAGAAGGTGGTTGTAATTGCTACTGCTAGGGAAAGCCAGAAGTGCTTAGAGTTTGGGTCCCTGCTTCCCCAGCAGCAGTGACCAAAAGTGGCCCCCTGGCCCCCACCCCCTAAATTAGACCTCCACACCCTGAAAACTCAGCTTGTAGGTTCACCTGGGAAGTTGTCCCGTGTTCCCAGCCGTGACCTAGATGCCGAAGGCAGGGAGCCCGAAGAGGAAGACCTTTAGCCTTTCTTTGGGTAACTATGTAGTCCCCAAGCCGTGAAAGATTTAGAAATTTGCTTCCAAGGGGCCATGTTGTTGAAACAGAAGAGAAATCATCGATTCAGGCCGATTTCTCTGGCAGTGCTGCCTAGGTGGTACCCGGTCAGAGCATTCGCCTTCGGTTCCCTGCCCTGCTTATGCTTCCAAAGTCTTCATCGAACCCAGGAAGCAGGTCTGCGCTTCTGCCAGTGTGGCCTTAACCGGGAAGTGCCTGCTAGGAGAAGTCTTAGAAGACCACGCTCCACCTTTTTCACCCACGTCTTTGGAAGGCTGAGCCTTCTGCCCCCTGAGCTTGGCTCTTCATTGCAGTTACCACCGCGGCCTTAGGACGTAGACAGTAAGAGTTTTCCAGGATGTTTAGACTTCCTTGCAATTGCAAGAGACTAATTCTAGGATTTCCTCTATTCCTTAGTGTCAGGGTGGGCTGTGTTGATTGCACCAGGCGAGGCTGAGCAGCCTCAGATAGCCACAATCCGGAATGCGTGTGGACGTCGACTGGCTACATTACATTCGGGCCCTTTCAGAAACATTCAGTCAGCATGTTGCCTTTCAGATGTGCCTTTCACCAGCATCCACAGGTCTTTATTTGTTCTTCTTGCCCATCTCTACCTTCCCTCTCTTCTCACGTGAGTCAGTCTTAATGTCACAGCAGATTTTCCAGGGAAAGGGCCCCAGTGTAACTTAGTCTGGGTAGACGTGAGGTATACAGCTGATGGGCAAATATGTCTTTCTTGGAGTAGCCCACGAAGAGGGGTTGCCCTGCACATCAGAAGACGGACATGTCACACGGTGGATGATTGCAGGGTGGCAAATGGCTTGGTTTCACGTCAGTGTCATAGAGGGCCATGGCTTCACACCTCTGTTCTGTTAACTTCCTGCATGTTTCTGCCTATGGCTGGTTTATAAACAGCTGTCGAATCACAAACCATGGATGGCAAATGGCTGTGAGCAACAGTTTAATGATTGCCTGGTCCCATCTGGGTGATGGACAGAGGTTGCCGAAGGGAAAGACAAGTTCACCGGTGTCGTTTAAAGTAACCAAGATAGATTTTGGTGGCCTCAACTGCTAAGAGTGATAAATGTTAAACAAACAAACAAACAAAAAAACATCGAGAGCCTAGATTTAGCCCTTAAACTTTGGAGCTTGGGAGAAGACAGTGCTGTATGTCAGTGAAAAGATGATTTATATTCATTTTACTAAATTCCAGCATGCCTTCGTGATATTCACAAATCTGAGTTTTTGCAAAAAACCAAGCCAGGCTGTGGGGGATTAGTATCTTATTTTAAAGAGAGGTTAAAATTTAGTAAATGAGTGCGAATTTCACTTTCTGTCCTTAACGTGATCCAAATAGAGTGTTTATTCTAAAGAGAGAAGCTGCACATGTTCTGAGCTTATGTGCCCATTAAGAAATCTTTCATCCATAGGCATTCTTCTTGTGGCTCAGTGTGAGCTCGGCGATGGTCCCCAAGCTGAAATAGCGGTACGTGTAGAGGGTCATCAGCACGTAGAAACACATGTTGTGTGTGTTTTAAACACTGTTACAGAAATCAAGTTCTTTTCTCAAAGGTGAAGTATGAAAGTGCTTACCCTGCAGGATTTTCCTGATTTTTGAGTGGATAATCTTCCTAAAGGATTTAGCTTTGATCAGCGTGGTTACTTGAGTGCTTAAAATTCTCGTGGTTTAGAGGTGAACACACACACAGTTACCCCGGGCCTTCGCCTTCTCTTTGGTTCCCAAGAACTTGAGTTTCTAAATGCCGATTCGGAAAGCATTTGCTGTGGAAAGCATACCTGCTATTTGCTGAGTGTCCTGTCTGTGAGTAAAGACACTGGTAATTACAGAGAATTCTTGAGAGAATATGAGTCCACACTGGAATTGACAGAGTATTTTGACTTCTCAAAGTACCCACTTTTAACCACTTGTTCCCAGGATCTCTGCCCTTTCAATCATGTGAAAAAAAAAGCAGAATTCAAATTTCCCCTCAGGAATTCAGTACCACCTTATGGTCATCATTTTAAACCAATACCACCGAGCGCCAGAGGAGCTGGTGAGTTGTGACCCTTGATGGCACCGTCGTGGGTGGCACGATGTATCGTGGTTCTATCTGGAGATGTTTTTTCTTGTTCTTCTAATTTTCTGGTTATTAAACTGTTTGATAGTTTACATGCAATTTTACTTCGCTGTTTCCTTGGTAACAGTTATATATCATTTTTCATCCTTG
Organism: Leptonychotes weddellii; assembly: GCF_054177405.1. Lineage (NCBI taxonomy): Eukaryota > Metazoa > Chordata > Mammalia > Carnivora > Phocidae > Leptonychotes > Leptonychotes weddellii. Next base: position 98,976,413 of record NC_138385.1, on the reverse strand, counting down.
TAGATGAGAGCATTACAGATGATTGCCTTATAAACCAGTAATAGTACAAAATAGGCATATATTTTTATTTTTACTGCTCTTTGTATCGACTATTTCATTTGTAAAGCAGAGGTACTCTTTGAAATGTTTATAGGAGAATGCAGTTCAGTAGAAAAACATATGATTATGCCCCCTTTGCCTGAGGGAAGTGATGTGAAACCCAAAACTCATAGGGGTGTTATTAAACTGAGGGATGCTTTCAGGGATTGAATAGCTTAACTTCATGTCTCTTCTTGAGGCAAAATGGCACACTTTGAGATAATGATTGGGTCCCAACTGTTAATATGAAGATTATTCCTTATGGTGGTAGGTAAATTTGGAGGCTGCTTTATTTCACATTATCATGAGGTTGCATGGGCTATTTTGTGGCATATAGTGCTGACTGATATCTGTAATAATGATTTTGTTACAAGTATCGTACGTTTGAGGAAGAATAAAACTATATATTTAGAGCTTCCTAAGATTCTTCTGTAAAACCTATTTAGAGACTACTAAACTTCTATTTTTTACCTTTACCTTATTCAGAATTAAATATTTCCTAGGGGAAAAGAGAAGTTAAGGAAGCAATGCAAAAGGTCATATTTTTCACATCTCCTCTCTTTTTACCTGAATAATTGCATCAATATTGCCGATAATAGTGAGCTCTCGAGGCTAGCAACCAAAACCCCCCAAAGACTCTGGATTTGAATTTTATTAGAAATGCTCCTTGCTCATCATCCGAGTCCTTTCTGAGTTCTGCTGATTTTTGTGGCTGTCAGGAGGTGAAATGATGAACAGTTTCATAACAGAACTAGATTCCTGTTTTAGGAATATTTAACTCTAGTTTCCCAGGGGTTGCTAGTTTGCAGCTCTGAAAGTCTAATTGTTAGCAGTTCGGGGGGAAGATGTCTAGTTCAGGCTATATACCATTTCAAGCATCTCTCTCTGTCTCTCTTCCTCCCTTCTCTCCCCTCTCCTTCTCTCTCTCTTTCTCCCTTTCTCTCTCTGAGGCAAGTGAATTTCACCTGCTTGCTATCAGAATTTGATACAGATAAGTTTCACCTGCAGTGAAATTTACTTGTACTTTAAATGCATGACGTCAAAATTTTCACTTTCTGCTTGTGGACCTTACAGCTATTCATTCTCTCTTTACACACACACACACACACACACACACACACGGATGCACTGTTCAACTTTATTACTTTATTATTCCATTTGGAGTCTGCCATGGAAGTTTAGCTGTGAGAGAATATACATTATTGATGAGCTAGGAATTTATCTTTAAGAATTGACAACAAGGGCGCCTGGGTGGCTCAGTTGGTTAAGTGTCTGCGTTTGGCTCAGCTCATGATCCTGGGGTCCTGGGATTGAGCCCCGCATCGGGCTCCCCGCTCAGCAGGGAGTCTGCTTCTCCCTCTGCCTCTGCTCCTCTCCTGCTCATGCTCGCTCTCTCACACGCGCAAATAAATAAAGACTTTTTAAAAAAAGAATTGACTTAAAATCACTGATTTCATAGTTGTCTCAATAAAGAAAATTGAGAGCATTTTTGAGTTTTGAGAATATGGCCCCAAAATCTATTAACCTTACCATCAAATGATCTTGAACTTCGGGAGCTAATCATAGCAAGGAAAGAAAAGTATAAATAGGTTAAACCAGGGGTTGGCAAACTATGGCCTCTGGGCCAAATCTGACTTGCTGACTGTTTTGGTATAGAATGTGAGCTAAGAATGGTTTTTAAAATTAAAAGTTGTTTTAGTGGTTAAGAAAAAATCAAGGGCGCCTGGGTGGCTCAGTCGTTAAGCGTCTGCCTTCGGCTCAGGTCATGATCCTGGGGTCCTGGGATCTGGCCCCGCATCGGGCTTCCTGCTCAGCGGGAGGCCTACTTCTCCCTCTCCCACTCCCCCTGCTTGTGTTCCCTCTCTCGCTGTGTCTCTCTCTGTCAAATAAATAAATAAAATCTTTAAAAAAGAAAAAAAAGAAAAAATCAAAACAATAGTATGGAATTAAAGTGTCAGTATTCATAAAGTTTTATTAAAACACAGCTAGGCTGGGCGCCTGGGTGGCTCAGATGGTTAAGCATCTGCCTTCGGCTCAGGTCGTGATCCCAGGGTCCTGGGATCGAGTCCTGCATCGGGCTCCCTGCTCAGCGGGGAGCCAGCTTCTCCCTCTGCCTCTGCCTCTCTCTCTCTGTCTCTCATGAATAAATAAATAAAATCTTTAAAAAAGAAAACACAGCTAAGCTCATGCATTACGTATTGCCTGGGGCTGCATTCACTCTGCAACAGCAAAGTTTAATAGATACTAACAAGACCTTGTGGCCCACAAAGCCTACAAGATTTACTATCTGGTCTTTCACAGAAAGTTTACCAACCCCAGGGTTAAACAATACCTTGTCCTATTTTTTTCTTCTTTACATTACGAGCACATGTGTGTGAGCACAAGTATAACCAATTACACACCGTCAGAGGACAGTGGAGCCAGACACGACTTAAGGCAGTAAGGACAGATTTTGGTCTGTACTACAGTATTTTAATAGGGAAAAGAGTCCAGTGTAAACTCAACACAACTTCAATTTGTACAGAGGGGACTGGGCATTTTGGGATGAGCTGGAGCTCGGTAGAGGCAGGGCAGTGAAAGGAGTACCAAAACCAAGGGGGAGGTTGGTCCATGTGAAACTCATCCGAGTTTGCTAACTGGCATTTATCCAAGGTAGGCTCTACCCTCCCACTGAAGCTGGGAGACAGGGGCCCTATCTTCAGGTGTTGGCTGGAACAAACAGTAAATTCTTTTGGCAGCCTTGAATTTTCTCAGGCAGGCACTTTAAGGGGGGGTGGGCGGTTGGAGTCATCCTAGGGATGTGTGGCCGTGAGCTGTTAAGGAACCGAGTTAGTATTTGTTCAGGTCTTGGTAGACAAGGTTGAGGCCTAGTCGAGAAAGGGCTCAAAGCAGCCTGGCTAGAGTTTGGTGAAGGAGAGAAACTTTGCCAATACAAAATTTAGCATATTGAGTGCATGAATTCACTAATGTACATTCACAATTAATGTAGACCTTATCTTTATTTAAACTTCTGATCTCAAATTACTTATTTATCTGTTGGACGTCAACCATGAGAAGTGAACGTGATTGCCCCACTGGTGTTTGTTGCACCAAACGCTTCTTTGGTCACTAGGTTGGCCCCCTTTCTTTGTGTTGGGGAGTTACTTGTGAGAGTGATGCTTGCCTTCCGTAGGCCTTAAAACTTCTAGTTTCACATGCATGGAAAAAGAATGGGCAATAATATTCGTACAGCCTCAACCGACACATGCCCGTGAGCTGATAAACAAGTCCATGGGAGAATGCCTGGTATTTCCTTACAGTACACTTGAGCCATCTGGTCCTAATGGCTGATGACCTTCATTAATCTTTTTCCAAATGGAAAGAAAACTAGATGAGTGCGTTTAGTTGTAGGCAGAGGACTGGAAGTAGGCTGTATTAATTTGGAGTTGAGTTTAACCCAACTTTTTTATGATTTGACTGAGAGCACTGTAATGAAAAACCAGAGGCTACCTTTAGTCGGGCACGGCGAAAACATCTCCAAAGTATGCTGCCTTGCTTCTGAGCAATTTAGGTCATTATGTACTAAAGCTGCGAAAACTATCTAGAAGAAATCTAAGCCTTAGTTTTAGATAACAAAGCTAACATTCCCATTTTTTTCCTGGCAAAGAGATGAGAAGGTTTTCCTGCCTGAATTCTTCTTTTAGAAATATATTTTCAAGCATGGTTTACAGGATTTGGCATACAATAAATACTCTGTACTAAATAATGAGCGAGTAAAGTTATACACAACCCATTCTTACACGTCTTGCGAGTAAGTTCTCATCATTTGTTTAGCTGAACAATTATCATGATCAGTAACTCAGAAATGAAAAGGAGTACATACATTAAAAACAAATGGCCTGCTTTGGGACTAGGTCTTGGAGAATAAACTTTTGTTTCTGTTTTGACCTTTGGAGCATTTATTTTTGCTGTGAGATGGTTAAAAAGTCACCAGTGTGCACTTCTAAGAAATCTGTGTGTTACTGCTATCAGCTCCACAAGCGAACTTAGGATTGTGCTAAATGGGTTTTTATAGATGTCAGGAAGTTTTTATTTTAGGAACTCCTTTTTGAATTATAGGAAAATACTATTGTTTCTATGGAAGAAATGTTTCTCAAGTTTGAGAAGGAAAAGTGATTTTCCTACAGTTACAGTTTACTATAGGGTTTTAATTTTTTATTGTGGTCGTTTTCCTATGTTCCATAAATCGTGTGAGGTTTGCTTAATGGAAAATGAGGACTTGATAATCTTCTGACAAAGATGAGCTTTAAAGAAAACAATAGGCCAAAGTTCATAAAATTGGTAAACTTGGTGCAGCGCGTGTAGGAAGGAATGTATTTCCAGACTTAGCTGGCACGACCTTGGACTGGCGGAGGACGGACTGCTACGATGGAGAACATGAGGCCATCTGGCTAATTTGGGGCTGGTGTGCTGGTTCTGCATCGGATCGGACCGCTAACCGGGGTGACTTTACAATGGCCCTTCTAACTGGAGTCCAAGGTGCTTGTCTCTTATGAAATTCACAGTCCTCGTTGCAAGCCCTTCAGGTATCCAACTGAATTGTGGCTCAGGGCAGTGTTCCCCTCTGTGGCCTGGGCCACCTGACTTGTTTACCTTGCTTTTATTTTTATGTGCTTATTTTAGCAGAGCTTTACTACCACTTTTTGTAAATAAGTTTTTATTGGAACACAGTCACGCACATTTGTTTGTGTATTGCCTGTGGTGGCTTTTGGCAGAGTTGAATAGCTGTGACAGAGACCACATGGCTTGCAAGGACTACAGTATTTACTCTCTGCCCTTAACAGGAGTATTTTACTGGCCTTCCTTGAGCTCAGTACTCAAATTCCCCTTTGGGGCTAGAGCTGTGCCCTGGGTGTCTGCCCATTTTGCTGGGATGGGCAAGGGTAGATATGGTGGGGGGGGGCACCTCACACCCAGCCAGCCTAGCCATCTTCTCTCTGGGGGTCTTTACCTCTTAGCACACATCATACCACTTGAGGGTGAATTTAGAAGTTTTCTTTTCTTTTAAAGATTTTATTTATTTACTTGAGAGAGAGAGAGAACGCTAGCAGGGGGAGGGGCAGAGGGAGAGGGGCAAGCAGACTCCCCGCTGAGTGGGAATCCCACTCTATCCCCAGGGCCCCAAGATCATAACCTGAGCTGAAGTCAGACGCTTAACCGACTGAGCCACCCAGGCGCTCCTAGTTTTCTGAAGTGCGAAACTGATCCTCTATCTCTGTATTCCTTAATGTCCTTAGGACAAAATCCCCATTCTTTATCTCCACCCTACTGGGGTTGGCCCTGTCTTCTTTGGCCACCTTATTTCTGGACATTTGTGATTTTTCTTTCCCAGCCTTAACTTCCTACTTAACCCCCAAACACACATGTGCACACGTTTTTACACACAAGCACACACATACGCACACGCTCACACACCCCTACCTCTAGCTGTGTTGAACTTTTATTTTTTTTTAATCTATTTGTTTTTTATGTGGAACTTTTTAGATATCGAGGGGTGCCTAATGATGTCACACCTCTGTGCCTTTGCATATGCTCTTCATTTTGCCTGGAACAGTCTTTACCTTGCCTCCTTTTCACCTGAAAAACTACTATTGTCTTTTATGTTGTAGGGGTTTTTTTAGTTTGTTTTGGTATGTTTGAGTTTTCAATCTGAGATTGTTCCATGTACCCTTCTCCAACTTTCCAATCCTGGGTTAAATGGCTGACTAGCATCTTTTGTTAGGTTAGACAGTCTAACTGCTTTAACGGATCCACCCCTCAGTTGTTAGTGGCTTATCTCTGCTGACTTGGAGCCCCAAACAGGTGTTCCTGATGGAGGGAGGGCTTCTGTGAGACACACTCAGTTAGAGAACCTGCGAGAGGGAAGCGCTGTCTCTCCTCTTCAGCTTGAGATTCACAGGGGCCCAGCCCATGGACATTCAGCTGACAGATGAGGGGAGAAAAATGGGGGAAGACTGGCTGAGAGGTTTTGGAAGGCCCTGCCTGGAACTGAGTCTGTCATTCTGCCCACCTTCCATTTACCAGGACCCTGGTTACACCTAACTGCAAGGATCGCTGGGAAATTTCCTCCAGCCGTGCACCCAGTCTCTGCTGCACATCTTGCGTCCCGACTTCACTGTAACAGTTATTCACCGTGTGGTAGAGTGCTCTTGGTTCCCAATTCTTAAACCCTTCCTAAATCCAGGCCTCTTCTCTGTGGTATAACCGTTCCTCCTGCTGGAGGTGGAATGGCCTTCCCTGCCTCATTGCTGTTGGGCTGGTGACTGGCTTTGGCCAGCGGAAGGCGGGCTGGGGTCAGAGAGTATCAGTTTTGGCAGAAGGCCTTAAGAGACAGTGTGCATTTCTTTTTTGGCTTCTAGCATTGCTGTAGCAAGAACTGCCTGGGGTGGCACGTCGGTCCCAGAAGCTAGATCTCACACGGTGTAGCGACATCCTGCAGATCCGTGAGCAGGAAAACATGCTGACTGGGTGGCTCAGTCGGTTAAGCGTCTGCCTTTGGCTCAGGTCATGATCTCAGGGTCCTGGGATGGAGCCCCACGTCGGGCTCCCTGCTCAGCGGGGAGTCTGCTTCTCCCTCTTCCTCTGCCCGCCCCCCCTCCTCCCGCTTGTGCTCTCTCTCTCTCTAGCTCTCTCAAATAAATAAAATCTTTTAAAAAAATTCTTTTTTTTTTTTTTTAAGATTTTATTTATTTATTTGAGACAGAGAGAATGAGAGACAGAGAGCATGAGAGGGAGGAGGGTCAGAGGGAGAAGCAGACTCCCTGCTGAGCAGGGAGCCCGATGAGGGACTCGATCCCGGGACTCCAGGATCATGACCTGAGCCGAAGGCAGTTGCTCAACCAACTGAGCCACCCAGGCGCCCTTAAAAAAATTCTTTATAAATACAAAATACATAGCTACACATGCTACAGTTTAGTGAGTGACTTCTTATTTAATTAACATTTAGATCATTTCTAGTGTTTTGCCTTGGATGTGAACACTGTGATGCAATAAATATCTTTACAGCTAAGTTTTTGGATTATGGACATTTTTTTATGACAGTAATAGCATACTGAATATTTCAAAACTCATAAAAGTCAGAAGGTAGTTTGATATGCCATTAAGTGACACTCAAATTTTATGCTAAAATTGTGGGCATTCTAGTTCCTCATAGGTATTAAAATTGACAAGCAGAATTTGTCCTGGACGTGAGCCTCATGACAAGACATGAAGCAGTTGGTAATGGGGAAAGCTTGAGTAATGGTGGTTGGAACTTCAGGTTGATTTTGAACAAGTCAAGCCTTTGTTTCCTCAAATTGTACAATGGAGAATTTGTGCAATATTCTCTCTCAATTTAATTCTATTTCTAAAGTTCCATCATTTTTCCATAGAATAAGCAAATTCTAAGAAATATATCTATGAGAACTTAGATTAAAATAGCATGAAACACTATGCAGTTGTAAAAAGTAAAGAGAAAAAGAACATTCTATGCTGTGATTTAAAATGATCTCCAGAATATTTTAAGTGAAAATAATAAATTATACAACAGTAAGCATGCTTGTATTCATATAAAAAATACTGAAAGGATACATAAGAAAATAATAAAAATATTCTTAGAATTGGGGGGAGGTTAAGGGGCACCTGGCTGACTCAGTCGGTAGAGTGTGGGACTCTTGATCTCAGGGTCCTGAGTTTAAACCTCATGTTGAGCATAGAGTTTACTTTAAAAGAAAGAATGGGGGAGATAGGGAGAAAAGAAAGTTTACTTAGACAAAAAAAAAATAAATTGGGTAAATATCCCCCCAAATATGTTAAAATGTTGACAAATTTGCTCTAGATGAAAATATAAATTGCTGGGGCGCCTGGGTGGCTCAGATGGTTGGGCGTCTGCCTTCAGCTCAAGTCATGATCCCAGGGTCCTGGGATCGAGCCCCACAACGGGCTCCTTGCTCAGCGGGGAGCCTGCTTCTCCCTGTCCTTCTACTGCTCCCCCAGCTTGTACTCTCTCTGTGTGTCAAATAAATAAATAAATGAATAAAATCTTAAAAAAAAAAAAGAAAATATAAATTGCTAAGTCAGGCCATTCTAACTTATAAGTTCCTCGTTTTCTCTATTTTGAACTAATGAAATAAGAGATAATTCAATTTATTAAGGATATATATCTGAAAAGTATAATAGAAATTTCAGATCTATAAAATTTTCATGGTAATTTTTATTAACAAATGCAGATAAAGCTGGAAGATGGTATCATTTAAAAAGTGGTATCTTTTTGTATAGAATTGAGTACTCTGAAGCAAAATTTCTTCAGTTTCTCTATCTAGATCAGCTTTTCTCTGATAGGAATAGAAACAGAAAAATATTTTTCTTTTGTTACCTACCTCCCAACAAGGAATGCTTATTTTATATGTTTTTAAACTTAAATTTTATTAGTTTTTGACAGCAATACTAAAAATCCTATCTTCGGATAATCTTCCACTCATCAAAGGGGACAACCTGGTGTGTTTTGGAGAACCACATTCTGGGGATGTATTGATGGATGTTTCCTTTAGGACTGTAATTTGATTATGATGCCATTAGTTCATAATTTGGCTTTCCGGTTGAGATCATGTTGACAGGCTGAAGAATAGAATGCTATTTAACTAAGTTGATGGAACACACGCAGGAGGCAATAAAGTGCCTAATCCTTCTCTACTGGTTAATTCTTCAGTTGACCTCACTTTAGTACTATTGTGGTCATGTATAACTCCCTAAACTTCCATTTATCTAGACTATAGTGATGTGTTCAATCAGATCGTCTATTATAGGTATATGTGTTAACATTTGTTGAAGACCATCAGAACACAAAAAGATACATGCATAAAATGATACCGGGGTATAATTCATAGTTTTCTTTCTTTTTTTTTTTTTTTTTAAGATTTTATTTATTTATCTGTCAGAGAGACAGAGACTGAGCAAGCAGGGGGAGCGGCAGGCCGAGGGAGAAGCAGGCTCCCCGCTGAGCAAGGAGCCCAATGCGGGACTCGATCCCAGGACCCTGGGATCAGGACCTGAGCCGAAGGCAGACGCTTAACCAACTAAGCCACCCACAAGTCCCCATGGTTTTATTTCTGACCTTGAAGTCATTTCCGATTTTTTTCCTGGCAAACTATAGCCTGTGGACCAAATCCAACCTGTTGCCTGTGTTTGTATAAAGCTAAGAATGGTTATTACAGTTTTAAATGGTTCCCCTAAATCAAAAGAAGAATAATATTTCATTACATGTGAAAATTATATGAGAATGAAATGTATGTATCCATAAATAAAGTTTTATTGGCACACAGCCATGCCCATTATGTATTGTCCATGGCTGCTTCCGTGATGCAGTGGGAGAGCTGAATGGTTGCTATGGAAAATAGATGATCCACAAAGCCTAAAATATCTCCCCCCAATACAGAAAGTTTGCTGAGCCTTGTCCTATGTTATCAAGTATCAAGTGGTGCTTGGTGAGAAGGGAAATAAAAATAAATAGTAGATACAGATTTTGATATGTAAATATTTTTATCGTTTTGGGTTTTTGGAAATTCTGCATAAATGGGATGCTAGACAGTATCACTTTGCACTTACAGATGATTCTCTGTATAACTGTTCTTACCGTGAAAAATCCTGTCTCTTCTCTAGTAGATTTTAAACAACTTGAATAGAAATCATCTAGTAGGGGCACCCGGCTGGCTCAGCTGGAAGAGCATGCAACTCTTGATCTCGGGGTCCTGAGTTTGAGTCCCATGTTGGGTGTAGAGATTACTTTTAAAAGTATTTTATTTTTTTTTAATTTTTAAAAGATTTTATTTCTTTATTTGACAGAGAGACACAGCGAGAGAGGGAACACAAGCAGGGGGAGTGGGAGAGGGAGAAGCAGGCTTCCTGCCGAGCAGGAAGCCCGATGTGGGGCTTGATCCCAGGACCCTGGGATCATGACCTGAGCCGAAGGCAGACGCTTAACGACTGAGCCACCCAGGTGCCCCTAAAAATATTTTAAAATTAAAAAAAAAGAAAAGGGAAAAAAAACGAGAGAAATCGTCTTGTAAATGGTTAAATCCTCCTGCTCTGCTTGCTTTCTTTCCCACAAGGAAGATGTAATAACCCACACATACTATGTAATAAAGGATTTGAAGCAAAAAACTGATAAACTGTTTCCCCTTTGTCCACTGGTGGTTTTGCTATGACAGGTGGATGCTTTGAAGGAAAGTATGGAGACTACACTGGAAAAGTAGGTGTGGGAGGAAAGAAGAAATAGAAGAGGATGTGGGGGGGGGGGGGGGGGGGGGGGGGGGGGGGGGG
>NC_138385.1:98879789-98965500 GCF_054177405.1 Leptonychotes weddellii | reverse complement strand
TAATTAACATGTATTTTGTATGTTATGTGTATTATATACTGTATTCTTATAGTAAAGTAAGCTAGAGAAAAAAATGTTATTGGGGCACCTGGGTGGCTCAATCGGTTGAGGGTCTGACTCAGGTCATGATCTCAGTGTCATGAGATCGAGCCCCACATCGGGCTCTGCACTCATCAGGGAGTCTCCTTGAGATTCTCTCTCTCTCCCTCTGCCCCTACCCCACTCGTGCTCACTCGCTCTCTTTCTCTCTCTCGCCCTCAAATAAAATAAATCTTTAGTTTTTTATTTTTAAATTATTTTTTATTATTTATTTTTACATCTTTTTAAAAAATATTTTATTGATTGATTTTACAGAGAGAGACACAGCAAGAGAGGGAACACAAGCAGGGGAGCGGGAGAGGGAGAAGCAGGCTTCCCGCCGAGCAGGGAGCCCGATGTGGGGCTCGATCCCAGGACCCTGGGACCATGACCTGAGCCGAAGGCAGACGCTTAACGACTGAGCCACCCAGGCACCCCTATTTTTACATCTTTAAAAAAAAAAGAAAAAATGTTATTAAGAAAATCATAAGGGGGAGTGTGCCTGGTGTGGCTGTCAGCTAAGTGTCCCACTCTTGGTCTCAGCTCAGGTCTTGATCTCAGGGTCATGAGTCAGGCTGCATATTGGGCTCCACGAAGAAGAGAAAAGAAAAAAGAAAGCAAGCAAGCAAGCAAGCAAGAAAGAAAGAAAGAAAAGAAAGAAAGAAAAAGAGAGGAAGGAAAGAAAAAGAAAGAAAAGGGAAAAGGAAGGAAGAAAATCATGAGGAAAATACATTTGTAGTACTATAGTGTATTTATTTTTTAAAAATCTGCATATAATTGGACCCATGCAGTTCAAACCCATGTTGTTCAAGGGTCAACTGTATTTCTCCTGTGCATATTCCTAGAAGTAGAACTGCTGGCTCTGTACCTGTCCTTTGCAGTCACTCATGTTTCTCCTCTCGCTAGACTATAAATTCCTTTAACGGAGAGACGTCTTATTCACCGTCATCTAACCCCTCCACGTAGCCGAGAAGCTGTTGCACAGAAAGCGGGCAGACTTGTTGAACACTCCCGAGAGGCTCCTGCGTTAACTCTTTCACATTTCCGCGGGGTAAGACACAGGTGCTCAGGCTGGTGCTGTCGGCCAGCCCATCTGGATTTACTACGTTGAGGTAAAGCCACTATCACAAAATAAGTCCAAATGTGTAGTGTCCAATACCAGAATCACTTGTCTTGCTCTCATAAGGTCTCCTCCAAGTGGTGATACAGGGACCTAAATTCCTTCTGTCTGTGGCTCCGTCGTCTTCGGTAGGCAGCTTCCAAGACATTGTGCTTGCCTGCATAATACTCTGTCGTCTGAGGGGTGAGAAAAGTCTTGTCTTGAGGACTATTACAGTTTCCCTCTGACAGTTGCTCCGGGCCACCATAATCAGTCTCCAGGCTCTATATTCCTGCACGGAACTTTGGCAGTAACATCTCAGTCTTATGCTGGGGAAGATTTGGAAGATAGATCCAGTCAGTTCTGTTATAATGCAACATAGGCATTCTTGAAATTACAGCATGATTGCAGAGTCCTGTAATAAAACCACCAGGCTCGTAGGGAAAATGGGTGAAGGGCATGGCACTGAAAATATTAAAAAACGTTGTTAGTGACACAATTTTTTTTAAGATTTTATTTATTTATTTCTTTGAGACAGAGAGAGAGAGTACACACAAGCAGGGAGGAGGATCAGAGGGCGAGGGAGAAGCAGACTCCTCGCTGAGCAGGGAGCCCGATGCGGGGCTCGATCCCAGGACCACAGGATCACGAGCTGAGCCGAAGGCAGACGCTTAACCGACTGAGCCACCCAGGCGCCCCTAGTGACACAATTAAAACAAAAGACGAGAACCTAATAAAAATGATAGCACCGTTCTACACAAGTTAAGTGGTTAAGAGATACAGAAATATTATGATACACAGGTCACTTTCCCTTGAAAAGTCCTGAAGTTGGCTCATGTAAGTGGGAGTAGGGAGGGTTGCAGCTTGCGTGCTACTGGGAAGGGGTGGAGGAGGGTGATGTCAAGTCAGGGGAAGGTTGTAACAATAGGTGTGAACTGAAGGAGTCTTAGATATGGAGCGGGGCGGGGGGGCGGGGTGTGCACGCACACACTTGGTGTCTTCCGGTGCAGCACTGTTGGGCTGGATGCAATTGTCTGAGTTTAAAGTGCTTCTTCTAGATGAAATTGTTCTTCAGCAAACAGGAAATTTGTACTGTACCCAAATCCCTCCCTGATGTATCAATCCCACTGAAACAAATTCACACTTAGGAAATAAGAGCTGTAACAGAGCTGACTATACTGGGATAGTACGGGTGGTTACAAGTAGACATAAAGTGACCTCTATTGGTTGCAATATAGTTCCTGTTCGTGCACATCTTCTTGTACGGGCATATTTTTGCAGATTTTTTTTTTAAGATTTATTTATTTATTTATTTATTTATTTGGCGGGGTTGGGGGGTGGGGTGAGCAGAAGGAGACAGTCTCCAAGCAGAATCCGCACTGAGCGCAGAGCCAGACCCGAGGTTCCATCCCACGACCCTGAGCTCATGGCCTGACCCGAGGTTACGGGTCGGATGCTTCACTGACTGAGCCACCCAGGCTCCCCTGCAGAATGTTTTTGACTGCCATCATCCTCAAACCAGGTGGCTTGTTTTTAAGTAATCAAGAATTGTCTGTAGTTTGGAAACCTGTTGCTAGAGGAATATGTTCATTTCTTCCTTTCAGGTGTGTCCCTCCGTATTCTTTTCAGACCAATGTTTTCTCCTCATTGGTAATCAACACAACTCATAAATAACCCTTACTTTAATGGTTCCTCTGTGGCTTTCATTCCCTTTTACCTACGTGAAGATTGCTCTCTGTTTTCCTAATACTGCTCCAAGATACAATTATCTTCTTTGAAGGGAAAGCAGAAGGTACTCTTTAGAATACCCTTGTGTTCAAAATAAATGATAGTCTTTGGTACAAAATAGGTCGGTTTCATATTGCATTATTTTTATTGACTCTGCAATGATTTCAGGGCCCAGAATATTAGTATAATTATGAGTAGTGGTAATTCTAGTGCTCTTTGTGTTACTAATCACCAATGATATTATTAGAAATGTTACTATTAGCATTAATAAGAGTATTACTAATATTGTTACTAATATTAATATTAGCATTAATATTGTTAACTTAGTTCTGCAGTTTTACTTATTACTTATGGTACTTTTTACTATTCATATTAATTGAAACCTATGGGCCATACTACTCCTAACTGCTACCTACTACTACTAAGGGTCCATTGCATCCCAGGCCCTTTGATAAGCATTTTATCAACAATAGCTCGGGGCACCTGGGTGGCTCAGTCGTTAAGCCTCTGCCTTTGGCTCAGGTCGTGGTCCTGGGGTCCTGGGATCGAGCCCCGCATTGGGCTCCCTGCTCGGCTGGAAGCCTGCTTCTCCCTCTCCCACTCCCCCTGCTTGTGTTCCCTCTCTTGCTGTGTCTCTCTCTGTCAAATAAATAAATAAAATCTTAAAAAAAAAAAAAACAACAACAATAACACAAGGTGGATTGGCAATCCCTTTAAAAAAAAATAGCTCAAGTATTTAATCTTCACAACAACTCAGTGAGATAGGTTCTATTATTATTCCCATTTTCCAGAGGAGGACACTGACCGACAGAGAAGGTAAATAACTAACTTAGCCAAGGAAGAACAGTCAGTGTTGCAGGCTCATCGCAGGACGGTCAGGAAAGAATTCTTGAGATGTTTTATGGTGGAACTTACTCAGTGTATTTACGTAGCACGGGGACAGGACCCGTAGGCACAAAGAGCTGCACTTTTGCTGTATGAAGCTGGTGGTCATATGCTTAGTGCTCAAGGGAGAGGGGACGTGCAGGGAGTATTGATCAGAAATGTCTTCGAATTTCTACTGGTAAACTACTTTTGCAAGATTTCTCTGGTACTCATCATTCAGTTCAATATTAACTATTAACTATAGTTAATATCTATCTATCTAGATAGATAGATATTAACTATTTACAGGCAGTCATGAGATCCTTTAAGAATGTAGCAACTGGGGTGCCTGGCTGGCTCAGTTGGAAGAGCATGTGGCTCTTGATCGCCTGGTTGTGAGTTTGAGCCCCACGTTGGGTGTAGAAATAAAACTTAAAAAAAAAAAAAAAGAAGTAGCGACCAGGCTGTGTTCGATCCTTATTGGAACTATGCAGGCCATAGGTCAGCCTTCTGGGCTAAGAGGGGGCATTTTTCTGCTTCTATCCCTCATCATCAGGATCTGACCATTGCTGCAGAGTCCCTACTTGAAACCATTGTGCATAGTGAGTAAATTAATGCCCCTTTGATGTGTTTCTCATTTGCCTCCTGTGATCACATGGAGCTGCCTTTTTAGATAATACTACATTATGGCAAAGGGAATATTTATATTCTTCGTTGTATTTTATATCTTTTCAGAGCTACGGAATCAAACACTAATAGTCTCATTTCCAACAATGTGGGCATTAATGAAAATGGTTTCTTCCCTCTCTTTTAAAGCAGAATGGTTATCATTACCACCAAAGGACATAGAACAGTTAGGCATTTCACAAATCCCGAGTAACCCTCTTTATAGATAAGCATCTCCTTGCATATTCCCTACTTTCTTTTGAACCCATACTGCCTTTGTACATTTTGTTTCTGAATTAGATGAATGCAATCTACTCAAAAGAACCATAGCTGTCATGAGATATCAGAGAGTGTAAAGAAGTCTGCACCGTGGAGGTAATCTGAAATTGTAGGTAAAACTAGTTATTTTCCTCCTGGAATTATTGTTGGAGGGTCTGATTAAGAATCCCTAGTGGTGGGGCGCCTGGGTGGCTCAGTCATTAAGCATCTGCCTTCGGCTCAGGTCATGATCCCAGGGTCCTGGGATCGAGTCCCACATCGGGCTCCCTGCTCTGCGGGAAGCCTGCTTCTCTCTCTCCCACTCCCCCTGCTTGTGTTCCTGCTCTTGCTATCTCTCTCTCTCTCTCTCTGTCAAATAAATAAATAAAATCTTAAAAAAATTCCTAGTGGCATGTATATTAACTCCAGGGTGGGAACAGGTTCCTCATACTTAGCAGTGTTTATCCAGTTGGGAACAATGTAGAAGTCAGAATTAATTAGGAGCAGTTGTGTGGTCCATTTTGGGCAGCACCATATCAAGTTGCTGGTGGTTTTTAAGAACAAGATAAAGAGCCTTGAAGGAACAGAGGCTTTGAAATTACTGCAGCAACTTCTTGGAACAGATGTGGTTGCATGAGGCGTGTTAGTTGGAAGATCAGATTCCCCACTCAGAATGCAGTAGTAAATTGAATCCAGACTGTTCTATAAGGAGATGAGTTTTTTGTTTTGTTTTGTTTTTGTGACTTGCTTCCTGTTTATCATTTTCAATGACATTTACAATTAGTGCCCTTGAAACTGAGGACCACGAGTGCCAGGAAAAGTTCGTGTGTGTAGCAGTGAGTCACAGTGGTGAGAACATATGCTTTGGGATTCACTGCCCCCCACAGACACCCCGACAGCAGCATCTGGGATTGAGTCCCAGGCAAACCTGGGAAGACTCTTCCGCTTCTACCCCTAGCGGGTGGCACATCCCCTTCCCTGGGGTGAACATGGCATTTTCGGGTCAGGGAGATTCCTTCTTGACCCAGCACACGAGCTGTTATGTTACAAAAATGAGGAAATTTGATAGATTTCTTTTCCCTCTAATTTCAAATGTTATGATGAGCCATAGACCTTATTCAACTACATTCTTCAACTTTTGGGAATTTCTCTACTATTAAAACGTCCAGATTGATTGAAGGTGAGAATTCTCCTTCCTCTTACTGTGAATAGCTCACTTGTAACATATTTTGGTGCCTCCTCCTTAGGTCACATCATGAAAGGAGGAGGAAGGAGGGAAGAGAGGGCACATCTTTTTTTTTTTTTTTTTTTTTTTTGTGCATGGGTAAAAATGAAATACATCATGGTCAGAAGATGGGTTCCAAATGATAGGTGGAGCTACTATGTTCCAATTAGGGACTCTAACCTCCCCAGTGCATGGGTAAATCCACCACAGAGATACCCGAGATCTAAGGATATTTGTTGGTGACATTTTCCCAGGACTTTGAGCAAGATAAACTATTACAATTATTCCTGCTCCTTCTCTGGAGTGGTGTTTATCCCTGTGTTTCCTACTCTTTGGGCCTAACATTACTATTATTATTTTCATTTACATGGTCACTATTATTTGAGCATTCTTGATTGCACAATTGGATGTGTTGGTTCCAGTGACCTTTGTGGAAAAAAAAAAAGTGATGCTTGAGACCTTGGGATTGCAAAGTTTGGTTTTGTTGGCAGCCTTTGTTCTAAGTCCCCTGGGCAAGTGAATTGTAGCCGGTAGGGTTTCAGGGCCAGCCAGGCAGTGTTTACACGTCCCAGTGCACTATGCCTTTTGCCTCTGAGATTTCCGGTGAATGACTTCATGGGCTCCAGCATGTGACCGTTGTAGGCAGAACATTAGCAGCTTAATTATACTCCTCTTTCCTAAGCAACCACTAAATGTTGATGGGAACATGCAAAAGACACAGGCCTGTCTTTGATTGCTTTTAGCAGCTTTGCATCAGCAAGAGTGAGAGGTAGGACCTTTTCAAGGGAATTAGGATCATATAAGTAGTTATTAGGGGTTCCAGTGTTTGGCTTCTAAGAGCCATTTTGACACGCTCGTGGGATTTGGTCTCACTTACAGAAGTGGTTTCGTGCATGGATTATGGCCTTCCATTGGAGAGAAGCTGGTAGGATGGTGGATTTTTAAAGGGAAGAGGAATGAATATCAAGCGGTACTCACTGAGGTCTGGAAAAACAATCACGGGAACCC
Source organism: Leptonychotes weddellii (assembly GCF_054177405.1). Classification (NCBI taxonomy): domain Eukaryota; kingdom Metazoa; phylum Chordata; class Mammalia; order Carnivora; family Phocidae; genus Leptonychotes; species Leptonychotes weddellii. Next base: position 98,958,574 of record NC_138385.1, on the reverse strand, counting down.
ATTTTACTCAGACTTTGAGAGACCTTCTGTGGGATTCATGGACAGAAGTTGTTCCTGAAATGCTTGGGAAGTAATTCAAGGCAGGAAGAAAGGACCCTTGCTTTTTTTTTTTTTTTAAGATTATTTATTTATTTGAGAGAGAGAGAGAGAGAAGCAGATTCCCCATTGAGGAGGGAGCCCGACGCGGGGCTCGATCCCAGGACCCTGAGATCATGACCTGAGCCGAAGGCAGACGCTCAACTGACTGAGCCACCCAGGCGCCCCAGAAGGACCCTTGCTTTTTATGGAAAGATGATATAATGGGCTTTCCAGCTGAGCACCTTGTGCCCAACAGCTTTTGGAATCATGTGTCACATGTATTACATGACCAAAGATAACCTGATTTAATAGGAAAAAACCTAAACTCAACAGATTACTAGTCTGGGAATCAATGGAACACATAATCCCTGATGAGTGATAGTAATGTTTTTGAGTAAATCAGGGGTTCTTACTGTTAGGTTGGGGGTAGGGAAGACTGTAGTGCCCCCAGGGGATTTTTTTTTTTTTTTAAAGATTTTATTTATTTATTTGAGAGAGAGAGAATGAGAGCGAGTACATGAGAGGGGGGAGGGTCAGAGGGAGAAGCAGACTCCCTGCCGAGCAGGGAGCCCGATGCGGGACTCGATCCCGGGACTCCAGGATCATGACCTGAGCCGAAGGCAGTCGCTTAACCGACTGAGCCACCCAGGCGCCCAGGGGATATTTACCAATATCTGGAGATACCATTTTTGTTTGTCACACTCTGGGGAGGGGTGCTATTGGTATCCAGTGGATAGAGGCCAGAGATGCTGCTAAACATCTTACAATGCCAGGGACCATGGACACTCTGGGATTGTTTTGTGGTGGCAAGTAGCCTCTCCTGCAGTAAAGAGTGACCTGGTCCCAAAAGTCTGCACTGCCAATATTAAGAAATCCTGGTCTAAAGGTTTAGAGGAGGCAGAGACCACAGATGGAAGATGCCTGGGACCCTGAACAACTGTGTAGAGCAAAACACGCCCACATGCCTTGCCTACCTCTTCGTACTTTCACTGGACTGGGATAGCAAAAACTAACTTTGACTGAGTTCAACCATGGACACTCTGGGATTGTTTTGTGGTGGCAAGTAGCCTCTCCTGCTAATGGAAATTCGAAGCTAGGTTGAAAAAACAAAACATTCTCTCTAACATGTAGTGTGATCAGAATGCCATATGCCTGCAACTTAAATGAACAGTGCACGACCTTGTTGTCATGCCATCAAAAAGAAAAGAGTAAAAGAATGCTCATGTGTGAAGCAGGGAAAATTGATTTTATTACAGAATAAGGAAATGTAAGTTTCTGAAAGTTATTTTGCACCCTTTTGAGAATCTCAGAAGGAAGTCATTGACTCTTTATTACCTTATTTCACTTCGGAGTGTTTCTTTCATCTTGTTTGACAAAACACATCCTAATACAGCTATTAAAGTTATTATTCATGATGACGCCCGCTTTTTGACTCATGCGGAGGTAGCTTTCTAATGCCACTAGACAAGAAGTTTAGAAGAGAGAGTAATAAAGAAAGAGGCTAGGAATACGTATATGTGCAAAGATGATTGCTGAAGTAGTGATTACTGAAATCCAGAAGAAAAGAGGAAACACTTTATATGTATGACCCCCTCTAAATAGGAAGGAAAGAGGTGGTGGGAAACAAAGATGTAGGTTTTTTGTTCCTTGACTAGCCACAGTTGGTGACCCGGGCATATATATCAAATTTTATGGAATCTAAGCGATCGTCATTTGCTAGGCATCTTTTGGTGTGTACCACTAGGGAATTAAGATATAATGCTTTATGACTTTGATTTGTAGGCTGGCAAATGGGCCTGTAGGCCAAATCTGGCCCACTGCCTGGTTTTATAAATAAAGTTTTTGGGCACACGGCCACACCCATTCATTTACGTATTGTCTAGGGCTGCTTTTCGGCAACAATGGCAGAATTAAGTAGCAGCAAAAGAGATTGTATGGCCTACAGAGCCCGAACTATTTATTATATGGCCATTTACAGAAAAAGTTTGGCAACCGCTTATACTCTTATTTTATATTTCTTGAGCTAACTTTTAGACTTAGGCATCAATTTTAATCAAATAATGCTCTTGAGCATACAAAAAATGAAATATAAGCAAACGACTTAGTTAAGGTGTTCCTCAACCTTTTGTAGATGTAACATACGGAGCTCGGCCCATTTGAATCCCTTTTCAATGCAATAAGTGGTATCCACGATTTTCCGCAAAAGAGTTTCCCCAGTGCCATGGAAAGCGTCGGTTGTGCAGCATTTCTTGAATGGGTACTTCATTATTGCCTCTAAGATTTTCTTCCAAGATGCTGAAACCCATTCTACATGCTTCGATGCAGACACTTTCTTGATCTTCCCAGAAGTTTCCAAAAGAATTTTTTCTTTCAGGGACAACTCGGTCTCCTCTTCCTTCCTCAAATGGTCTTTAGTCTGTTGGCTGAATCAGGGAGGAGTTGCGGTTGTCCAATCATGACTCCAGAAATAACCAACCGATTGTGCATGCTCCAGAAGGCCAGGCTTCAAAAAGGCCATTCGTTGTAAGATGAACCTGGAGACTGTAAAATGTGAAAGGCATGCGCTTCTTAGAATTCAAGAAATACCTTAGCTTGTTTGTTTCCCAGCAAGAGGCCAGTGGTTTAGTTTCTGGTTAATGGAGGGGAGGGAAGGAAAAAAGGATCTAGTTTCAGGTTTCTGGCGGTCTTTTGTAAGCCAGGCACTACTCGTACGCTTGAGATTTTCTGTTCATTCTTTGCTTTGTTTTACCAAGCTAAATAGACTTCCTACCAAGGTGCAAAGTGAAACCTCATGGAAATGGACGTTCTTCCTGAGTCTCTAGATTTGCAGCTGCCCCGCTCCCCCCGGGCCCGCACTCATTCAGACTGCTGGCAGTGGTGCTTGGAGCTGCTAGGGAGGCTCAGGTCCCTCCGCTCAGGAGGCTTGGTGGCTTCTGCCTGGGCCGCCGCAGGATCCGATGTAAACACTTCACAATTTTACTAAGCCCTCTCCGCTTTCCTGCGTGGAGCATGGGTGTTCTGTAGAAGTCTAGAAATCCCTTGTTGGGTTAACAGGATGAGGTCATTCTTTGAGTGGCTTTCCATTCCCTGGTGTGTTTAAAAAGAGTTGTGCCTGGGGCGCCTGGGGGGCTCAGTCGTTGGGCGTCTGCCTTTGGCTCAGGTCATGATCCCAGGGTCCTGGGATCGAGCTCCACATCAGGGTCCCTGCTCAGCGGGAAGCCTGCTTCTCCCTCTCCCACTCCCCCTGCTTGTGTTCCTGCTCTCGCTGTCTCTCTCTCTGTCAAATAAATAAATAAAATCTTAAAAAAAAAAAAAAAGAGTTGTGTCTAACGCACAGGTGTTCCCATTCCTCCCAACTTCTAGCTGCTGGTGCCACGCTTCAGAGAAGTTGCTCACAGTGAACGTTAGAAAGCATCTGAGGGTCTGTTAAGTAGAGCTGTTTTTCTCAGTCTCGGGACACCCCAGCATTTGGAGTCTAGAAACTTTCTTTTTAATTTCCCTGACAGTTGGGGTCATAATATGAGGTAACCCCGAGTACAGTGGAGGGAGGGCTACTAATTTCCAGAACTCTCCCCTATAGATGAGACCCTGCACCCTGAAAAGGCAAAGGATTCAAGCCAACAGGGGGCCTAGCGGGAGGAGCCAGGCTTCGGATGTGCCAGGTGAGGGCCAGGGGTTGATGCTAGGGCCTTTCTACTGATTGTACAGCCCACTGTAGGCTGTAAGTTCTATTTTTTTCTTTATGCCAGATATGGTTATATGAGCAGCTTTCAAATTAAAAATAAAGCCTTCGCTTTTCCTATACTTTGCTTCTGTAGGATCCTCAAGGCTTTTCAAAGAGCCATGGCCATTTCCCACAGCAAAAGAACAACAAATAAATCAGTTGTACTTTAGAGCTTGGTGTGTGTGTTTCTAACTTGTTCAGGTTGAAGAGCTTCCTTACAACCTGGCAAGATACCGGAGATAAAAGGCAGTGTTGAAGGACCGCAGTGGTTGCAGATTCATTTTTCTAGAGCCCAACAAAACGAAGCAAAAGCCGTCACAGTCTGGGAGGCCAAAACCTGGTTGAGCTGTTCTCCCTGCAGGCCGATGCCCATGGCCTTCACGCCTCCCAGTCACACATGACTCCGGTAAGCCAGAGGTTTCTTGAGTTCTTTGACTTGTGGAAGCAAAGAAGGTCATATCAACAGTTAACGAGAGACTTGGGGATGAAAGAAGGGACTAACAATAGTGAAACCTAACCTGGCTCTTGGTTAGGGCCATTCTCAGAGCCCAAGAGCTTGGCCCCAGAGCTTCCCTCCCTGCTTGGCTCAGACCACAAGTCCTGATTGCCTCCAGAAGTGGAATCTAAAAGCTGTGGACACAGGGAAGCCAAATCTACCATAGATAAGAAACCTTTCTTTAAAACACACATTATCTGCAGGGATGCACTCTGCCTACAACCATTACCTCGGTCACCACTGATGCAGTTTTAGCATTTCAAACCTCTCTTGTACTAATTATAGTCTCCATTCCACATACCATAGCTTGGTAAAATAAAGCAAAGAATGAACACAAAAGTGTTCCATTTGCTTAACTAAGTGGTCCATTCAAGCAGCTTTTGCCAAATAACACAATCGTGTCTCCAAAGCGTATATCCACTCTCTACCCAGGAGAACCCCAAACTGCCGTAGCTTTTGGTTCCAAAGATATAAAATGCAAACTTTGGGCCAAGCCCAAGCTCAAGGTCCTGACCTTTTTTTCTGACCAGAAGTTTCTGGAAATGGGAAGGTTTTCTATGATGAGGAAACCTTAAGTGACTTCTACTTAAAATAGCTGTGGTTGTATGAGGCAGGTAATTGGAAGATATTAACAGATCCTGCACCCAGAGTGTAGTAGTAAATTAAATCTGGGCTGTTCTCCAGCAGATCTATTTGGAGCAAGGCATAGCCTCCTTGCAACCAACCGTGGTGGGGCGGTGCTGAGGCAGAGGCCACAGGTGTGCTTAGACTTCTTGCTCCAGGGATCATCAGCTTTTCCCTCTCGCTGTGTGTCAGTAAAGGCCAGAAAGAAAAAGGGCTTTTAATATTCAGATTCAAGGAGAGCCAACCGAAGAGAAGGTCATCTGAAACCTGAGCAGAGTGTTGGAAAACTAGGATGTATCAGGAAATGCCACATTTCTCTTTTCCTAAATCAAGCTCAGAGTGGCTTAGCCACCACCTGCCTGAGCGGAGGAGTGTACAGGGGACGGAGTCCCTGCTCCCACACTTGGGCTTATTAGGACCGTGCAAGTGGTGCCTCTGGTCTGTATTCATCATGGCCGCTGTTGCGATGCTCAGGGTCCAAGATGGTGTTGGAAGGTGGGTGCCTTGGCCGATGGCCTGCTCTTCCTCCCGATGAGGTTGGCCTCTGCACCTTCCCTGCAGCACACAAGGCTGCAGACCTGGTGGTCTTTCTCTAAGCCCTTGACCAGATGGTCCCAGAAAACATCTACCGCCTCTAGGGCCCAGACTGGGGCTGAGACCAGGTATCTGGGTCTCCAAGGGCTCCATTGTGCATGGAAGCCACCAGCTGGCTGGCCCAGGCTGGGGGACCCTAACTCTTCCTGGGGCTGGGTCACTCCCTTCTCCCTCACCCTTTAGAGTCTTCTCCAGCTCCAGACCTTCACAGGCTTAGCCTTTCTTTTTTTTTTAAAGATTTTATTTATTTATTTGAGAGAGAGAGAAAGCATGAGGGGGGGAGGGTCAGAGGGAGAAGCAGACTCCCCGCTGAGCAAGGAGCCCGATGCGGGACTCGATCCCGGAACTCCAGGATCATGACCTGAGCCGAAGGCAGTCGCCCAACCAACTGAGCCACCCAGGCGCCCAGGCTTAGCCTTTCGAGTGAGGATCAGCCAACTGTTCTGTAAAGGACCAGCTTTGCTGGCCATGGTCTCTGGCACACCTATTCAGCTCTGCCATTGTCATGTGAAAGCAGCCACAGACAATTGGTAAATGGATGAGTTTGGGTGTTCCAATAAACCTTTTTTATGGACACTGAAATTTGAAACTTTCATGTGTCACGAAATACTAGTTGTTCATTTCTTCCAAGCATTTAAAAATTTAAAACCATTTAGGGCGCCTGGGTGGCTCAGTTGTTAAGCGTCTGCCTTCGGCTCAGGTCATGATCCCAGGGTCCTGGGATCGAGCCCCACATCGGGCTCCCTGCTCTGCGGGAAGCCTGCTTCTCCCTCTCCCACTCCCCCTGCTTGTGTTCCTGCTCTCACTATGTCTCTCTCTGTCAAATAAATAAATAAAATCTTAAAAAAAATAAAAAAAAAATTTAAAACCATTTAAAAACCATTTCCAACCATTTAAAAACCATTCTTAGCTTGTGTGTGGTACAAAAGCAGGTGGTAGGCCCCATCTGGCTGGTAGACTGCAGTTTGCTGACCCCTGCTTTAGAAAACCGAAGCTTTTTGTCTTTCCTCAGGGGCAGTGGATGCCCGGATGGCCAGGAGAAGATATAAACAATTCTTCAGTTTTGGGTTTGGTTTGTTTTTGTCTTGTTTTGTTTTTTAAGATTTTTTTTTTTAAAGCTTTATTTATTTGAGAGACAGAGAGCACGTGTGCGTGTGCACAATTGGGCAAACGCACATGAGAGTGGGGGGAGGAGCAGAGGGAGAGGGAGAGAAACCGACTCCCCACTGATCGCGGAGCCCGACGTGGGGCTCGATCCCATGACCCTGAGGTCATGACCTGAGCTGAAATCAAGAGTCAGATGCTCAACCGACTGAGCCACCCAGGCGCCCCTAAGATTTTATTTTTATTTTTATTTATTTATTTATTTTTTTTAAAGATTTTATTTATTTATTTGAGAGAGAGAATGAGAGACAGAGAGCATGAGAGGGAGGAGGGTCAGAGGGAGAAGCAGACTCCCTGCCGAGCAGAGAGCCTGATGCGGGACTCGATCCCGGGACTCCAGGATCATGACCTGAGCTGAAGGCAGTCGCTTAACCAACTGAGCCACCCAGGCGCCCCCCTAAGATTTTATTTTTAAGTAATCTCTACACCCAGTGTGGGACTTGAACCCACAACCCCGAGATCAAGAGTCACACATTCTACCAACTGAGCCAGCCAGCCCCCCAGTTTTTGTTTTTGAACATAATTTCAAATCACGCTTTGCATGCTGGTCCCGGCCTCCTCTGTACTTCAGCTCCTCCTTCCTTCAGGGACCCTTGGTGCTGCTCTAGCACATCATGTCTGGTCAGGATGCTGAGTCGGTGGTCCTCCAACTCTGATGTATAGCAGAATCACCTGGAGAACCAATAAGGAATACAGAGCATTTGATCAATTTCCCCGAGTAATTCTGACGCTCTCCCGATTTTGAGACGCCCCCTGGCATCAGTATGTGGTTTCATACCGTCCTGCTTTTAGACCAGCTATTTGCTTTGCCAGGAATGGTTTATCTCCATCCTTCCTCTGGTCTACGTTACCTACTCTTATCTTGTAAAAACATGTCAACTGGTAGTGCCTCAGACTCCCTGACCCCTATCTTATTTTGAGCTCTGAAAGCAAGCTGCATATAACTTTTTGATGGCACAATTACCAGACCTTACTTTGATTGAATGTATAGTTGCTTATCTTTCCAACCAGTATGTAAGCTTCTAGACTGGACCTGGTCTCCTTTGATCTTTTCTTTCTTTCTTTCTTTTTTTTTTTTATCTTTTATTTCTAACCTTGTATCATACCAATCATAACATAGATTCAATAACAGATGGTGGGATGAATGAATGAATGAATACACCGAGAGAATGGAGGGCAAGTGATAAGGAATGGGCAAGAGATGAAAGGCGTGAATAAATAGAGATTTCCAGTATTTCGGTCTCGTTCCCCAGCTTTTACTGTGAGCAGTGATCTATCTGGGCTTATTTTGCTTCCTCTCAGTGTCTGGGGTCCTCTTGTCAGTTCACACTCATTGAATGACCTGGACCAGTGGTTCTCAAACTGCGGTCCCTGAACGAGTTTCTTCAGCCTCACCTGTTAAAAATGCACCTTTGGCAGCTGCACCCCAGCTTCCCTGAGTCAGAAACTCCATCAGTGTTTTATAGCAAGTCCTCCAAGTGATTCTGATGAGGCCCCACGTTTAAGGACTATCATGTTTAGATCACTGGTTCTCAAACTTGGCTGCCCATTGAAACCATCTAGAGAGCTTTAAAAACTACTGATGCCTGTGTCCCCGTCCCCAGTCCAGTGTTGTGCTGATAAGTGTTTAACAGTCGACTCCCCGGAAGATGAAGAGCCCTGATTTATAGCGTGTGCCCATTTCTGTGGTATAAATACTCCCACCGTGGCCACTTTCAGGCTAGTGACATTAACATCGCCGAGCACGGAGTTGGGAAGACATGTGCATATTGGCTCTCAGGAGCTACTAGGAGCAAGCTGGCTTCAGCACACATTGGTTCCATCCTCAGAGCTCCAGCTTAATCAATCCAGGTTGTGACCTGGGCATCAGGATGTTTTTAGAAATGCCCCAGGTGATTCCAATGTGAAGCACAGTTTGCGCTCCACAGCAGTAGAGTACGTGTGAAATAAATTAGTGAATCAAATTCCTATCACCCAGTCATGGGCAAAATACTTCCTGCTTTTTCGATTTCATCCTTTCCATACCATGACAGAAGCAAGTTCTGTAGGGAAGCCACTGATCTTCAAGCCAAGAACAAAAACTGTGTTAAAATGTTATGTATTTCTCCGAATTTTCTTCTCAAAAAATGTTTGTGTAAATATAAGACTAAGTGTGATGTTAAAAATCTGTATAATTACAATCAGATTTAGCTTACATTCAGTAATTTAAATCAAAATTTTTTGGTCATCAAATATTATATTTTAGACAAGGGAATTTTTTCCTCACTATACAAGTGTATTTTAAGACCGTGATTGATGTTGTGTCTGTTTTAAAATCGGTTTCAGAGGCGCCTGGGTAGTGCAGTCGGTTAAGTGTCGACTCTTGGTTTTGGCTCAGGTCGTGTTCTCAGGGTCGTGAGAGTGAGCCCCGAGTTGGGCTCCATGAGGAGTCTTCTTGGGTTTCTCTCTCCCTTTCCCTCTGCTCTTCCTCCCCCACGCTCGCACGTGCGCACTCTCTCATAAATAAATAAATCTTGAAAAAATAATAAATAAAATAAAGTCAGTTTCAAATATTCTAAACTTAAGGAAAACAGCAATGTTTTTATTCTAAACATTAGAATAAACTACAATATACAGTTTGACTAAGAGGCACAGGGAAGATAAAGACATGTGGCATTTTGAAAAAGATGTAAAAAAGATAAACCATAAGGTGATTTTCTTTTATGTGGCTTGTCATAGTCATGTTTGAAAAATGCAATTTCTCAGATCCTCTGGAAGAAAAATGGCTTAATAAGAGCAACAAATATATAATTGATTAAAATAAAGATGAATAATTTATTCTAGTGTGACATTTGGTTTTCTGTGGATGAATAAAAATAAAAAGCCACGATGCATGGGTTACTCTTCATATACTTAGATGAAATCACCACTAATGGAAAGATGCTATTAATTAATGTCCATTAAATACAAATAAATCTGGAAACCTCACCTACTGGATTATAGGCGATAGTGATTAACTGGATCTTAAACCAATTATTCATTCCAAAATACTCATATAGTATGGGAGCAAGGAAGGTGGATGTGGTTTTCATGAAACAAGGTTGACCAAGAGTGGATGATTATTGAATCAGAGTGATAGTCACATGGAGAGTCATTAAATTATTCTCCACTTTTATGTATGTTTGAAATTTTCCATGATAAAAGTTTTAAAATATTCATTTCAGTTTTATTGTTTATATCTGGTGTGCTAGGCAGAGTGGAAAATATAGAAGGAGCAAGAGACAATAAAGATACATTCTAACTCACTGGCCTGGCGGTCCATATTCATACATTTTTCAGATGTTTGAAGGTTACCGCTTATATATGCAAACTTTGAAAAGCAATTTTAGTAGAATTTTTTCCAAAATGTTACTGCCTGCCCTGTGTTCTTAAACTTGGAATACTGAATATATTTCTACCTTGTCTTGATAACCCAGGTCCATTCTCACTTCAGACAGTGTGTCCGGTCAGTCAAACACCAAACATTTACTGAGCGCTGAGGATGGGTTAGGAACTGGGGCTGTGCCATTGAATAAAGGAGACAAGAATCCCGCCCTCGTGGCACGTTTATTCTACTGGCTGTTGGGATGTTTAGGTGGGGTTAGGTGAGAACTTTTGAGTAAGAAGATACACCAAATGGCTCAGAGTCCTGTATTTTTTCCGGCTCTTTTGTCTGTTATTTGTAGTTAATTTCTTTTTTTTTTTTTTTTAAAGATTTTATTTATTTATTTGAGAGAGAGAGAATGAGAGAGAGCACATGAGAGGGGGGAGGGTCAGAGGGAGAAGCAGACTCCCTGCCGAGCAGGGAGCCCGATGCGGGACTCGATCCGGGGACTCCAGGATCATGACCTGAGCCGAAGGCAGTCGCTTAACCGACTGAGCCACCCAGGCGCCCTGTAGTTAATTTCATTCATCTCATTTCTCTGAGTTGTTGCTTTTGTTACCTCTCAGCCTACCACGATTTTTTTTTTCTTTTAGTTAGTTGATTTAGACTTTCTTTCTTCTTTTTTTTTTTAAGATTTTATTTAATTTGACAGAGAGAGACACAGCGAGAGCAGGAACACAAGCAGAGGGGAGTGGGAGAGGGAGAAACAGGCTTCCTGCCGAGCGGGGAGCCCGATGCGGGGCAGATTTAGACTTTCTTGCCTAGTATTTGGGTCCTTGCTACTGTAATCTGCATGATATGATCACTAGATTTGTTATAAACATGAAAGAAAAATAAGACACACTAGACTTTGAGTAAATTCCTGAGTTGTGGGTGAGTGGCTCTTGCTGTCTTCTCCACCCCCGTCCCCCAATTATTTTTGTGTTTCTAGATAGCTGAGGTCCTTAGATGTGTGAGTCATTCATTTGGCATTTAATAAATAGTTACTAAGCACATACTATGTGCCAAATACTATTCCAGGACCTGGAGGATATAGGATATAAAACGTGCATATGATGTATGCTCTGACAGCTAGGAGAAAGTACAAGAGTTTGTAATATTCTGTGCTAGACAGAGAAGCATTTGCAAAGGCACCTCACCAGGCGGGGGGTGGGGGGTTTAGGGAAGGGTGTGGAATCTGGAAGGGGATGAGGGGCGTTTCATCGTGAACTTGTAACATTTGACATGCTTCTGAGATGTACAAGTGGAAACATCCTGGAGATAGCTGGCTTTCCTCTTGTCTCTCATTGCGTAACAAACCACCCTAAAACTTAATGGCTTAAAATAACAACAGTGTATTATTTCTCACAATTCATTGGGTTTTCGGGACAGTTCCACTGCTGGTTTTGCTTGAGCTCGCTCATATGGCTGCATTCATCCGGGACGACAGCTAGGCTGGAAGGTCCAATAGAGCCTCACACGCTTGTTTGGCAGTGGCTCTCTGCTTGGCTGGGGTAGCTCGGTTCTTCTCCATGTGGTCTCTGATCCTGTAGGACACCAGATCGGCTTTCTTCCTTTCATGGTTTCTGAGCAGCATTCCAAGGCTGTGGAAGCAAAAGTGACCAGGCTTCGTTAGGCCCAGCTTTGGGAGGCACATAACTGATTTCAGCTACAAGCAATTTTCAAGACCAGCCCGGCTTTGAGGGATTGGGAAACAGACTCATTTTCTTATAGGGAGGAGCACAAAGGCACCTTGCAAAGGGTCTTTGCACACAGGACGGGAAGAAGTCATGGCCACATTTTATAATCTATTGCAGTCGGAGAGATGCTTCTGAAGCTCAAGTGATTCGGATGGAAGATAGAGATTTGGAAGTTATCAATGTACAAATTAAAGGCTTCTAAATCCTGGCTGCACATCAGATTCCCCTGTGGAACAGGGTGGTTTTCCATATGCTCCACATGCAATAATGGTGATTCTTTTTTTTAAGTAGACTCCTGCTTTGCATGGAGCCCAGCATGGGGCTTGAACTCATGACCCTGAGATCAAGACCTGAGCTGAAATCAAGAGGCAAAGGCTTCACCAGCTGAGCCACCCAGGAGCCCCAATAATGGCGATTGTTATGCAAGAAAGAGATGTCCCCCTGGGGACTCAGTGGTAGAGCATGCGGCTTTTGATTTCAGGTCAGTCCTGAGTTCAAGCCTCACATTGGGCATAGAGCTTACTTTAAAAAAAGAGAGAGAGAGATGCCCCAAAATGTTGGGTGGGAGAACACAGGACTTCACAGAAAAAAATAACGTACTAGATACCAACAAGTAAAGAATCCAGTCTTACTTCCTGTGGTGATTCTATGGAAACTAGGTTAACAAATTGGCTTTCATCCCTAGTCTTAACCACAACGCTCATTGCCCACATGAGGATTTATTGTGTTCAATAAAGAATTTGTAATAAAATTAAAACTTCATGAATTCCTAAATAGCTTCTTTAGTGTTCTAAAACAAAAAGTGGTGTATTTGTTTCTTTCCCAGAATTCATTCAGACGTGAGCTGGGTTCAGAGCCCTCACTTGCCATTAACTATCGTGGACATCACCCTGCTAGTCATCTGTTGCTATTGGATACCAGAGAGATGAGGGAATTCTCTTGAGGTAGTTATAGGACAGTCCAGAAGAGCCCTGAACAAGAAAATGTTGCTTAGAGGAAATGGAACTTTACTATTTCTTAGTGTTCTTAACTCCCTAGTGCTGTCCTGTCCACCAGTAGCCACTAGCCACTAGCCACATGTGTGTATTCATATTAATTTTAAATTCATTACGTTACATAAAATGAAAAATTGAGTTCCTCATTTGTACCAGCCATATTTCTTTTTCTTTTTTTCTTTTTTAAGTAGGCTCCACACCCAATGTGGGGTTTGAACTCACAACCCTGAGATTGAGTCGCATGCTCCAGGGGTGCCTGGGGGGCGCAGTCAGTTAAGGCGCCTGACTCTTGGTTTTGGCTCAGGTCGTGGTCTCTGGGTCATGAGATTGATCTCTGTGGGGCCCTGTGTTCAGCACAGAGTCTGCTTAGAACTTTCTTTCCCTCTACCTCTGACCTCCCCTCCCCTGCTTTCTCTCTCTCTAAAATAAATAAATAAATTTTTTTTTTTTTAAAAAAAGGTCACATGCTCCACTGACTGAGCCAGTCATGTTTCAGGTGCTCAATAGCTACATGTGACCAGTGGGTACCATTTTGGACAGTGCAGATGTACATTTTCCATCAATGTGGAAAGTTCTATTGGAAAGCACCTTTCTGACATGTCTTGTCCAATTAAGAATAAAACAGGTGGGGCATCTGGGTGGCTCAGTCAGTTAAGCGTCTGCCTTCAGCTCAGGTCATGATCTTGGGGTCCTGGAATCGAGCCCCAAGTGGGGCTCCCTGCTCAGCAGAGAGTCTGCTTCTCCCTTTCTCTCTCCCTCTGCCTCTCCCCCTGCTCGTGCTCACTCTCTTTCTCTCTCTCAAATAAATAAATAAAATCTTTAAAAAAAAAGAATAAAACAGGTAATGCCAGTGTTAGATCTCCATGATGTGGATTAAAATTAAGGGTAAAGGGTAATTTCCTATGTGATCTAAAATACCCATTGCGATGCATTATGGATCAATTAAAATAGATTTTAGGTGGAGGCTGGGGACCGAGAATAAAATATGATTATATTCAAGACCATTTGTGAATAAAAAGAGTTTAGATATAGGTTACATACCGATGGACTTAGAGAAAACCTAACCAAGCTGGAATGAGGGGCCCAAACTAACAAAATAAAATCTAACAAGGCTAAATGTAAATGCTTATACTGTTAACTTAAATCAGGGCTTGACAAACTTTTTCTGTAAAGAGCCAGCTAATAAATATTTTTGACTTTGCAGGCCAGCCAGTGTCTGTTGTAACTACTCAACTCTGACACTGTAGCATGAATGCAGCCATAGAAAGTATGTAAAAAATTGTACGGGGCTATGTTCCAATAAAACTTTATTTACCAAGAATGGTGGTGGGCTGGACTTGGTTTGCTGGCTATAGTTTATTGACCCTTGCACTTGGTCAGTTGTTCAGGTGCAAAATGAGGAAGTTCGGCCTAACAGCTATTCACCTGACAGTGTCCTGGCGGTCTTTGGTTGGCTGGGGGCTTGACTTGAGCCAGTTGCCTTAGGGAATGCCATTTAAGTCTATGTTAAGAGACACGTTCCATCCAAAGTCAGGGAATGAAGAATTCTATTGTAGTTTACAATAGGAGTTTACAGTCAGTTTGGATATTGACAATCTGTATGTTGCATGGGATGTTCAAGGATTTGGAAAGTGAATAAGAGGAGAATGGAAGGAACTGGGGTCTAACTTAATGATGGTGAATTATTGCCAGATGTGAGTATAGCTGTCCTCAAGTATTTGAAGTCCGGCCACATGGCAGGAGGTGTGATTTATCTGAATAATTCTAGAGATTAGAAATAGAACCAATAGGTACAAGTTTATAAAAGGAGAACTTTAAGAATATTATAGTTGTTTCGGGGGCACCTGGCTGGCTCAGTCAGTAGGTTGTGGGTTCAAGCCCCACGTTGGGTGTGGAGCCTACTTAAAATGAATGAATGAATGAATAAATGAATGACTATTATAGTTTTTTCAAAATGGGCTACCTTACAAAGTAGTTTTCCACAACCGAAGGGTTTTAGAAAAAGGATGTATAGTTATCTATGAGTTGATTGAAGAATTTGTTCTAAAAATGGGTGGAAGGTTATAAAGATAATCATCTAAGTTGTTGTTCTATCAGATTAGAACTAAATGTAGAGACATCTCAACCCTAAGTAGCTTAAGGAAAAAAGAAAATCTAGGGGCGCCTGGGTGGCTCAGTCTGTTAAGTGTCCTGCTCTTGGTTTCAGCTCTGGTCATGATCTCAGGGTTGTGGGATCAGGCTCCGTGCTCAGCGTGAAGTTTGCTTGTCCCTCTCCCTCTGCTCTTCCCCCTGCTCGCGTGCTCTCTCTCTCAAATAAATAAATAAAATCTTAACAACAAAAAAAAAAAGAAAGAAAATCTATTGGCTTACACAACTAAAAGGACCCAGGATAGGTCTGACTTCCGACATGGCTGGGTCCAGAGGTCTTACCGAAGTCTTTAGGTCAGGCTGGCTACATAATTAGTGGGGCCAAATACAAAATAAAAATGCAGGGTCCCTTGGTCAAAAAACAAGAATATCGAAATGGTGACTGCATAGCATTAAGTCAAGGGAGGGGCCCTTCCAAACGGAAGGCTCTATGAAACTTCACAGGCTGCGGGCCCATGAGGCCGGCCCCGTCTCTCCATCTTTGCCTCTCGCCTCTAGTTTTCTCTAGATTAGTCCCATTTTTCAGCAGCCTTTGTTCACTGGCAGCTCAAGGCTTGTATTTTTTTTTTTTAGCTGCAGAAGAATGTTCCTCTCCCCTGGTACTAGCAGCAGATACCAGATAATTTCAAATAAACTTTTCTTACCTCTGATTTCGAACACACGGTGGTGCTCCCTTTGGCCGGGACTGGGTGACCTGTTTACCCCCAAATCCGAGAGCAGAGTCAGCACTACTCAAACCATAAGGACCATGAGAGAGAGGGATAGTTCCAAAATGAAAAACACGGAGGAGTTACTTGAAGAAGGGGTAATGCATGCAGAGTAGTCCAACAAGAAATGTCTACTCTGTTCAGCAAACAACCATGAGTGATAATGAGGTGACCACTCAGAGTAAGAGAAAGTCTTAATTTGGAAATCTTGCCAATAACTGAACAGATTCCCTTCACTCTGAAGAGTTGGCTCAATTTTAAAATTCAGTTTTCTCAGGTATGCAAGCAAGATTTTTCCTGTCTCATGTATATTCAGTATAACATTTGTATTCTTAGCCTTATTCTTACTTAAAAAAACGATCTGTCAAGATTTTGAGATCCAACACTTATTGCCCTGCCTTGAAATTATTTTAATCAAAGAAGAATATTCCCTGGAACCCTATTATATTTCCCAGGCCCATCTTTCATTTAAGACTTTGTTCAGTTTCTTAGGAGAGGAAATATATATCTATGTTAGTCAATATTTTCTGTACTGGTCAGTCCTGCTGCTGAGTCAGTACATTGTTTAATAAGCTCTGCTCAAAACTTGGCATTTTTGGTGAAATCACGAGTCTGATGCCTGAAAAGGTGAAGAGAACCAGGTAGCATGAGGAGCATGAAGCGTTGTCATTGTAATGGATCCACCCACCACACGTGCAAATCAGCTCAGCCAGGACATCCCTTCTAATCCAGTGGTATCTGACCTTATTTTTCTTGTCACATTTGACACCTTGGGGCATCTGACTTAACTAACCATTATATTTTGGTCAGTTTATCAGGGGAGGCGGGGGATAGTTGGTTACCCTCTGCCCCGGCCATAGCTCCGTGCAGCTCATGGAGAACCCTTTTCTGAAGTCAGCTGCACCGAGGCAGAAGTTAAACACAGGGTCTCTGCTGCTGGACTTCTGGGGTGAAGAGAACCAGGTAGCACGAGGAGCTTTCTAAATTGACTTCCCTGAACTAAGTTAGAAATTAAAGTTGGGTTGAGGTGCCTGTTTTGGGCTCATTAAGTCTTGTAGTGTTTTCTCCGAAATGGCAGGTCTCCCGGGACAAATCAAGGAAATGTTATCTGTAAATTCCCTGAAAATCAGAAGGGCACAATTTTCTGATAATCTTTAATTATTCTTCACTAGGACTGCATATTGAAAATGGAGCACATCACCTGGGTAGATAAAGGAGACACGTGAAAGGAAAAAAAGATGGAAAGAAACGTTCATGTGTGAATTCACTCACAAAGCAGTCTGTGGCACAGTTGGGTTTTTTTTAAAAGTCCCAGGCTACTTTCGTATCTTTGCTAACAGAACTACACCAATTTAAAACATACCACAGCTTTAGGAAACAGGAATAAAAATCCTGAACATCAAACAAATGCACATTTGGAAGCAGCCTTTTGAAAAATAGTTGCCTGACTAGACCTACAGAGATGGCCCTGAGTGTCCCATGCATTCCTACACTGCGTAGGACACCATCACTGAGTTTGATTCCAAAGTTCAAGTCATTGTCTCCAGGGGCTGCTCACATACTGAAAGGGATAAATACCCCCACTACGTGCTCGGCCTTGAAACAAATTGTAATGAAAACCATCACCCGTAGCTACAAAAAAATTAAAATAAGAGTTCTACCAATCCATTTTCCCTCTGTAAGCCATCAACGGTTCTAACATCGCACATTTCCCCCAGTAAATGCTCACGTAAAAACTAAGGTTTGTGTTATATAAGGATGTCTCATGGCAAATGGGTGAGGCAACACGCAATTCCTCAGCTCCTACTTCAAAGGACTCATTCAAGTTTTAGGTAAAGGATGGGCATAGTCCCCATGGAAGCGGTTATTGACCATGGATGAGCAAAGGACTCCCGTGTGGAGATTTTTTTTTAAGATTTTATTTATTTATTTGATACAGAGAGAGATATCGAGAGAGAGAGCATAAGCAGGGGGAGTGGCAGGCAGAGGGAGAGGGAGAAGCAGACTCCCCACTGAACAAGGAGCCCGATGCGGGGCTTGATCCCAGGACCCCGGGATCATGACCCTAGCTAAAGGCAGACGCCTAACCAACTGAGCCACCCAGGCTCAGTGTGGAGATTTTATAGAGGATAGGTGCCCAGGCGTCACCCGACACCCACCAAATCAGAATTCTGGGGATGGTGTTCTGAAATGGGTACAAAATTAACCCCCCACAAGTGAATCTCGTTAAGAATTAGTGGAGCAAGATGAAACCAAGAACCGTCTCTTGAAAAAAAAAAAAAAAAAGAACCGTCTCTTGCACCATTAGACCTCATGCCGGGGCTGACTCTTGCAACAGTCCTTCCACACCTGTAATCACCCATCCTCCCACCCCCATCTTTTTTTCCCCCTTGGCTCACTCCCTCTCACAATTCCTGGAATGGAAAATACCTCAAAGGGGCAACCTGTTCACTGGTTCATTTTTAAAATGTCATTGCAGGGGTGCCTGGGTGGCTCAGTTGGTTGAGTGTCCCACTCTTGATTTCAGCTCAGGTCATGATCTCAGGATCATCAGATCGAGCCCTGCTTCAGGCTCCATGCTCAGCGAGGAGTCCGCTTCACTCCCTCTCCCTCTGCCCTCCTCCCGCCCAACTCCTGTGTGTGCATGCTCTCTCTCTCTCTCAAAGAAACAAATCTTTTTTAAAAAAAATAAAATGTCATTGTAAATGTAAGCAATTCTGGCCTCCATAAGTAACAAAGGGGAAAAATGGAGTGCTAATGGTGGGGATAGTTTAAGGAACTCAGTTTATTCCCAGGGGCTCCATTTATCAAATCCCACTGTAACTTAATTGCATATTCACCAAAAATCATTACATTTTGGTAGTTTTTGAATTACATTACCCCTGGTCATAAAATTCCCTCCAATAAGAAATCACAGCTGTCAAGTCCAGTCTGATTAAAAGGAATGACAGATGATCTGCAGTGCTGCAGATGATGTTTTTGGCTGCCCATTACTTCATTTGAAAGATGATTAACTGATTATAAAAGGAAACCCATAGGTACAATTACAGGGCCCCACACCATAAATAATTTTAAAGGCGAGTAATCTGTATTTTTCGTGTCTTTTATTGTTTGCATACAGTTCCTTGCATTGCCTCTACCCCAAGGCATTTCAACTCTGTACTTCATGTAAAACATCTGTTAAAAATCTCACCAGTGGGGTGCCTGGGTGGCTCAGATGGTTAAGCCTCTGCCTTCAGCTCAGGTCATGATCCCAGGGTCCTGGGATCCAGTCCCACATCCGGCTCCTTGCTCAGCGGAGAGCCTGCTTCTCCCTCTCCCTCTCCCTCTGCACCTCCCCCTGCTCATGCTCTCTCTCTCTCTCTCTATCTCTCTGTCTCAAATGAATAAATTAAAAAAAAAAAATCTTAAAAAAAAAATCTCACCAGCAATGCACACCATGATCTTAAGACTAGAATTAGAGTCCTCCCTGCTAATACCTAGAATGCCTGTGTCTCGTGAAGCATGGCATTCTCTTCAAACAAGAAAGCAGGGGTAGTCTGTTCTTCCTTCCTACTGTCATACTTTTATAGTACTTGCGAGTGGCTGGGATCTTTGGTTTTAAAAAAGGGCTCCATATAATAATTATTATTTTTTAAATGGAATCTTCCAGGGCCTCCTGGCTGGCTTAGTCGGTACAGCATGTGACTCTTGATCTTGGCGTTGTAAGTTGGAACCCCACGTTGGGTGTAGAGATTACTTAAAAATAGCAATCTTTAAATGGAATCTCCCAAAGTGCTTGTTGGTGCTGTTTTCTATTTTACTTACTGTATGTCATGTGAAATATGACAGTATCCCAAAGAAAGGACTTAAATAATTTTTGGTGATGACAGCCATAGTATATTTTGATACCTTGGCTATTCAAAATTGGTAACAGCGACTTCCTAAC
This sequence comes from Leptonychotes weddellii, assembly GCF_054177405.1. Lineage (NCBI taxonomy): Eukaryota > Metazoa > Chordata > Mammalia > Carnivora > Phocidae > Leptonychotes > Leptonychotes weddellii. Next base: position 98,939,034 of record NC_138385.1, on the reverse strand, counting down.
AGCAAAATACTAAAGAAAGCCGAGGCTCAAATGTGTCTTTGGTATGTGACATGATGATAGAAAGAGAATTTCATCAAGAGGAAAATAAATAATAATGTATCTGTTCATAGAATGAAAACTGGGCTGTGAATTCTCTCTTTAAGATTTTTTATTTATTTATTAGAGAGAGAGTGAGCGAACACGAGGGGGGACAGGGGAAAGGGAGAAGCAGACTCCCCACTGAGCCGGGAGCCTGACGTGGAGCTTGATGCCAGGGCCTGAGCCGAAGGCAGATGTTTAACTGATTGAGCCACCCAAGCACCCCTGGGCCATGAATTCTGGGAAGGAAATAAAACTATGTTATAAATGTCTTTTTATATGGAATTTTCCCACTCTCTCTACTTGCACCATTGCACAGTATCTTTTTTCTCCAACAATATCTTTTTCTCCAACTATTTTTTGGGAGAAAACTATATCCACAAATGTGTCAATACATCTTCATATTTTCCCTGTAATCTTTCATGTGTATCTCCTCAAAGACCATGCACAGCAGCGAGTATAGGGAGCTAAATTAAGGAGTTTCTGTGAGGGGCATCTAGAAAATCTGAATACATCTTACCTGTATATGAAAATGCAGCATAATTTTCTCTCCTCTGATTATTGAAAGAAGATAATAGAGTGGAAAAGGTGGCAGTTATGTAAGTAAATAGGATTTTTGGAGGAACTATTTTGGAAGACACTGGCCACCTGATAATAAACAAGAGGTATACCCAGGTCCTTATGCCTTGAATGCACTTGCCCATGTGCCACCATTCCTATTTGTCCTTCTCAACCAGATTCCATTGTTTTTGATGAGGCTTCCCCTACTCCTCCCTATCCCTTCATAAATTTTTTACATTATCAACTGTATCACGTTGTATTTTAGTTGTCTCCAAGTCAGTCTTCTCTAAGCAAGTGGATGAAATTTACTTTTGCTTCCACAAAAAAACCAAAAACCAAAAGTTGGTTCTTTGAAAACATTGATAAAATCAATAAGCCTCTAGCTAGGCTAACTAAGGAAAAAAGAGAGAAGACGCAAATTAGCAATGTCAGAATTGAAAGAGGGCACATCACTGCAGATCCCATGGACATTTAAAAAATAATAAAAAAATATTATGAAAACCTCTGTGCTTACAGATATGAAATGGACCAATTCCTTGAAGGACACAACCTGCCAAATCTCACACAAGAAGAAACAATCTGAATAGGCCTATAACTATTTTTTTAAATTTTTATTTATTTATTTATTTATTTATTTATTTGAGAGAGCGAACGAGAGAGCATGAGCACGCATGCTTGAGTCGGGGAGGGGCAGAGGGAGAGAGAAGATCTCAAGCAGACTCCGAACTGAGCATGGAGCCAGACGTGGGGCTTGATCTCATGACCTTGAGATCATGACCTGAGCCAAAATCAAGAGTCGGATGCTTAACCGACTGGGCCACCCGGTGCCCCTGAATAGGCCTATAACTATTAAAGACATTGAATCAATAATTAATAACCTTCCTAAATAGGAAGCACCAGGTCCAGATGAATGGTGAGTTCTACTACCAAACATTTAAGGAAGAAGTGATACCAATTCTCTACAGTCTCTTCCAGAAGATAGAAGCAGAGGGAATACTTCCTGTTTCTGAGGCCAACATTACCCTAATATAAAAATCAGAACAGAAAAAAAAACAACAAAAAAAACCCCACAAAAACAAACAAAAAACCAGACAAAGACATTATAAGAAAACTATAGGCCAGTAACTCTCATGAACACAGATGCAAAAATCCTCAACAAAATATCAGCAAATTGAAACTAACAATGTATAAAAAGAATTATATACCATGAGCAAGTGGGATTTATCCCAGGTAAGCAAGGCTGCGTCAGTGTTTGAAAATCAGTGTAATCAATCACATCAATAGGCTAAAAAAGAAAAATCACATGATTGTTTCAATAGATTGAGAAGAAGCATTTAACAAAAACCAATACCCATTTATACGGGAACTCTCCATACCTTCCGTTCAATTTTGCTGTGAACTGAAAACTACTCTAAAAACTAAAGGTTATTGGAGTGCCTGGGTGGCTCAGTGGGATTGAGAATCGCATCTCAGTGGGGAGTCTGCTTGGAGACTTTTTCCCTCTGTCCCTTCTGTGAGTCAGGCACGCGTGGGCAGTGCTTGCTCTCTCTTCCTCTCTCTCTCTCAAATAAATAAATAAATGTTAAAAAAAAAATTAAGCCGTGTCTTATTTAAAAAGTAAAAAAAATTAAAAATAAAGGCTATTAAAAATCAATTAAATCACCACTTGCTTACGAATCAACTCTTTCTTTGTTAAAGAGCTTTCCCCTCAAGGCATTATGCGTCTCCTTTGGGTTTGGTTTGAATGAGCTGTCTCTTCTCTGCTGGTTGAATCAACTTTATCACATTTTGAAACACAACCAAAATTTCTGGGCACATTCTTCCAACTGGAGCTCAGAGCCACATGTGACCTGGACATCCACGATGATTTAATTAAGCTGCCTTTGTTATTTCTGCGGTGGTACAGAGGGGAGGCAGTATTCTTTAGGTACCGACAGGCGTTTTGCAGCTCTGCGCTTAGCAAGCTCTTGGTGTAGGTGGCTGATAAGTGGGGAGCATGTACAAAGTTGGCAGCAGCACTGCACACGAAAGCAGGGTCTGATGTGGTGGGAGGAAGGGTATTGTGAATTTTGCACGATCGCTTCTCCTTCACTTGTCAGTCAAGCATGACAGACGATGATCCGCCTTGTCATCTGTTTCCCCTCCCTCTAAAGAGGACCATTTGGGTGCATCTGCAGTAAGTGTTTCCAAGTTGAACTAGGCGTGTGCCAAATGTTGAATGGTGATTCCCAAACTTTAGCGTCCATCCGAATCACCCGGAGTGCTTCTTACAATTGGATCCGGGGCCCATCCCCAGAGCGTCTGATTCATTAGGTCTGGGGTTAGGCCTGAGAATTTGCATTTTTAACAAGTTTCCACACGATGCCAATGCTGCTGGTCTAGGGACTACACCTTAAGAACTTCTTCTCCATGGGGTACCTGGCTGGCTCAGTCGGAGGAGCGTGCGCCTCTTGATCTCGGGGTTGTGGGTTCGAGCCCCACGTTGGGTGTAGAAATTACTTAAAAAAATAAAATCTAAAAAAAACCCAAAAAACTTCTGCTCTAGAAGAGGGTTCACCTTCTTCTGAGGAAGAACTCAGTAGAAGGTGTTAAGACACCATAAAGTAGCATATATGTTTATCTGACTTTTTATTAATGGATACAAAGCTCAGAACATTTTGTCTTGAAAGAAAATATAATGAGTGTTCCAGATTTAAAAAATAGAGTGTGCATCTTCCTTTTAAGGCATTGGCAAAAATGGTACGAAATGAGAACAAAGAGCCAGCAGAAGGTGGAGAGCAATGTCAAATATGACAAATGGGAACTTTTGGTGCCTGGTTCCCAAATCAGTTCTTAGGTTTTGCACCTATTCGTTTGTCTCTGGATTGCTAGATGGTTTTCTCAGTTGTGCTATGGATTCTATGCAACACATGGACTCTATGCAACACATAATAAGCTTCTAGAATAAATCTATTAACTTCAAAAACTTTGTCATTTTCTTTCTTTTTTTTTTTTTAAGATTTTATTTTTAAGTAATCGCTACACCCAATGTAGGGCTCGAACCCGCAACCCTGAGATCAAGAATTGCATGCTCTACCGACTGAGCCAGCCAGGCGCCCCTGTCATTTTCTGAATATGGCTTGATGACCCTCTTGAATTGTTGCTAACTAATCCCTTTTTTTCCTGCAGAATATTATCAAACATTCCTTTAATGTCAAAAATGTCTAGGTGCTGTACATTCAGTTATTGCAACGGACATCCCTGCCTTTAGGGCCCCGGGCCAGTGTGAAATAGCAGGGGAAAGAGTAGTTGCCAGGGGATTTATGCTAACTGGATAATTTGAAAAGTGTGTCTTTGGTAAAAGGCTGACCAATAGAGGCACGTGAGATCTATATTTCTTTTTTCCATAACCCGGCATGTGGGTGGTATGTTACAGTGTTATAGTGAAAGCAAGTCTCAGATCAGGGTTCGTATAGATGTTAGTGAAATGGCAAAAAAGAAAGGAGAAGAAAAAAAGAACAGATTTGCTACCTATTCCTTGTGAGGTTAGCGACGTCCCTGCACAGTACCTGCCTGAAGAGTCCGCTTGGAAACAGACCTGGTGTCAGGCGTGTGGCCGACCGGGCACCGAGTCCTCTGTGTCCGGTGGGTAGTGGGTGAGGGTGAGGGGTGGGCGCAAGACCAGATGGTCTGGCAGAAATGAGAGTATCGCTCGCACACGGCTGTTCAGCTGCTGGTTTTGCCCACTTCCGATTCTTGTCTCATGCAAGGGCAGTAGGGTCTGCGTTGTCTTCCTGGCTATCGTATTTCTGCAGCACCACCCATTTCTTTGAGAACGAGGTCTGACACCCCTTGTGCTGATGACCGAGCCTCTGGTGTGGATTTAGATAACACAGTTGAAGTGTGGATTCCTGTTTAGGGGCTCTTAAATCTGACCTAATTAGCTTTAGGATATGGGTTAAAATTAACTTAGGTACCCATATACATATCACCTTTTTGTTCCAGTTGTAAAAGAAAGCTAGAAGAGGTGAGGCATACAGTTCTACAGGGGAACCACAGAGAGACTTAAAACAATTCGGGGATGGCTGCCCCAGTATCAAGCGTACATGTTACAGGTGTTGGAGGTAAAGAAAGAAGTCTGGGGACTATTAGTGGTTACTGAAGTATCATTATATAAAATCTGGATGTTCTGTGTATGATTTAAGTTAGTATTAAAGTAAATGTTATAAAAGCGATCTTTTTTTAAAAGATTTTATTTATTTATTGGAGAGAGAGAGTGAATGGGAGGGAGAAGGAGAGGGAATCTGAAGCAGACTCCACACTGAGCACAGAGCCCAATGTGGGGTTCGATCCCATGACCACGAGACCATGACCTGAGCGGAAACCAAGAGTCGGACACTCAACTGACTGAGCCACTCAGGCGCCCTAAGAAGTAGTCTTAGTGTTTTCTGTTTTTTTTTTTTTTTTTTAACTAAATGCTGCCCCCAGCATGGGGCTCAAACTCACGACCCTGAGTTCAAGAGTCATATGCTCTAGTGACTGAGCCAGCCAGGTGCCCCAATTTTAGTGTTTTTTAATTCCATCTTGAAGACCCAGGATTTTAGATTCTTTAAGGGGAAAAAAAAAAAAAAAGAGCTAACGAGAGCAAAGCCATGCTGAAAAAGCCGGATGGATCTTTTTCAGAGGGAATACTGTTTCTTTTCACACTTTCCTATTCCGAGCATAGCACTTGGATAGTGCTGATAGCAAGCCCTGCATTTAATCCTTGAAAACAATGACAACATCAAATGAAGTTCCCAATGCTGGCTTTCCCCTTTATCCGAGATCATTTAATTTGCCAAATAATTTGCATGAAAGACTGAGGCTGAAAGGTTAATAGAAGTCATGTTGCCTTTGGCTTAATTCTGTCCTTTCTCTTTATGCCATTTGATGGGCAGCTCCAACTTTTAAATTCAATGTCATGACCACATATATGTGTGTGTGTGTCTATATACATACGAGTGTGTTTGTGAAATACTGTATAGATTTTCTGGTTTTTAAAAAAACACGGACTATACAGGCAGGTGAGTCAAAATTAAAATGAACTTGGAGAAGTGATTTATTTATTTCACCTAATTTTAAATTTTATTTTATCTCAAACTCTCAAATTTACTGGCTGGTTGTCTGGGAGTGCACTAATGTATAAATATCAATCCAAATAATAGGTTATTGGGACAGTGGGATTGTTTTGGGGTCCAAAAGACTACCTGCATGGGGGCACCCGGCTGGCTCAGTCAGTAGAGCATGCGACTCTTGATCCCAGAGTTGTGAGTTCAAGTCCCTCTCTGAGCATGGAGCCTACTTAAAAAAAAAAAAAAAAAAAGAAGGGCAAAAGACCACCCGCATGTTTGGTAGTTTTCTAGAAGGACTCCTGGGGACTCAGCATAGAATCGTGTGTATAGTTTTATTTATTTACTTACTACTGCTCCACAGCAAGGATGCGCATTGGAACCAGGGAGGGGAAGAGGCACAGGCAGGGTCTGGAAAAATCCATGCACAAGCTTCTTTCGCTGTCCCTGAATGAGGCCACACAGAGTGCTCTCTCCCCCAGCAGGACAATGCTCACGTCCTGTATGGTATTTCTGCCTTTTAGGAAAGGTCATCTGAGACTCAGTGCCTAGGGGTTTTAATGGTGTTCGGTCACACCATCACAAGGTCCGGCCACTATTACTGAAATTCAGGATTCCCCCAAGGAAAGCAGGTGTTTCGAGCCCCAGGTGGGCAAAACAACCTGCTAGCATAGGGAACTTTTCTGAAACTGAGATCCCAGAAGCCAGCCAGGGGCCAACCCTGCAAGCTGACCTGCCTTAAGATAACAAACAGCTCAGGCCAACTAGGTTAACCCTTTCCTGCAGAGATGTATACTTGTTAAAAATGCTGTATTATCTTTTGTGTAACAATCTATAAATGTATGCTTGTTTGAATAAATGTATCAGACCATCAGCATCTTGAGGGCAGATATCACAGCTTATTTATCCGTATTTCGCTGGCACCCAGCATGACAGATAGACCTGAAGAGAAACATAAAGATTGTTTCTGGAAACATTCTGGAAATGTTCTGGAAACATGAATGAATGCATCAGTGGCAAGTGGGGTTTTAGTCCTGTGTGTAAACTAAAAGTTGGATATTTGTTAGATTATAATTTAACTGTGGGTATAATTTAGAGTCGATAAAATTCGTATTTTCTACACAGAATTCTGGCAGTCTGGCCACAGTAATCTGAATGTGACCTCATTTCTAGATTCTCCAAGCTCTATTTTCTGACTTCCGAGCAGGGTGTGTAGCGCCGGTCACAGACATCACTGAGGGCGAGGATGGGGGTGGTCCTTCTGTGGGTCACAGGGCTGCCTGCTTTGGCCTGGGCCCTGTCGCCCTCACATTCATCCTCCGGTTTTGGTTTTGGACGGAGCAAACGCTTATCACAGGATGAGCTTCCATTTAGGGCACAATATCACAGTAATCACATCAGCGATGAGAAAAGGAAATAGGAGAAGAGGATATGGCCGTTTACCCGCCGCGTCTGGACCAGTGGATGCTCTGGACTGTTTGCAGGAGCCTGAATCAGATTTAGTACAGACTTCTCATCCAGAATCTCTGTTGCTGCAGAAAGAAGCTATGTGTGTGTGTGCGCGTGCACGCACATGTGTGTGTACACACACGTATATTAAAAGGAGCATGGAAATGTGTGGCCACTTAAGGATAGAGTACAGGGGCTCCTGGGTGGCTCAGTCATTAAGCGGCTGCCTTCGGCTCAGGTCATGATCCCAGGATCCTGGGATCGAGCCCCACATCGGGCTCCCTGCTCCGCGGGAAGCCTGCTTCTCCCTCTCACACTCCCCCTGCTTGTGTTCCCTCTCTCGCTGTGTCTCTCTCTGTCAAATAAGTAAATAAAACCTTAAAAAAAAAAAAGATAGAGTACAAATTGTTTATGAAACAGAGCCTCTGAATAGAAAATAAGCAGACATTTGAATCTGTGTTTCTTTCTTTCCCTTTTTAAGTTTAATTATCTAGGGGCGCCTGGGTGGCTCAGTTGGTTAAGCATCTGCCTTCCGATCAGGTCATGATCTCGGCATCCTGGGATCGAGCCAGCCCTGCCGGGATCCCTGCTCAGCGGGGAGTGTGCTTCTCCCTCTTCCTCTGCCCCTCCCCTTCACTTGTGCTCACTCTCTCTCTTAAATAAATAAATAAAATCTTTAAAAAAATAAATTTATCTAGAATGCAAAGAGAAACACACTTAAAATTGAATTGAATTGTTACGAAAGTTAGGAGCCTCTTTAACTTTCTACGAACTGTCCTTACAGATATGTAAGAAACACTATTATCGAGCCCCATCATGAAATGGAATATTCTAGTGTTAAAAGGTAGACCGAGGCACATTAAAAATAGGTTCAAACTGGGTAGTACCAAACTGGAAGTGATTAGGAACGGTGCTTGACAGAAGCCAGGGGAAAGAATTATATAGAGAAAGTGTGGAAGCAAAGAGAGGAAATTATTATTTTTTTTTTTTAAGAAAGGAAATTATTGATTGGCTATCGCTTCAAGCCTGGTTGGCTGTTTGTGACCGGTTGTCCTTAGGTATTGATTTCACGATGCAGAGGCTTAGAGTTTGGTTTGTTGACATAGGCCACCAGAGCATTAGAGCCACCTCAGCTTAATGGCCTCCTTGTTTCATTAATTTGTTTTTAAAGATTTTATTTATTTATCTGACAGCGAGAGAGGGAACACAAGCAGGGCGAGTGGGAGAGCGAGAAGCAGGCTCTCCGCCGAGCAGGGAGCCCGACGCGGGGCTCGATCCCAGGACCCTGGGATCATGACCCGAGCCGAAGGCAGACGTTTAACCGACTGAGCCACCCAGGTGCCCCCTTGTTTCATTAATTTAATATTAGTTTATCACACATTACAGTTTAACAGAACTTAGCATGTATGTCTCACATGTATCACTTCTTTTCGAATACATATATTTATGTATTTCTTACAGATTACTCTTGGGGTTTTCTCTGAATGTGAAGAGCATATCTGTACTCCTTTGCTGAAACGGGTCTTGGGAAACAGCAAAATGACCATGAGTGGACTCTGGGTCTTCAGGGGTAACCCCAAGAGAGCTTACTCATGATGTTTTAAGCTTTCATTTCCTCATTCACGAAATGGGGTTATTTAGACCAAACAGAGATTCTTTTACCAACTGCGAAATGCTACCGCAAGAGATTACTGCTGTTGGCATAGCGCTAGCAATTAGACATTTGGCACCCCCAGAAATGTGTTCGCTCTTGGTTGTCCGCTGGGTTTCCATTGATCGCTTGCTGTGCAGAACCAGGGAGGCTGGGAGAAGGTGGAAAAGAGAAACGGGCGCATGAGTTGAGTGGAAGCTGAAGTTAGGCGCCGACGAAGGTAAGCTTGCTGATGGCGCTTCTGGGTACTCAAAGACCCTGCTGCACCATCTGGCTGTGAATGTAATTTCCTTGTGCGTGGGTTGAGGGTGATTTTAGTACCTAGAAAAGATTATTTGAGGGCAAGCTTTTGGACTAATTTGGTAAGCTGTATATTCAAGTTATGTATTCAAAATCCGGTGTCTTCCTTTTAAAAAAAAAATTAAATCTAGCAAAATTTCATAGTCACTTTTAGGAAGACTTATAATTAAATTCCTTCATACATTTAAAATGGCATTTATGTATTTCTCTGACATTCCCTCAGGTGTCTAAGAAATCCTTCCAAGTATTTAAATTACTCTTATAATGCTAATGTTTTAAACTTACAGATAAAAGTGTTTGGTTCTCTTAAATGTTCCAGCCCCATTTACAGACTGTCTTTTAGCATATAAATCCAAATCTAAACGAGTTACTCAAGGACACATTTTATTTTATTTTTAAAGTTTATTTATTTATATATTTATTGAAGTCGTCTCTACACCCAGTGTGAGGCTCAAGATCAAGAGTCGCACACTTTCGATGAGTCAGCCAGGCGCCCCTCAAGTACGCATTTTAAATTAGAATTCTAAGACCAGATTAGCTCATCTCTATGCCAAATTCTCTTAAGTAATAAAAAGTGCTTATAATGGTAAATATATACAGATTAACTCTAAACCTAATACAAGAATATTAATACTGTGGGATTGATTTATTCCATCATTTCTACACTTGATTCTCAACCTTCCTGGGGTTAAAAGACATCCAATAAGGAAAAAAATCATTCTCACCAAGGCAAATTGGGCCTCCCATCTCCATTCACCCCGTTTTTCCTTCAGCCAGGGAGGCACAGGGCCTGGTCTTTATTCATTCTCGTGCCACTGATGAGAAATACCGATCGCTAGTAATAGCCCTAGTTCCTGACCAGTGTTTCTCCAACTTTCACGTACACACGCATCACCTGGGCATCTTGTTAAACCGAAGCTTTTGATTCTGAAGGTCTGGGAGGGCCCGTGATTCTGCATTTCTCACCAGCTCCCGGGTGATGCCTAAAGGGCTGGTTCCAGTGGCATTTTCCATGCTTCTTCCAGCTGTGCACAGAGGACTTCCTCCCCCACAGAGATATCTAACTGCCCTCCCAGTGTGATTGGTTTCCCCCACAGAGATATCTAACTGCCCTCCCAGTGTGATTGGTTTTCCATTTCTTTGACTTGCTTAAGACTTTCAAATGTCATCCCCATTAGACCTGCTGACTTCTCCTGGCTTTGTGTTTATGTGTTGGCATAAAATTAAAAGAAACCTGAAGATGAAAATTACTCTGACTCACTTAGAGCGGAAAAAATAATTGTTTTGAAATAAATGCATAGAAATAAGTCACTAGGAAAAAACAGATTAGAAAGAATGGGGATAAGGTTGCCAGAGTAATAACTTGAACTCTCTTGAGTTTTAGAAATATACACTAAAGCATTTTTTGAAGTTGGTTCCTGTATCTAAGTGACTTTTTTTAGATTGTTTTTAGATACTTTGTACTGATTGAAGATCTTCATACAGATGCAGGGTTTGGGGGGTTTGTTTTGTTTTAACACAATGGCTGTGTCTTCTCTCCCCTCCCCACTGAGTCCTTATTTGATTGTCTGGCAATGCGGCTTTGCTGGGTGACTTTTTCTGTCTGTTATATGAGAAGCGAGCCATCTCATAGAGCCAGCTTTATTTAAACTAACTAGCGCCGGGCCCAATTTCTCACTAACATTTCTTTACTCAATAAATTAGGCAATTTAAATTTTCGGAACAAGAGGCCTGGGTAATGTAGCTCTGGTACCCGCCTGGCCTGCTGGGCGGTTAAATTTGCTAGTCTACTAGAAATAGATCCTCATTGGGTGTTCACAGGAGTGTATTTGTGTACAGCTTGCCCACACTAGGTATCTGTGTTTAGATTTGCAGGTATTTTCACCCAGCTATTCCACTTCTAGAAATCTGCCCAAAGAATTTACTGGACAGGCGTGCAATTTTGTTCAAGGATGCTCAGTGTGGTATTGTTCACTATAGCAAAATATTAGAAACTACCTAAATAACCATCAGCGTGGAACATTCATGTGGTTGGAATAATACGCGTTCATTACAGATCCATATTATCATCATGGAAAAGAGCTATGATGCATTGTTGAAAGAATAAAGTGGGCTACGACGAAGTTGTTACAGTGGGATCACATTGTTGCCCCCCAAAATAATGTGTGTATTAAATTTTCAAAACAAAGTAAAATGACTCTTATGCAGATATAAAATGGACACATGTTAAACATTTTATTCAACTCATTATGAGTGAGGGAATCAATAAGATGTTAGAACAGTTCAAAGGAGAATTCAGGGAATCCGAAGAACAAACATGTTTATGGATCAGGAATAGTGAAGTGAATTTGCCAAGGGTTGTAAAACTGGCTTCTTCAGCAGGGAGAAAGGGAGTTGGTTGCACCTGCACCTTCCGGACCTCATTTGCTTGTCTGTAGCAAAGTATTATTTTGCACTGCTTCCAGTTATGTACGCTTCCAGCCTTGCAAAATAGTTCAAACAAAAGATGCAGAGCCACCGTACTATCAGAATCAGCTTAGAAAGGTGTTCTAAAGTTTAGTGCCTAAACAATGCGTAAGTTTTTCTTAAAAGACAACTTTTCCCCGTGTGCATATATATATATATGTTAAAGTCTGAAATGAGAATAGAAACATTTTAAGTTGTCCTCTATGGATGGTAAGGTTTTGTGTTACTACTTTTGAATTTATGGATTTCAGTGTTTCTGTAGTTTCACAGTATTTCTAAAAGAGCATGTGATATTTCTTATCATCGGAAAAAATGAACCCCTACTTCCATATGGCACAACAACTAGAAACCCTGCTCTCCTGTTTCTGCTAAATCCTTCAACAGCAACAACAAAAGCAATGACTGAGCCACGGACGTGCTGCCTGTAGGGTGATGTGATTAAGATAATAGCCTGAGAGTAGGGGCAGAAAATGTGGGGTGGTCCACAATCCCCTTGCTAACCTGCTATTTCTGGTGGGTCCTCCAATCGATTGCTTTGTGTTCAGTCCTAGAATAGTCCCACTTGCAAGAGATGGTGATGCAACCAAGGTGCGTTGGCATGCCAGAGGTGCTTTGAGCTCTAACGCTCAATGAATGAAGTGCCAAGAAGCTAACGTTTTTTGTTGAGTCCGGAAGAACCCCGTTGGCTAATGAGCAACTTCCGGGTGGGAGAGGGGAGAAGGACAGTGGCTCCGCATGGTGTGTCAGAAGGGAAGCTGTTTCCCATAACTGTGTGATGACGTTTATTAACGAAGAGATGTTTCTGAGTTCAGGCAACCTCCTTCGCGTTAATGTGCTTATTTATAGAACTCACTTGAAAATTAAACAGAGCTGTTTCTTTCCCCAGTTGTTGCAAAGAGCTAATAAACATGCTGATGGCTTATATTATTTCATAAGTATTTGCCTAGGTATCGATTATTGCCCAGAGATTTGTTGTCTTTCCCTGCTCTAGGCGTTGTTTTCTTTCTTTCTTTCTTTTTTTTTTTCCTCCCTCTCAGGCCATTGTGCTTCTGGCTATAATCCTCCGGTCCTTACAGCCTGCCAAACTGCAACGCCTCTCGGGTGCGCCAGGTTTTCCTTATAATCCTCATCCTCACTGATGAGAGATTTGCAGAGAAGTTGGCCCACACGTGCAGTACAGTGTGTATGTCATGGACAGTGCACATGGAACATTTTGGATAACCCTAGAAGGTTATATTCATCGCCCATTGTATGAGAATGATTAAGATCACGTCAATAATTAAACAACAGTCTCTTGCCCTTCTTTGGTTTAGCTCAGAGCTGTGTGTGTGTTGGTGCCAAAATACTTTTGTTGAATGGATGAACTGAATAATGTTGACTTATATCAAGCTATGTGTCACCTTTCTGGAGTAGCCCTGTGTGGCTATGTAAGCATCCTGCTCTTTGAAGGAATAACTTCGCCTGTAAGAAACACTTGGGGGACCGGTGTTCACATTTGATTTGGAGGTTTCGTTGTAAAAACACTGCATCTGCTACGGTGCTGGGCCTACTTCCCAGCATGCTCAGGGCACCAGCCCTTGGGGCGGGACTGGCCTTAGGAGAGAATGAGCAAGACGGTCTTGGATGGGGCGCCTGGGTGGCTCAGTTGGTTGGGCAACTGCCTTCAGCTCAGGTCATGATCCTGGAGTCCCAGGATCGAGTCCCACATCGGGCTCCCTGCTCGGCTGGGGGTCTGCTTCTCCCTCTGACCCTCTTCCCTCTCGTGCTCTCTGTCTCTCATTCTCTCTCTCTCAAATAAATAAATAAAATCTTAAAAAAAAGAAAAAGAGGGTCTTGGATGCCTCTACTGGGTGGAATAGTGTGTGTCCCCCCCCCCCCACCACCACCAAGATTCATGTTCTGGTAACCACAAATGTGACCTTATTTGGAAATAGGTTCTTCGCAGATGGAATAAAGGTAAGATGAGGGCGTATGGCTTTAACCACGGGCTCTGACGTAATGACAGCGAAAGAGAGCCTGTGAAGACAGGGACACGGAGACACCAAGAGAAGGAGACAGAGATGGAGACCAGAAGTAATGCAGCTGCAAACCAGGGATCTCCCGCAGCTACTAGAAAATGGGAGGAGACAAGGAAGGATTATTAATCTAGGATTTTTCCCTGGAGCCTTCAGAGGGAGCATGGCCCTGCTGACACCTTGAGCTCAGACTTCTGGCTTCCAGCCTGCGAGAGAACAAATGTCTGTTGTTTGAAGCCCCCTGATTTTGGGTCATTTATGGCAGCCCTAGGAAACTAATACAGTGTCCCCTACTTCCTGGCGATGTCCCCCTTTCTTCCTTAGTGTCTGGCACTGCCCGGGTCTCCCACGCCCTTATCTTATAGCTTCGCCCGTGTATGAGTCAAGGTTGAATAAGGTAAGCAGAAACCACTCTGGGTGTATTGAGCAGGAAGGGACTGAATATAGAGAATTACTGGCTTGTGCACTGTGGGGAGAATAGCGATCAAAAGTCAGGGAAACCTTTCTAGTGTCCAGAACTCGGGAAGTACAGGGAAGGCAGGGGACCACTACCTGGGATTTCAGCAGCCTTCAGCACTTACTGGGGTGACTTGCAGGAAGCTGCTTGGAAGATCCGAGCAAAACTCTGCTTTGATGAGCCGTCCTTGCGCACACGTCTATTCCTGCTGCTGTCAGTGAACAGTCTTCGCTCTCTGCCCCTACCACGTCTCTGGGAATGACTTTCATTGGGAGAATGTAAATGGAGCCTTGCTGCTAAGGGATGCTGGGAAATGTAGTTTCCAGGCTTCCAGCCCCGTGACACTATGGAAAGGGTTGAAGGGCAGGGACAGAACTCACTATGGGAGAGGATATCCTGCTTACCCATCTTAATTTTGTTCCCCTCAAAACCAGAACAAAAGTACTTGCTTCTCTGAAGGATTCTGATGACCTATTCATTTACACCAAGCCATTAAGAACCAATAATACTTTAAAATGTTTGTTCTCCCACAACTATTTGCACGTTAGTAAGCCCAAAGATTTAATTCAAGGAAGTGAATCAATTTATTTGACACCTAGTTGGGACGGGGCCACACCAACAGCAGTGTTTTCTGAGGAGTCCTCAGAGATAGAAAGGAATCATAGGTGGAAATCTGTGCTCTTCAGGCTCTTAATCCAGTTTGGCTTTCTCTTTGTGCACGTACTGACATTTGGTTCCATTGCTCTCCTTTTGTTTTTATTCAAATCCATAGGTGAGAGACACATTCATTCTATTCTGGGTAAATGGTGAAGTTCCTCTAAATAGTCTATTAGTAGTGGATATCAGTGGGGCAGCTCTACTGCCCATCCCCCACCCCCCACTCCCACCTGCTGTCTTTCCAGGGCACATCGCGTGCAGTGTCTAGAGACATTCTGGTGTTCACAACTGGAGTAGAGGGGATGCTGCTGGTCTTGAGTGGGCAGAGGTCAGGGATGCTGCTAAACATCCTACAGTGCATATAGGACAGCCCCACAACGCAGAATGATCCAGCCCCAAATGTGGTTGCAGGGAAAAGATGAGGTAGATCTTGATTATTGTGACCCTTTTCCAACCTCGGTCATCTTTAATGCTGCTGCCCCCAGTGTTGTCCGATGGTCCCCTGCCTTAACCCCTTCACTGTCCTCTGATGTAGGTGGCCTGCCGGAAGGTGAGGCCAGCAGTCTGCCCCTGGCCGCCCAGTGCAGAACCAATATGCCGGCAGTGTGTCTGCCTCTCTCGGAACCCCTCTTTGGGTTGGTTCCATTCTGAGATCCCCACTCCTTCAAAGCCTTCTTCCTCCCACAGTCTGGAAACAGCCTGTCACTTTGCCTGAGTTTTCTGAAGGGTCTCGGGATCTCATCACATGGCTGAGAGGCTTATTCTCTTCTCTTCCCTTATCGCTCTCCCCTTCACCCCTGCCCTTTGCCAAATGATCTGTGTCTTGACATTTTAAATGCTCTCATCCTCACTGCCTCCGCCGGAGCAAAGCTGATGCTGTAGAAATCTGCTCTTCTCCCCAAATCCCACCCTGCTCATTCACACACACTTAGTCCCCGATGCCCAGGCTGTTCTCCTGAATTTGCACAGGTTGTAAATTGCCCCATTTGTGAATTGGGCTAATTGTCCTCATTTGTTCATTTGCTTCATGCTGGAGGAGCCCCTTCTCTGGGTTACTGAAGACTCAGTTCTTAGAGGGCAAACACCAGGTCCCCGTAGTGCTCTGCCACCACCCCGGACACCAAGTCGGGGCTAATTCGATGCTAAGGAAAGACGATCTGATGGTGACAGTGATGATCATCCAGGCTGGGAGGGACCTTAGAAAGCCCTGAAACCTGTTCCCAGTGCTCGCAGGCGGACTGCGTCACATCATCCAAGACAGATGACGATCTGTCCGCTTTCAGAGAGTTTCAGAGAGGAAAATTTCACAACCTGTTCCAGCATTTAACTGCCGGCTCTGAGATGTTTCCCTCTATCTAACCTACATCTCCGGCCTCTTAAGGAATCAACATTGTGGAAAAATATAGAGGAATACACTTTGAAATATGAGTTAAGATTTTCTTTATACATAAGAAATTTATACAGTACCGTGGCCCTTCAAGTTAAGAGGATTTTTATTTTTATCCGAAAAAATTGCTAAGCGAGGGCTTTTGGCAAAGGGGATTGGAATTCAGAATACATGAGTAGCTTGAAAAGATGATAGATTGGGTGAGGTAAGAAAAAAGAGTTTAATTCTTTCTCTTTACTCTCAGGGTGTTCCCTCACAGCTGACTTCGAATGCCCAGAGCTCTTGGAGGATGACTCACATATTGGGGTGTTTATTCCTCTAAAGACGTCATCTCCTTCTGTATTAAAATGGTGCATTGTACTGTTTCCTTCGTAACTTCCTACAGGGCAGCTGTTAAATTATGCGACTTCACAGGGCACTTCTGTCTACCTCAGCATTTCCCCTTTCAGCGTAGAAAGGAATTTTCAAGATTTGTGCAGTTTATTCAGCAAACAAGGATTGAGCTTCTCTCGTGTGCTCTGGCACCGTGTGGGCTAATTATAGAATCAGAGAAGAAGACGCTGTCTTGACCTGGAAGGGGCTTTAGAGAGTCGAGCAGGGAATTTAGACATGTAAATAAGGAAGTTCGGGAAAGGCCTGTGGGCTCTGGGTATCAGGGTGCACAAGATAAAATGGGAAACATTTGGTATATAACTTTCTAGTAAGTATACTTTTCTGCATTCTTCAAGAACATATGCCTTTAAACCAAGATAAACCTGGTGACAAATTTGGTCGTCGTGGCTGTGTGATCTTTCTGAGCCTCAGAATCTACCCTTCCAAATGGAAAGAAATCGTATGTGCCTTAAAGATCGTTGTGATGATTAAATTAGATCAAATTAAGTTGAGTTAAATTAAATTAAATGAGATAACTGGCTTTAAAAGTGCTAAGCAAAGGGCCTAATACTGGGTAGGTTCTTTATAAATGTCATTTCTATCTTCTCTGTCTGATGATTCAAAGATATCAGAAAGGACTTTTATTCTTTTCTTGGGGGGGAGCAGGTCACCTCCTGGTTTCAAAACTACCTTCCTGCATGTGGGGACCCTCCCAAGTCATGAGGCAGAGCCCACCCTACCATAAAATCTGAAGATGCCACAGACTCACCTTTCCAGCTTCCTTCAAGGCAGCCAGGGGTGGGGCATGTGGCCAGCCAGACACACCCACGCCTGTCCTTGAATTAGTGGCTCTCGGTCTGGAGAAGCAGGGGCCACAAGAATCCATTCTGATGCTAAGTCACGTTGGTTGTAGCCAGTGTCTGTGGTCCTTAGAGGTCTCAATGGCTGTAGTTCTAGCAAAGGCAGCTCAAGTCCACACTGGTAGCGTCCACGGTGCAAGTTTCAGTGTCTGTCCTCAGTGGTGGAAGGAGCGGTGTCTTTAGTATTTCGATCTGTGATGTGACTATTTCTTTTAAAGATTTTTAAATTTATTTGTTTGAGAGCGAGCGAGTGAGACAGAGCAGGAGCAGGGGCGGGGGGAGAGGGAGAAGCAGACTTCCCGCTGAGCAGGGAGCCCGACATGGGGCTCGATCCCAGGACCCCGGGATCATGACCTGAGCGGAAGGCAGATGCTTCACCAACTGAGCCACCCAGGCGCCCCTGTGATGTGACTTTTAATGTTGACCTTGGGAGCATTGCCTCCAACCACGGGTCTCAAGACCTTCGTGAACAGCTTTCATGAACAACCATATTTCCTTTCATTAATTCCTTTGAGTTTATTTTTTTTTAAGTTTATTTATTTACTTAAGTAATCTCTACACCCAACGTAGGGCTCGAACTCAGAACCCCAACATCAAGAATTGCACGCTCTTCCAACTGAGCCAGCCAGGTGCTTTGAGCTTATGTTATCCACATCTTGTTTTTGATGCTCACAACTCGAACTGGACTGAGAAAAATATTGTTATAATTGTCATAATAAGATTTTGGGTTATGTAGTGATATCTTATATGCTATCAAAGAAGGAAAGACTGTTCCATTCTATATTAAATTGACCCTTTCGACCATCCTTTCTTACTTAGTTTGCATTTTCTGTTTTTCAACCCTTCCTACATCTTTCTTTATTGTTACGTGTCATTTCTTATTAGAAAACTAACAGTGTCCCAGGTTCTCTATTCTTTTAATGCCAGATCAACATGAAAGGGAGATATACCTTGTAGAATTGCCAAAACCTACAATGCCATATGCAGAGAGAAAAACAGTTGTGACTTTCTGTTTTTGGCGTGAAAAGCAATGCCTCACTACTCTTCATCAATATTCTATTTTAAAACCTGACTATTAAGCCCCAACGCTCTTTGCTGTAGATAGAAATTTTTCAATATTTTAACCAAAGCTGTGAATTAGAAAAAAGAGTACCTCTTTAGTTAAAAAAACAACAACAGGGGTGCCTGCTGCTGGCTCAGTCAGTAGAGCACTCGACTCTTGATCTCGCAAGACCTACAGTGGGCATAGAGCTTACTTAAAAAAAAAAATTTAAACAACAACACACAGTTAATCAAAAATAAATTTCCAAGGTTTTGTTTTATAATGCACTGGCAGTGTATTATACTATCACTGGACTAACCTTTTTGCTAATAACAATTATAAATTCAGAATCATAAACTGTAAAAACAATTATTTGAAAGCTGTCTGGAGAACAACAGAAGCAAGCAGGAACTGCAGGGCATATGACCCTTCACAGACGAGGATCACATTAGGTGAGATGCACACTTAACTCTTCTCAGTGGACAATGCTTCCCCATTCATGTAGCACACAGGAATAGACCTCAAGCAGAAAGTGACATTGTAATTAAGTGAAGGACTCAGGGGGTGAGAGTTCAGGGCTGCTGAAACACCTGGAAATTGAGAGGGAATCCTGGAAAGGGGGAACCCTAAAACCTACATACAGATCTCTGGTTGGTTCCTAAACTGTGCTTGTGCAGGTGTGGCTGCAAGAGACACAACAGAAAACAGTAGTTGGGAAGTTAAAGACCTGAGCAGAGATTTTGCCAGCTGCCTGGTGCTGGGAAAACAGAGATCGGAGGACAAGTCCTGCCAAGTGATAGGAGTTTGGTAAACACTTACAGGTTTTCATTGGAGACCTAGAGGAGCCGCCTAGGAGTAGGGACTGTGTTCAGGAATGAGGACCATGCTCTTGAAATAAGGACAAAACTGAAATAGAACCATCCTAAGAGACCTAAAAACCAGTCCTCTATAGAATTAAAGTGATCCTCTAGTAATATAATTGCCTGCTACAACAAAAATTAACATTCTTCAGAGGAAGATAACAGAACCCAGGCGGTATACAACATATCATCAGTAATGTCAGTATGTAATTACAAATTACTAGGCATGTAAGAGCCAGGAAAATGTAACCCATGATCAAGAAAAAAATCAATAGCTGAAGATCCACCTGTCACCCAGATGTTGGAATTAGCCAACAGGGGCTTTAAAATAATTACTATAATGTGTTTAAAACATTTTTTTAAAAAGATTTTATTTATTTATTTATTTGAAAGAGAGAGAGAGAGCACAGAGGGAGAGGGAGAAGCAGACTTCCCGCTGAGCAGAGAGCCCAATGTAGGGCTCGATCCCAGGACCCTGAGATCATGACCTGAGCCGAAGGCAGACACTTAACTGACTGAGCCACCCAGGCACCCCACTGTGTTTAAAAAATTATAGGAAGGGGTGCCTGGGTGGCTCAGTCGTTAAGCGTCTGCCTTCGGCTCAGGTCATGATCCCAGGGTCCTGGGATCGAGCCCCACATTGGGCTCCCTGCTCAGCGGGAAGCCTGCTTCTCCCTCTCCCGCTCTCCCTCCTTGTGTTCCCTCTCTCACTGTCTCTCTCTCTCTCTCTCTCTCTCTGTCAAATAAATAAAAATCTTTCAAAAAAATAAATACATAAAAAATAAAAAATTATAGGAAAAGTTGGGTATAATGGGTAAAAAGATGGGGAATTTCAGTAGAGTGAAGGAAACTTTAAAAAAAAGAACTGAATAGAAATCCTAGAAGAGGGAAGTAATATTATATATTTGTTATCCTACTCATTTTGCCATCCTTTCCAGAGCCTTTATGCCAAATAGAATTGTTTATGCATAGCTGATTCTTAATTATATTTAAGATAAATTTCTTTAAATCCACAAATTTGGATTTCTTTCTTTAACTCATATAAAAATTGGCAGATAATACCTTAGTATACTATCACATAAGTTTATAGTAAGTTAATGTAATAATGTATCTAAGTAATTTTTGAATACAGTTGAAGAAATTCTTTCTTTTTTTTTTTTTAAAGATTTTATTTATTCGACAGAGAGAGAGACACGGCGAGAGAGGGAACACAAGCAGGGGGAGTGGGAGAGGGAGGAGCAGACTCCCCGCTGAGCAGGGAGCCCGATGCGGGGCTCGATCCCAGGACCCTGGGATCATGACCTGAGCCGAAGGCAGACGCCCAACGACTGAGCCACCCAGGCGTCCCAGAAATTATTTCAATTAAGCCACTCTACCCAATTTAATACAGTCATCTATTGTATTTACTGTATGCATGTATTTATTTTTAAAAAATTTTTAATTTATTTTAGAGAGAGACAGCCTGCGAGTAGGGGGAGGGACAGAGTGAGAGAGAGAAGCAGACTTCTCGCTGGGCATGGAGACCATGTGGTATATCCATGACCCACAACCCCGAGATCATGACCTCAGCCGAAATCAAGAGTGGGATGCCCAACTGACTGAGCCACCCAGGGGCCCCTTTACCACCTGTATTTAAAATGTGGAGAGTAAAATTATGGAAAAATTCTATTTGAGAAATCTTTGGCAAAATTATGAAATAATTGGAAGAAACTACAACAATGATTATGAATCATTTTGGTAAGGTAGTTTTGCCTATTTAGAATTAGCTAACTGAAGTAAGTTAACTTTCAATAGGTGTTTAATTTGTTGATTTTAATCATCAAATATAAAACTATTTGTGACATTAAGGATCTTAAAACCCAGCACAACTAATCTCTAATGGACTTTTGTCATTTTAAAGATTTATTTATTTATTTCAGAGAGAGAGAGAGAGAGAGAGTGCACAGCAGGTGAGCAAGTGGAGGGAGGGGCAGAAGGGGAGGGAGAGGGAAAGAATCTCAAGCAGACACTGTGCTAAGTGTGGAGCCTGATGCGGGGCTCGATCTCATGACCCTGAGATCATGACCTGAGCCTAAACCAAGAGCTGGTCCCATAACTGACGGAGCCGCCCAGGTGCCCCAGACTTTTGTCATTTTAAATTGGTGTAGTTGCTACAGTATCTTGTTTTTTTAGCCCTCCTGTGAATTGGTCCAGTGTATCTTACATCAATATATAAATTATTTCCAATCATAAAATATTTCCTTAATTATCTAAAATGTAGTTCGGGGGTTTAATCTGGGATTATAAAACTAAGAGCAGACATCGCTATATCTTTTAAATTTTACAGAGTAATATATGTAAAAGTTTATTTTTCAAGATTAACTCTAAATGTTTTTTGTCAGTTTTGTGTTGGACATTTGAAAGAGCAAACCAAAAACCAGTCCCATGTACTGTCTTCATTTCATAAAAGAAATAACTCTACAGAACCAAAAATTAATTGAGGAAACCATAATAACAAGAGAAACTGAAATCTTCCATAAGGAAGAACTATAGAGATTTTACAGTCACATCTATTTCCATATATACCACAAAGCCCTCATTTTTTTTTTCTACTGCAGAATATTGGACACCTCCTCACTTAACCCAAATCTACAGATTACCATTTGCAACCCCCTGCTGTGGTGTGAAGGGCTTCCATGTAGTGGGTGGGTGTGGTGGGTGGGAGTGGGTAAGTCTGTGAGCCCCTTGAATGTGTTTGCAAAAATGTATCTATCTATACATGTTGGTCCTTTTCTGGGAAGAGGATTTCTAACTTTCAGATGATTATCAATTGTGTCCTTGATTCCAAAAAGAGTACGAATCCCTACGAATAGTCTTCTTTCAGTATTGATGGTGGTGAATCTCTTTCATATCCTCGTTGCTCCTAACTTTTAATAATTGACAAAAAGAACTCAGTTTAAAGGGATATTCATTTGGCCACGTCTTAGAATCATTTCACGTATAAAACAATGAGATGATACATCAGTATCAAATGTTGCTGTTGTAAAATATGACAGCTGTTAGAGTGGGAAAGAACGCAGGTCAGCAAAACTAGCTCGAACCTGCAGGGTCCGGCTTGAATGAGCACAAGGCAGCGCGGGCCAGCACAAGCCAGGGAGACCTGGTGAGAAGCACAGGAGTGAGGCCTCCTTCCCCCAGATGGTGGAGTGCTTCTGGCTTCTGTTCCCAGGGAGAGCTCCTGGGACAAAGAACAAGGGTGCGTCCATACCTTCTCCTTCTGCAGCCCGGGTGTCTCTCCTACCCCGCTTCTGCCACTTCGCTGCACAGGCTCATCTGTGGCTGGCTCCTTCCCTCCTTCCCATTCTCCCTTCTGTAAGTATTTGCTGAACCCTGGGGAGCCAGCTGCTCCACGGGGCACAGGGGATGCAGCATCCTGAGGAAGTTGGCCCCTGAGGAAGCCGACAGTCTTCTAGAAACGTCAGGCATGACCTGCGGTGTGAGAAGCGCTCTGCTAAGGGAGGCAAAGCGTACCCAGGGACCCTGCCTTCACGCTGTCATGTGTCAGTCTGTAAATGATTGGAATAGTTGGCAAAGAGAAGTCCACATATGTGAGGGACTTTAGATTTGCACTGACTGATTCTGCCGGAGCCCGAAATCGCCCCCAGTGTAAATATGGGCCAGCAATCTGATAGGGAGTGTGGACTTGCAGGGGAGACTTTCTGAAGGGGCTGGCCGGGCAACAAGGGTGGACAAGGATGTCCGCGTCTTTCCTAAAAGACAAGGGGGTGTAGCTTCTTAACACACATTTACAAAGAGCTTGGCAGTGCTCCCAATGAGCACAGTCTGATGTTCTAGAAACTCGGCAGGCAGTCATCGTGTGTCACTGTTGGAACCCTTCCCTCTCACACACCAACACACACACACTCAAACAAGGGGGAAATAAAACCAGACAACCTGCAGTTTGAATTTAGATGTACGAGAGAAAGTGACAGCCTTAACATTCGCCAAATTTAAAGAGACAACATTAAATGGTAAGTTGTATTTTAAAATATCAAACGCCGGAATGTTAGACTTTCAGAAATATGAAGGTTTTAAAATGTCAAAACTAGGCATTAAAAAAAAAAAAAAGAAAGAAATTCCACGGATGTAATTTCCAAGGGACAAAATGAAATAGCGTATCTTTCCGAAAGGTACTTTTGTTAAAATCAAAGTGTCTGATTTGAGTGGGTGATTGTTTTCTCGTCGCTTTAGCATTTATTTGACGTTCTCAGCAAGGACCTGGGAGAGAAGAGCTTTGCAGAGTTGGAGTGACTGGCATTTTTTGTAGTTGTCACTAACAGGATTGAATCCACCAAGACGAATGGTGCGGGTTGCTTGAGCCTCTGGCTCTACTCGAATTTTCTTTGATAAGCAACTACAGGAGGAGCTCTGGCAAGAAATGGTGGACCGTAGGATTGGCTAAGGAGGCGGCATCTTCTCTAGACTTGGACTGTGTCTCCTGCTTCCTCCCGCTCTAGTTGCCAACCCCCCCTCTCCCCCTTTTGTTCCACTTGGCTTATAGATCTGCTTACCAGCCCATGAGCTCTTTGAAGTCGGAGGGAAGCCGGTGTGTATGGAAAGGATTATTTACAGTAACTGCTTTTAACTTCATATTTACTTTACTATGGTTACACTTGCAAAAATCCTAGTTTTTCTTGTGTTTTGAACCTCAGTGAATAAATCTTATTAATCTATTTTTAAATCTAGTAGAAGAAAGACAATCACCTTCGTATTTTCTTTGCCTAATATTTAATTAATTCACGTCAAACGAATGATACTTATTTAAATAATCAAAGCCATTTTCGAAGGTAGTTCGTTGAATTCTTTTGAATATTTCACACTGCTATTATGCATTTAATATGTTTTATTTTCCTTTGAAGTGTTTCCAGTGACTGACAGGACAACTTGATGTGCAAACAATCAAAAGCTTTCCAAGCACTTAAAAGAGCTCTTATAATAAATTAAACTTACAAAGCAAACAACCTCTGTGAAATGTTTGAATTCTGTTTAAAAATATCAATTTTCTTACTCGTTTCACCTTAAAATGGGAAGGCAAATATGTTGGAGTTTCTTAAATCGCTTATAGAACAAATATAGATTGTTCATAAAATTTACTAAAAAATATGAGTTGTATGACTCTGTGTGATTGCAATTGTTTACTTAATTCTAAATATTCCCAAAGCTGAAAAGACACTTGCCACTGTGGCAGAAACTTCCAGTTTCTCTCCTATATCTTATCTTCCTTCCCTCTCTAACAGGCATTGGCAAACTTTTTCTGTGAAAGGCCAGATAGTAAATTTTTTTAGGGTTTGTGGACCACACACAGGCTCTGTCACAATTATCTTTTTCTTTCTTTCTCTTTTCAACAACCATTTAAAAATGTAAAAACCATTCTTGGGGCACCTTGGTGGCTCAATCGGTTAAGCGTCTGCCTTCAGCTCAGGTCATGATCTGAGGGTCCTGGGATCAAGTCCCTGCATCAGGCTCCTTGTTCAGTGGGGAGTCTGCTTCTCCCTCTCCCTCTGCCCCTCCCCACTGCTCATGCTCTCTCTCTCTCTCTCTCTCAAATAAATTAAAAAAAAAAAATCTTTAAAAGAAAATGTAAAAACCATTCTTAACCCTCTGCCCATAAAAACACAGTGGGCAGAATTTGGTCTGTGAGCTGGAGTTTGTTGACCCCTGTTTGATAATTTAAAAATTATTTTTTATTTATTTGTTTATTTTTATGTAAACTCTACGCCCAAGGTGGGACTTGAACTCATGACCCTGAGTTCAAGAGTCACATGCTCCACCTACTAGACCAGGCAGGCGCCCCTAAGCAAAGAAATTTTCAGGGCGCTTCGCTGGCTCGGTCCATGGAGCATGCAACTCTTGATCTCAGGGTTGTAAGTTTGAGCTCCACACTGGGTGTAGAGATATTTTTTTTTTTCTTAGGGGTATGTATTTCCCAGACTCGTGTAGCTAGGCAAGATTAATTTCTGTCCTCTTTCCTTCGGAATGGAACGCAGACCTAGCGGTGCACCATCTTGGCCCTGTAGTCAAGGACAGCATGGTGGGAATGGCAGAGCATCTAGAGGAAAGGAGGCAGGGCTCCGTGGCACCATGGGACGCTGTAACACTCCCACAGCCTCACAGAACATGTTGACATACCAGCCTAGACATTGATGTGAGAGAAAAGTAAATTTCTATCCAGTTGATGTCACTATAACCTGAAGCCAAATCTATTTTTGAACTCATCCACTTTCAAGGGGACAGATTTCATATCCCAAGGGATCTCAAGTTAGGGAGTCAAAAGTTCATAATCACGTTATGGTTGTCATTAAAATTAACTAGGTTTTTAGTAATTGCTTGTCGCTTTCATCTTTTTCTCGTTTTCATGATAAAATCCTGCATCCCTCACCCAGATGTATAGAAATTTTAATGCTATTTCGTTGGATTTTAATTTATTTTATTTTATTTTTTTAAAGATTTTATTTATTTGAGAGAGAGAGAGTATGGGTGGGGGACAGGGAGAGGGAGAAGCAGGCTCCCCACTCAGCAGGGAGCCCAATGCGGGGCTCCATCCCAGGACCCTGAGATCATGACCTGTGCTGAAGGCAGGTGCTTAACCAACTGAGCCACCTGGGCACCCCTCATTGGATTTTTAAATTCTCTTCATAGTTTATTAGAAATTCCAATGACATTGGGGTGCCTGGCTGGCTCAGTTGGTAGAGCATGCGAGCCTTGATTTTGGGGTCCTGAGTTCAAGCCCCATTTGGACAAGGGGCGTACTTGGGGAAAAAGTCCCAATGACGTTGTTTCGGTGTCTTATTTTGGGTGTTTGGTTGTTTGGCTGGTTTCTTTTAAGAAGGCAAGGCTGTTTGTGTGTGAGGACATAAGGATCCTTGAACCTTCTGTTGTAAATTGTGACCTGAGGTGTGGGGTGCTCCGATCGGATGGGGGGGCCACCAAATGTGGGGCAACCCAATCCGGTGGAGTCTGGCAGTTTGGGCAGTGAAAGAATTCGCCCGGGACAGAACAAAAGAGATAGAAATTTATTAAATACACCTCATGGGAGCAGCGGGCAGGACAGCAGAGGAGAGACTGTCTGCCAGGAGGTGGCAGTAAGGGGCCACAGTTATAGGGGGGAGTGGGGGAGTATGGGAACATATGGAATTTTCCCTTTTTTGGTAATCTTAGGAACTGTGCCTGGTTGTAATTGGTCAGTTAGGACCTATGGTTATTTCGAGGTGGATCGCTTAATAAGCCTCTATGCATTCAGCTTGGTGGTCGCTATGGGCCCTTTTGCTTTGATCACAATTTCATTGCTCAATCCTGCTGCCTAAAAGCAGCCTCAATATGAGGCACGAAGGACATTGGGACTCTACTCTTAAGGCCCTCGATCAAGTCTCCCTCATTGCCTTCTTGCTGAGACCCAGTGTCTGACTGGTAGAGGCCATGGCCATAGCTGCCTTTCTTCCTGGCTCCTGTGTTTCTGACCTTCAGTTTTGATAATCTGCTCTGACTTGTCAGTTGTAGAGCCCTGGCTTCTGTTTGCCAGGTTCCTTCCAAAATGGAAACTACCTTCAAGTCTCCATTCGGTGATACGGGCCGCTTTAGGATGAAGTACCTGGTACATAGCAGAGACTTCATGAATGTTAATTCTCTTGCTCCTAATGCTTTTGAAAATTAGAATAAAGGCATGATTTTTGGTGACACTTCTCATTGCTGGACTTAAATAAAATCATGCAATATAAATGCATTTTGCCAGAATTACTTGGTCTCTTCACACGTAAAAGTTGAAGGATGGGTAGAAAGCTAGACTTTATGGCAAATGTTTTGTCACGAAGTTGGGACCTATTTTCTTCAAAAGAGGAATTGACCCCGAGAGTACTTTCCTCGAGTGGCCCGATTTTTGCTGTAAGTTCTAAATGATGGATGGGAATTTAGTCATTTTTGTTTGATACCTGTTTTCCAGTTGAGGTTCTTGTTGGATGCATACTGACTTACTGAGTACCTTCAAAATGGCTTGCATATAAATTTTCAGAGTGTGGGCTGTACATATTTAGAGAAGATTTCATGTGTTCCTTTATACCTGCAATCTCAGGATGCTTTACTTTCTTTGTGGAAAATAAGAAAGGGTAAAAAGGTATGGCTTAACCAAATTCTGCTAAGGGGACTTCTCATATTATTTATGAAACTGGAAATGGCTTAAGTGTTGGTCCTCAGTTATTTGGTTCATGCAGTGTCCTTAAAACCTTTGTCTTACTCAGGTAGGCATATATTGAAGAGTGCATATCTCTTGGTATGTTTATTTGACTTGCCTTTGGGATACATGTTTTTAAAATCTAGTCAAAAGTGGAGTTAGATGAGCTCCTGGCCGGCTCGGTTGGTAGAGTATGTGACTCCTTGATCTCGGGGTCTGAGTTTGAGCCCCACCTTGGGGGTAGAGCCTACTTAAAAAAATTAATCAAATCAAATCAATACTTAAAATGGAGTTAGAAAGGTTTATTGAGAATCTGTAGCTATTTCATTTTGGAATATTGAAATTTAAGGGAATATTATAACACATTTCAAATATTTTCCTAGGTTGTCATATTAAGTTAATGATAATGATCTATTAAGTTCTTCATCAAGTTTGAAGTTAATTAAAAATAAAAGCTTTTTAGCAGTATGAACAGTTCAAGTTTTTCTTTGTATATGTATTTTTTCTTATCAATTGGAATTTTTGAAGTAGCTTGTTCCTGATTACTGACCTTTAAAAATACCAAATAAACTTGCTTAAGAAGTGCAAGCTTTATGCAGTAAGATATTCTCTTGTCATCAGATACATAATATTTTCCTTTTTTTTTTTTAAAGATTTTATTTATTTATCTGACAGAGAGAGACACAGCGCGAGAGGGAACACAAGCAGGGGGAGTGGGAGAGGGAGAAGCAGGCTTCCTGCCGAGCAGGGAGCCCGATGCGGGGCTCGATCCCAAGACCCTAGGATCATGACCTGAGCCGAAGGCAGACGCTTAACGACTGAGCCACCCAGGCGCCCCATATTTTCCTTTTTTTAAAAGATTTTATTTATTTGACAGAGAGAGAGAGCACAAGCAGGGGGAGTGGCAGAGGGAGAGGGAGAAGCAGGTGCCCCGTTGAGCAGGGAGCCCGATGCAGGGCTTGATCCCAGGACCCTGAGATCATGACCTGAGCCAAAGGCAGATGCTTAACTGACTGAGCCACCCAGGCACCCCTGTTGTTTTCCTTTTAAAGTCTGGTGTCACTTAGCTTGACAGGATCCCACGTTCCAGACTAGGAATAAGTTGGAACTTAGTTTGTACTGAAACTCAATTTATACATATATTTTTATCTGCTATGATTTATACCCTGTTGTAGATCAACTTACTAATGACCAGTGAATCACAGCTAAAGGCAGAATATAAAATGTATTGCTTGTTTGTAAGAAATCTAAGAGTTAAAAGAAGCCTCAGGGCAAAGAGTGATTTTGGACAAATAGGGCTCTAGAACACAGATGTCACAGAATTCTTTTGTCCCTTTTTAAGTAGAGCATTATGTCATAGTAGTTATCCCTCCTAAACTCTTGATGTTTCTTAGGAACTAATCGCCACATCTTCATGTGAATGCTATTGGGCTGCATATGGCAATGTATGTCTCCTACAGTCATGAGTAGATGGATTAGTAAGCATCCTTTAAAAATCCTTCTTATAAGGGCACCTGGGTGGCTCAGTCAGTTAAGCGTCTGCCTTCGGTTCGGGTCATAATTCTAGAGTCCTGGGATCAAGCCCCACATTGGGCTCCCTGCTCAGTGGGGAGTCTGCTTCTCCCTCTGCCTCTGGCCCTCACCTGGCTTGTGCTCTCTCTCTCAGATAAATAAATAAAATCTCAAAAAAAATCTTTCTTATAAAACTCACCTTAATTTTATGAGAAGATGCTCAAGAGATCATATTTAAGTAAAAAACTGATACATAGATAAATACATAACATATAATTTTGGTATATATATTTATATCATTCCTTTATATATAGTAATTATCAAATATAAAACAATGTTAGGAATATTTAATTTGTAATTATACATAAGTTAACATTTATAGGTAAAATATTATTTTCCCTCTTAGTCTGAGTCACCCAGTCACCCCTCTTCTGCCATATTTCTCATGTTTGTGTCCTCCTCTCTCTTTCTGTAGCTTCTTCCCTAGTTAACTACAATAGAAATAGCAGCAGGAATTTTAAGTAGTGCTGTAAGGCCCATACATGTCATCCAAGGTCACGTATAATTACCCAAGAAGTAGATAGTATCATCTCCCATTTTAAGATGAGGTGACAAAACTTAGGGTAAGTGGCTTGCCAAGAGGTAATCTGGATCTATAGGCCATGTCCTGAAGTACCAACCTGTCCTGATCTCTAAGTACCTTATTTTGCCTCCAGGGTAGTTTCTGTAATTTCTAGAACAAACAGCCCCATTTCTGCCTCTGGGCCTAACATCAGATTTCTTCCTTTGCCTAGAATAGGGGTCAGCAAGCTATGTACTGTAGACCAGATCTGTCCTCGTCTGCTCCCCACTGATGTAGGAGAGACGTTAGGGTTCGAAGCTGACTGCCAAGAAAGAATTCTTGAGGTGTCTTTGGTGCAAAAAGGTGGTTTTATTAAAGCCCGGGGACAGGACCTATGGGCAGAAAGAGCTGCAATGGGGTCATGAGGAGTGGCCCATTATATACTTTCAAGTTGGGAGGGGGTTAGGGAGAGCATAAGTCTCTAAGGAATTTTGGGAGCAAGGTGTCCAGGACTTTGAGGGGGCTAGCTGTTGTTGGGAAAGGGTCATTTATTACTGTCTAATAAGTCCTTAGTCATGAGACCCTTCGGATGCATATTGGTGGGTCATATGCTTGGGGGATGATTGCCAACATGTATCTTGGGGAGGTAGAGATGAAGGATTTTATTTTGTTTTAATTTTTTATTATTTTACTTAAAAAATTACAAAGGAATTTTTATTTTATTATTTTATTTTATTTTTTAAAGATTTTATTTATTTGTCAGAGAGAGCATGAGCAGGGGGAGGGGCAGTGGGAGGAGGAGAAGCAGGCTCCCTGCTGAACAAGGAGCCCGATGGAAAGGGGGGGGTGGGGACCCTGGGATCATGACCTGAGCTAAAGGTAGACACTTAACCAACTGAGCCACCCAGGTGTCCCTCCAAAAGAATTTTAATATTTTAAAGTAGACTTACAGGATCCTGGGGGTTGGGCTAAGATTGCCTTTTGTCCTTAGCAAAGTATTAACATTGAGGCAGTTGAGTCCCTAGAAGAATGTCACTCTGCCTGTTTCAAGGACTTGTCAATGGGCTGTAGGTAGTAAGGAAATTTAATAATTTTTCTTCTGCCTTTGTTTCCCACATCACGCGCCAGGCTGCTTTTTTTTTTTTTTTTAAGATTTTTTTATTTATTTGACAGAGAAAAACACAGAGAGAGAGGGAACACAAGCAAGGGGAGGGGGAGAGGGAGAAGCAGTCTTCCCACCAAGCAGGGAGCCCGATGCGGGGCTCGATCCCAGGACCCTGGGATCATGACCCCAGCCGAAGGTAGACGCTTAACGACTGAGCCACCCAGGCACCCCCAGGCTTGCTTTTGTAAATAAAGTTTTATTGGAACCCAGGCCCGCCTGTTCATTTACATATTGCCTGGCTGGTTTCTCAGTAAAACAGCAGAGTTGAGTAGTTGTGACTGAGACCACAGGGCCTGCATAGCCTTGAATATTTTTTCCTTTTTGTTCTTTAAGGAAAAAGTTTGCTGACCCCTCGTCTAAAATACAGTTTCTAGAGCCAACCATTCCAGTGACTATGGCTTTGACCTGGGGCCTGGAGCAGGAGGGGCTCCACAGGCCACACTCCATAGCCCTGCGTGCTCTCCCCGCTGTGGTCTCTCCAGTATGGCCTCCGACACGGCAGCTTGAGCTTCCCAGTGTGTGCATCCCAAGAGAGAAAGGGGGATGGAAGGTGTCCCACCTTTTCTGACTAGTCTGGGAAGTTACATGGTGCCACTTCTCCTGTGTTCTGTGGGTCAAGGTCGCCACAAAGAGCCACCCCGGTTCAAACGGATGGAACATAAGTGTCGCCTCTCAGTGGAAGGGTGTTGATGTCAAATTGTAAGAAGTGTATGAGGTAGAATATATATTGCTGTGACTATGTCTGGAATATAAAAGTACCACCGCTACCCACCTGCCTGTCTTTAACTCTAGACATCATAGTTCCCCCGTGGATGTCAACAGCCATCATTTAGGGCCCTAGGCTAACAAATCTGCCACGTGCTACCTCCTCTCTAAAACCTTCACTCATTGTAGCTGGAAGTCATGTTCATTGTTTCCCTATCCCCTGTCAGTGGAAAACACCTGCAGTGTTGTGATTTATAAAAACATATTTTGGGGCACCTGGGTGGCTCAGTTGGTTGAGCGACTGCCTTCGGCTCAGGTCATGATCCCGGGGTCCTGGGATCGAGCCCCGCATCGGGCTCCCTGCTTGGCGGGAAGCCTGCTTCTCCTCTCCCACTCCCCCTACTTGTGTTCCCTCTCTCGCTGTCTCTCTCTCTGTCAATTAATAAAATAAAATCTTTAAAAAAAATAAAAAATAAAAACATATTTTGGTCATGCATATGACCAATGTTTATTTTTCATATATATTTGGTCTTCATCCATGGTTCCTGGCTCAAAGCCCCCAAAACCCTAGGCATTTCCTGAGCAATAGGAGCATCTTTTGTTACGATATTGGCTCTCCTATCCTCAGTTCCTGAAATCCCTTCAGAGCCAGAAAGGTGTAATGGTATCTTGTTATTCGTAACAAGCTCCTTTCCACCACAATGGGGCTTATGTTAATGAGGTGAGTTTTGGACAACACCTAAGGAAGGGGGCTGGTTGCTAGGGGAACCAGCCTTGAATAAAGGGTTGGAAATTTTGGTCCCACCCCTTGATTTCCGGGGCGGGGGTGGTGGTGCTAGAGGTTGAACCAATTACCAATGGTCAGTGATTTAATCAATCATGTGTATATAATGAAGCCTCCATAAAACCCGAAAAAGGTTGGCACTCAGAGAGCATCCGGGATGGAGAACATGTAGAGGTGTGGGGCAAGTGGCCGGCCGGGAGAGCCATGCAGGCTGCACACCCTTTTCCCTACCTATACCTTGCCCTGTGCAGTTCTTCTCTTTGGCGGTTTCTGACTTATATCCGGTGATCTAGTAAGTCAAATGTTTCTCTGGTTTCTGAGTTCTGTGAGCCAGTCTAGCAGATTAATAGAACCAAGGAGAGGGTTGTGGGAATCTGATTTATAGCCGGTTACCAGAAGCACAGGTGACAACTTGGACTTGCACTTGGCCTCAGAAATCGGGGCGGGGGGTGGGGGGCGGCGGAAGTTTTATAGCATCGAGCCTTTAACCTGTGGGATCTGATGTTGCCTCTTGGGTAGATAGTGTCAGAATTGAGTTGAATTGTCGGAGACACAGCTGGTGTCCAAGGATTGCTTGCTGGTGTGGGGAACCTACACCCCTCCCCCCTCCATTGAAATTGGGTCCCAGAACCCAAATAGCTTCAAAATCTTAATCTAAACCCTGAGGATTATTCCCAGCCTCTAGCTCTGTTCTTTTTATGTGTTAATAATCAGTATGTTTGTTTTTCTGAGTCAGAATCAAATCTTAAAATCTGGAAGTGACTGCTTTTCCTCCCTGTGCCTAAGCAAGCCCTCTGCTCTGCCCTACATTTAAGATTTTCATTACACCTTTCTGGGGTCTGCAGAAATTCTATGTAAAAGGGATGCAGCTGACGGTCTCAGATAGTTCATTACAGTTCATCTCAGGAAATAATACTTTGGTTATGTTTTTCCACCCCTTATAAAATTTTCCACCTAAGTCGGGGGTCAGCAGACTGGCCTACTGGCCACATCTAGCCCTCCACATGTTTTTGCAAAGTTTTAGTGGAACTCAGTCCAGTCCTTTCATTGACATGCTGTCTTTGGCTGCTTTCGCACTATAGTGACAGGACTGAGCACTCGTGAGAGAGATCATATGGTCTGCAAGGCGAAATACTTACTCTCCGGACGTTTACAGAAAACGTTTGCTGACCCAAAACATATGTTGCTACTTGAACTAATTTTGTACGTTTATTTTTCCATTTAGTTGTCAGCTAATACAGTGAATCAATCACACGGCAAATTTTAGTAAGGTTATATTTAACCTGACACTGAATTATGTATTTAGACAGTATAAAGGTATCCGAAGAAATCAAGATACCTCTTCATTTTGGTACTTGTCTGATTGGACCTGAGAAATAAGCTCTCTAAAAAAGGAACGTAGTCTTAAGTGTTCATTCACATCCTTAATTTTTTTTTTTTAAAGATTTTTTTTTTTTTTGAGACAGAGAGAACGAGAGAGAGAGCACATGAGAGGGGGGAGGGTCAGAGGCAGAAGCAGGCTCCCTGCCGAGCAGGGAGCCGGATGCGGGACTCGATCCAGGGACTCCAGGATCATGACCTGAGCCGAAGGCAGTCGCTTAACCAACTGAGCCACCCAGGCACCCCTCACATCCTTAATTTTTTAAAAACATTTCAAGAGCATTAATGAGACCAAAATAAGAGGTCAAGACAAGAAGCTATGAATCTATGAGATGAACTCTTTAGAAAAAGCAATTATTAATAGCATCCTATTAATGTACAGTGATATTTGGTTCAAAGAAATTTGTGGAGAGATTTCCACTGGCTTTCTAGAATGGCTGCAGTAGTGGGAGTCCTTGCCTGTAAGGACAGAATATTGGGTCGAGTACTGATAATGCAGACTGATCATAGGAAGCGTGCTGAGAAGGAGATGCTAGCGTCTGTGAACTGTACTCAAAGAAGGACCGAAATCTTTCTAGTCGAAGAATACAAAGTTGTCTGAGAATTTAGTTATGGGAGTTCATAGACTTCATAATCAGGGTTAATAGATCTCTGGAATTTGTTTTTCTCCCGTCCTAGCATAACCCGCCCTCTCCTCCAACTGGGAGTAGAGGATTAAGTCCGTTCTAAACATAGGAAAATGGTAGTTGACTTTAATTAAAGGCTTTTTAGGGTCATAATCATGACTGTCAGAATTTCAAGAAATAAGGAGCCTAAGAGATGAGCTAGACCAGTGAGATTTTTTTTTTAAGATTTTATTTATTTGAGAGACACACACACGAACACACGAACACGAGTGCGGGTCGGGGGGTGAGAGAGGGCAGAGGGACAAGCAGACTCCCCACTGAGCCGAGAGCCAGATCCGGGGCTCGATCCCGGGACCCGAGATCATGACCTGACCCGAAGTTGGATGCTTAACCAACTAAGCCACCCAGGTGCCCCCTAGACCAGAGATTTTGAACTCTGCTCCTGGGTCTATGGTTCTGTGGCTTCCCCGGGGCACCCGCAGGGGCCCTTGCAGTTGGAGGCCCCCCGGGATGGTTCAGTTTCGCTCCCTCTCCTTCCAACCGAACCAGCTATTGCTTCTGTTTTCCGTGTCCTGCCTTGCACATAAGATTTACTATATGAATAGTTTTTAGTGAAATCTTTTGAAACCATAGATCCTAGGGCAGCTCTTCAAATTTTGCAGATGAAGAACCTGCATCGGCCATAATGTGGGTCAGTTCACCTGGCTTATACCGAGAATTAGAGTAGAGCTGCATTTAGCATCTAGCTCTTTTGTGCTCAATCAAGGGTTTTTATCTATGATTCTGTAACAAGGAGGAGCCGACTCCCATGCCTTAATCCACTGAGACAAAGGGTAAGCCTTTGTATTTTTAATACCCTTACTTAAGGGTATTAAAACAATAGTTTAGTATTTGTCAGCTATTGTGACTTTTGTCATCATACTATAATAATAGTTCTCAAGTTTTTGTATGCATAATAATCACCTGGGGAACTCGGCTTCCCATTGATCCTTCTTAGAAATTCTGCTGTGGAATATCTGAATTTTAATCAAACAGCCCGGATGCTTCTGATACAATGGTCAGTGCACCATTGTTTTAGAAATACTGTCATAAAGCTTTATGGTTGCATCTTAAAGGCCACTAGTACCACGCCCTCTGTGGAGGCGGACTGTGACCAAGTAGATGACGTTAGCCTAGGCACTCTACTGGGACTGCGTCTGTCGTGCAGCTTGCTTAACAAAAACGTGTGGTGTCCAATGTGGCCATGGAAGGGGAAGAGGCATGGAAAATCATGTGCCATAAGTTTGTTATTGAACTGTAACAAACATACAGAGAGAAGCACCATCATGAGTGTGCAGCTAAATGGATTTTTACAACTGAGCACACCTTTTAACTAACCAGATTAAGAAAGCTTAAAACACACCTTTTGTTCCCTTTTCCAGTCTTTTATCCACCCCCATCCCCAGTAAGTGTAGCTAACACATAGGATTTTTATTTTTTTTAACATTTTCTTTTGTTTTTTAAGTAATCTCTACACCCAATGTGGGGTTCGACCCACAACGCCGAGATCAAGAGTCTCCACTGACTGAACCAGCCAGGCACCCCTAATACATAGGATTTTTCAGAGTTCAGGTTTAGAAGTAGCTTTTTTTTTTTTTTTTTTAAGATTCCATTTATTTGATTGAGAGCGTGAGAGAAAGTACAAGCAGGGGGAGCAGCAGAGGGAGAGGGAGAAGCAGGCTCCCCACTGAGCAGGAAGCCAAACGTGGGGCTTGATCCCAGGAACCCAGGATCATGACCCAAGCTGAAGGCAGATGCCCAATCGACTGAGCCACCCAGCTGCCCAAGGTTTAGAAGTAGCTTAAATCTCTTTCTATCACATTTCATTGGTCAGAACGATGACATGTGGACCTCAGCCTAACTGCAAAGGGTACTGGGAAATGTGTCCTTTGTTTCCAGGAAGTGAATCAGTGTGGTTAACGTAATATTTTCTCCATTATAGTTAAGTTTATAATCTAGAATGGAATCTCATGGTCCAAATAATGATACTTTCTATGCTTATCTATGGGTGTGACAGATTATATAAAACCTTGCTTGCTTGCTTTGCTTCTTTCTTATTTAAAGATTTTATTTAATTAATTAATTTATTTATTTATTTTAAGATTTTATTTTATTTATTTGAGAGAGAGATAGCACATGAGAGGGGGGAGGGTCAGAGGGAGAAGCAGACTCCCTGCCAAGCAGGGAGCCCGATGCGGGACTCGATCCAGGGACTCCAGGATCATGACCTGAGCCGAAGGCAGTCACTTAACCAACTGAGTCACCCAGGTGCCCTAAAGATTTTATTTTTAAGTAATCTATGTACCCAGGATCAAGAGTCGCATGCTCCACTGACTGAGCCAGCCAGGCGCCCCAAAAGCTTGCATACTTTATAACTTAATTCTTTTTTTATCTTTTGTTTAATTTTCTTTAGAAATTAAATTCATTCCCAAATAGATATATATTTGTGTTAATGATTACTTGAATACTATTAGATGGAGTTGTGGATGGCTGGCAATTTAGAAAAGGTAAAATAATGTGAATTTCTAGGGACAACTCGTTTGTCAAACATGTCCTGAATACCATATTAATTTTATGGGAATGAACATTAATCCTGATGGGTTCTGGGCTCCTGAAGAATGTCCAGGTATGCACTAGTTGTGTCTTTAGATCACAAGATAAATTTCTCCACTTTGCTTTCTTTCTTAACCATAGCTCTTTGACATTTGAAATTGGTAGTTGTCTTTCTTATCTTTGTGAAACCCTTAAGCTTACTCATTAAACACTTGGTGGTCAACTATGTTGTTTCACATATAAGTGTTTTGTTCCTTTTTATTGCTTAGTAGTATTCTATTGTAGGAATGTACTACATTTTGTTGATTCACCAGATATTGGACAATTGAATTGTTTTCAGTAATTACCCATTACGAATAAAGTGACTATGTACACGGGCATAGAAGTCTTAGTATGGACTAGAACTCACAACCCTGAGATCAAGAGTCGCATACTCCACTGACTAAGCCAATCAGGCGCCCTCGTCTACAACTGTGGACTGCCCCCCAAAATTTAATAGCCTACTGTTGACGAGAAGACTTACCAATGACCAGACAGCCAATTAACACTATTTTGTATGTGATATATATTATATACTGTATTCTTAAAATAAGCTAGAGAGAAGAAAATGTTATTAAAATCGTAAGGAAGAGAAAATATATTCACAGTACTGTATTTACCAAAAGAAAAAAAAAAAAATCCATGTGTAAGTGGCCCCGTGCAGTTCAAACCCGTGTTGTGTAAGGGTCATCTGTGTATCCTGTTTCTTCACCATCCTGACAGCGACATAATTTCCTTTCTTGTGTTTCCTTCTGATCTTTATCCAAAAGTCTCTGTTGGCAAGTGGGGGACTGCAAATGCCTTTTGTGATTTAGTTTGCTCCTCTGTTGAGAGTTTTTATTTTGCTTACTTGGAATTACTCCCCTAGGATGAATATCTATGAATAGTATTACTGGCATAAAGGACATAAGTTTTTAAATTCATTTTAATATGTATTACCTCTTTGTTTTCTAAATTTGTACCGGTTAGGAAATGTCCATTTCCAATCTGCATAGGCCCTGCTGTAGCAAAGATAGTCTTTGAATAAACCATCCTTTGTGTACATCTTGAGAAAGCAGCTGTGCTGGTTTGCAAGCCTCTAACAGTAACAGTAATAACTTCTCCTTTCTTAAAGATCCTATATATGAAACAAACAATATGCTAAGTTGGAATTCTATTGCTAAATAAAATCCCCACAACAGTTTTAAGATTTGAAGTATGGAAAGAAAGGAAATGAGTTTAGAAAGATAAATCTGTTTGTGCACTGAGTAAGGATAGTATTTTATGCAATAAAGCCTCCTTAAGTAAACATTTGATGGAAGGAATAAAATCTTACTTGGCACATAAATCATTTTTAATAACAGCAAGTTTGTGTGTATAAGTGAGCACTAATGTACCCAAGGGAAGAGGAAATAGAAGGAGCGATTATGGCAAATAAGATGAGGGCAGAACTGCCTCACTGTTTGTCATAAATTGGCCCAAAATTGTTTAACCAAAACTAAGGAAGGATAGATGGCCATCCTGATGGCACTTTACATAATGGTGAAGCTAATATTTAATCAATAGCAACTTTCTTTAAGGGCTCTGCGTGCTCTAAAATCCTGATGTAATTCAGGTCTGAATGGAAAGTCTTTCCTGCCCTCCTGCCTTTTGATTTCCATAGCTTAACTGAGAATGGAACAACAACAAAAATAACTCAGGTGTAGCTTTGTGACAGCAGCTGGGCTTTTATGCAGAGCTAGCTAGCAACATTTCAATGGGTGGGATTCTCTGGAGTAGTGTTACCTGAAGACATGTGGACAAGAAAGAGCCTCGCTCTCTGGCCCGGAATGAGTTGCAGCATCCTGTAGCATTTCACAAGCAAGCTCCCTTTTACAGGTGTGGACAGTGAAGATAGTATAATGACGTAAGCGAGAGGAATGGCAAATGAAGATGAAACCCGGCTGGGCTGAAGTGGTGTGCTGTCCTCGGGTTCAGTGCATGTGGGGTGGTGGGCCCGTTCATTACCTATGGCATCAGCCAGCCTGGGTTGGAATGGTACTTACTACCTCCTAGGGATGTTGTCAGCATTAAATGAAAAGATCGGTGTCTGGGGGTGCCTGTGTATGTAGACTCTTAGTTATCCTGCCTTTAAGGATGCTCTTGAACTTTGTTTAAACCGACTTTTGCCAAATTCACCTGATCACAGAATCCTCTTTTTGCATAACATTCACGAAAATCTCATGGCACCAATGTTTGGGAGAGCACATCGCAGAAACTGCTTTATGGTAACATGATATAGCACTGTCACAGCTGAAGTAGTAATAAATAATACAGGAAACTTCCAGGCTATTTAAGAGCTTTTCAGCAATACCTGTTGTTATACTTGTTGCTTGTATCTAACTCAGGTCAGTTACAAACTTAAACTCTTTCAATCCTGGCACTGCATTGTAGTCCTCACTAGTGAGAAGCTCTAGTCCACCAGACATGATCTAGAATTTCTGATAGTGACATGAGAAGTTCATCTGAGCTTTTAAGAAACCAGTTACCAGGGCGCCTGGGTGGCTCAGTCGGTTAGGCGACTGCCTTCGGCTCAGGTCATGATCCTGGAGTCCCGGGATCGAGTCCCGCGTCGGGCTCCCTGCTCGGCAGGGGGTCTGCTTCTCCCTCTGACCCTCCCCCCTCTCATGTGCTCTCTCTCTCTCATTCTCTCTGTCTCAAATAAATAAATAAAATCTTTAAAAAAAAAAACAAACAGTTACCACATGGAGTTGATAGGATTCTGGTGAAGGGCAAACATGCTTGGCCTTTCACAGAGCTTGAGCTGCCTTATTGGGGTACATTTCCATTTTTACAACAGGTTTATGGAATATTAAAACTTGGTTGACAGTCATTTGTGAATTCCTTGACTTTGTGGGACACAAGGTTGGTCACCATTGGATAAGACTGTCTTTTTTCTTGGGTCTGTGTGGGGTTTTTATGATGTTGTCTTTGTTGCCAGGTAAAATATTAAGAATGTAGTTACGACTTGGAGACTAGCCTTGGTTTTCATGCTTAGAAAGCTTGATCAATTGGTGGATTTATTGGGTGTTTTTCATTATGTTTAGTGGAAGATAAATTAGTTTTTGTATCTCTTGTTTGCATAAATCATCTATCACATTTTATGCATGACCGCTGCTCATTTTGAAGTTCTCTCTTAAACAGGAAGTGAGATAAGACCAAGCTGGTGGAATTGGTAGGAGGTATTCTGTCAGGAGCTATCACATAATCACATGGGATATTGTGATTAATGTCACAGTGGCTACAATTGTGTTGTGGATAAGTTTTATCCCCCAGTAACGTATTTCCCTTTTCTGTTTTATCATGCATTCAAGTCAGGGAGATAGGGAGGTTTCTGTTTCAATCTTGAGGCCACCGTAGAACCTTACTTAATATTTATGAGCCTCAGTTTCTGGAAGACTCATTTGGGTGAACTTTAAAGAAAATGTAGATTTCTTAGCCCTACTCAGATTTGCTGGATAAGAGCCTCCTAGTGTAGGGGGAGGAATGTGATTCTGTATGCTTTGAAAGCTCCTGGAGCCGAAGTGATTATTCTGTGCAGGTAGGCTTTTCACCAGCATTGGGAGCCAACAGATGAGATTAAAAACCCCAGTACTCCCCACCTTATGAGTCTGTTAATTCTGGTTTCTCGTTCTTGAGTAGAGCACTGATTAACCAGCGTGAATGTCTTTGCCATGGCCATTCTGAGGACAAACATTTGTGTGCTCTTTTGGTTATTTCTATAGCACCTTCCTACTTAACATGAGTTCTTGAGTGTTGTGAGTGGGATGACCATCTAATCCAGGGCATTTCTGAGAGTAAAAGGAGGGCCATTAATAATTACCGTGGGACAACAGACATAAACCAGAGTTGTTCCAAGCAAACAGAGATGTATGGTCACCCATAAGGACCCAGCCTAAGTCAAAGGAGAGAGAATAACGAGAGGAAAACCCATTGAAGAAGGTCACAGGGGAGTAGATCTGCCTTTTTTTTTTTTTTTCTGCTTCTCTCTCCTTTCTGATACTTTGGTACCCAAGGGAACATAGGGAGATTAGATTGGCAAACACCCCTGTTGGGTGGGATTGGGGCAGGGAGGGAACAATGTTGGAATCATCTGTGAACTAGATTATGTTGAGCTGTGCAGCCTTTGAATTAAATCCAGACCTATCAACTCAGTCAGCCACAAGAGGGAGTAAATATTTATGCTCACCCACCATAGAATCAGGGCTGAGCTGGGCTCTGGGACACCACAATGAAAGATTCCTTGCCTTCATGGAGCTAACAGTATAGTAGGAAGTATAAGTGAGTGCACAGGCCATTCACATTCTGTATGAAGTTAAGTCCAGGTTTCCTGCAGAAAGAAGAATGCAATTTCACAAGTTGCAGGGAGTCCATGTAAACCCAGAAATAATATTCAACAGGACCCCAGCCACTACCAGGACCCTCACCAAAATTCTCCATTGTTTCCCAGTCTCTCCTATTTTACTTTCAGTGGCCCATTTTTACTTTCTGAATGTGGTTTTTTTTTTTTTTAATTTGCCAGATATTCTTTTAATGAGAATTAGAAAAGAACAAAAACTTTTTTTGCAAATTGCCTTTTTTTAAACAAATGATTTGCTTTTGATTACAAATACTGTGTAAGACGATGTCTTCTTCTGCAAAACCAATAAATACAAAAACAAATTTTATTTTATTTTTTAAAAGATTTTATTTATTTCTAGAGAGAGAGGGAGGGAGAGAGAGAGAGTGAGAGTACGAGCAGGGGGAGCAGCAGGCAGAGGGAGAAGCAGGCTCCCCGCTGAGCAAGGAGCCTGATGCAGGACTGGATCCCGATGCAGGACTGGATCCCGATGCAGGACTGGACCCCGATGCAGGACTGGATCCCGATGTAGGACTCAATCCCAGGACGCTGGGATCATGACCTGAGCTGAATGCTTAACCTACTGAGCCACCCAGGCATCCCAAAAACAAATTTTAAACATGTGATTTGTCCAAGATATTTGGAAGAAAAAAAAAAACCACCAGATTTTCTTTTCTGGTATTAAAAAAAAAAATCAGTATTCCCTAACCTGTCAAAGAATAAGTTCAAAGGTATGACTCAACTGGAGAAAAAGAGAGACAGACAGACAGATAGACAGAGACCATCTTACAGCTGCTTTAAATAGCTTCTGATAATTCTTCTGCTGTTACCTTTCCTTTCTGGAACTCATATCTTCTCAAAAGAGTTGAATGTAAAATATTTCTATTTTTTTCTTTTTTCTTTTCCTTTTTTTTCCTTTTTCCTTTTTTCTTTTTCTTTTTTTTCTTTTTGTTTTTTCTCTTTTTTTTGTCTTTTTTGTTTTTTTTTCTTTTTTCTGTTTTTTGGTTTTCTTTTTTTGTTTTTTGTTTTTGTTTTTGTTTTGTTTTTTTTTTGTTTTTTGGGGGGGTTTTGTTTTTTCTTTTTTTTCTTTTTTGGTGCAAAATGGTGGTTTTGCACAGGGACAGGGCCCATGGGCAGAAAGAGCTGCTGCCTAAAATATTTCTAATAAACTGATTAATGGGGGAAAAGGAAATATGTATTGAACACCTATGTATAAGCTTTACCATAAACAACTATGCATATCAGAAAGACACTAACTTTAAAAAGTCACCAAAAAAAAAAGTGAGGAAAAACCTGAACTACAGAGAAGAAAGTCAAATTTAATGAAAAACTAGAATTAATAAAAATTAGCAAATACACACACACAGCAGCACTATGTACTGACCCACCCACAAAGGGAAAAAGCAGTGGTCCAAGACCACTCAACATGGCTTGTTGGTTAAAGGAAAAAAACAAATCACACACACACACACACACCAACTGTCGGGCACACAGACAAAAACCCAGTATTTTTCAACAGTACACTCAATCTGCAACACAAATTCAGAATTATTTAACAAAGCTTCCTTTCTTAATACGAGAGATGCCTATGTTGGGTGTGTGTGTGTATATATATATACACATATCTGTATATTTTAAGTGGTTTACTGTCGACGTATTTTTAAATATATTAGTGTTACTACATGCAACTGTTTTCTGTATTTAACAGCCTTTCCTTTTATTTACCTCATGCGTCGAGACCTATCAAAAATTTCAGGTTGACAGACAAAAATGGGTGCCGTATTCTCTGTGAAATTGACCACAATGGTTTTAAACAGTGGCCAGAAAACGCTGGCTTGCCATTTCAACACGTGGAAATGGTTACGTTGATGCCCAAGTTGCCGTTTTCTGTGAAAAACTGTGCAACGCTGGTATCAAAGACTAGGCAGTCACTGTTCATAATGGCTGTGGCAATTCCGTCGTGAATGGAGCGCGGAGTCGCTTCCCAAGTCAGCCGCCGCCTGGGACTATTGAGCTCAAGACGATAGGCGAAGTTTTCAGCTTGCTTGTCTGTTCCTATCAGCTGGACGATTGCGAAGAACTGCTGGTGACCGTCGTACTTTTCTTGTTTCTCCAAGACTAATATGAAATGAACGCCAAAACAGGACTGCGTCATCACCCAGTCCACGGCCCCAGGGAGGTTAATGTCGGTAGCCAGGAAAACGATATCTTCTCCCTGGAGGGACGTAATGGATTCGTGCTGATGCATCAGATGGGGCATGACGGCATCCAGAGAGCCTTGCCATTTACAGAAAGCACCAGGACATGGGCACAGGTAAGGCCTAAACTCACAGAGCTTTTCGTGGGTTACTTTCTCAGTGTGTGGCAAAGTTAATTCACACCCATAAGAGAGGTATTTACATGGGAAAAGTACGGAACTGGCCACTTTCTCCATAGCCAAGTTGCGAATGGATCCCAGAGAGCCCCGGCAGGTCGGACAGCACTTGAGCTTCGGGCGGCAGGTGGTACACACAAGATGGCCACTGTGACACTGAAGAATGGGTGGTAACACATAGTCAAAGCAGACCGGACACTCAAAAAGACTCGCCAGGTCACCGTTGGATGCAGTGGTGCCAGCCAGGACTGGCACCCTCTGGGACGAACGCGTCGAGGTTCCTGGAAGTAATGCTGATGAAGTCTGGCGCTTCATTTCTTTAGGTGGACAGCGCGCCTCAGACTCCGGTCAGCTCAGACGCGCTCCGTCGTCTCCGCCGCCAACCCTTGCCACCGCTGGCGGCGCCACC
This sequence comes from Leptonychotes weddellii, assembly GCF_054177405.1. Lineage (NCBI taxonomy): Eukaryota > Metazoa > Chordata > Mammalia > Carnivora > Phocidae > Leptonychotes > Leptonychotes weddellii. Next base: position 98,895,084 of record NC_138385.1, on the reverse strand, counting down.
GCCTCTTCCCCGAGCTGGCACCGGCACCGACGGGACACCCTGGGCCGCCGCCGCCGCCTCTCGAGTGTGCCCCTCAACGGTCGCCTCCGGTGTTCTAGAACGCGCCTTTCAACAGTCGCGTCAGACGCTCGAGAGCGCGCCTGTCAACGGTCACCTCACGCTCGAGAGCGCGCCTGTCAACGGTCGCCTCACGCTCGAGAGCGCGCCTGTCAACGGTCACCTCACGCTCGAGAGCACGCCTGTCAACGGTCGCCTCACGCTCGAGAGCGCGCCTGTCAACGGTCAACTCACGCTCGAGAGCGCGCCTGTCAACGGTCGCCTCAGACGCTCGAGAGCGCGCCCCGCAGTGCCCGCCCCCGACGCTCGAGAGCGCGCCCCGCAATGGCCGCCCCCGATGCTCGAGAGCGGGTTCCGCAGCGCGCTGCTGCCGCGGTCGTTTCGCGCGGTTCTGGCGCCCGCTTCGCACCCCGCATAAATGGCACACACGGCAGCTGCAGCCCAGAAGGTAGGGCCCCGCGCGCCGGCAGCCCGGAGGGGGCGGGGCTCTGAATGTGTTTTATAATCCTAAATTGTACGTAGTCAGGAAGTACTAAAGATATAAATGCTTCAGGCTCTAAATTCTCCTACGCTATGTCTTGTTCCTGCTCACAAATCCAGTTTTCTTTTTTAAAAAAATATTTACTTATTTAGGTAATCTCTACACCCAACGTGGGGCTTGAACTCCCAACCCCAAGATCAAGAGTCGCATGCTCCACAGACTGAGCCAACCTGGCGACCACAAATCCAGTTTTCTGAGGCCATTAATGCGTGGTAAGGACTGTTTAAAATAATTGATATGAGGAGGGGCCCCTGGCTGGCTCAGTTGGAAGGGCATGCCACTCTTTTTTTTTTTTTTTTTTAAGAATTTATTTATTTATTTGTCAGAGAGAGAGGGAACACAAGCAGGGGGAGTGGCAGGCAGAGGGAGAAGCAGACTCCCCGCTGAACAGGGAGCCCGATGCGGGGCTCGATCCCACGCTCCTGGGATCATGACCTGAGCCGAAGACAGACGCTTAACGACTGAGCCACCCAGGTGCCCAGGGCATGCCACTCTTAACCTCGGGGTGAGTTGGAGCCCCACGTTGGGGGTAGAGATTACTTATATAAAACTTTAAAAAATAAAATAAAATAATTGATATGAGGGTGTGACCCTCCTAGGGACTACTTTTAATTCAAAACTGAGATACCTTAACCCAAATCATTCTCAAAATGGTGTATTTGTAAGGTTGTCAGATTTAACAAATAAAAATACAAAAGATGCTCAGTTAAATTTGAATTTCAGGTAAACAAAGAACAGCTTCTCTTTTTAGTAGGAATATGTCTCATGCAGTATTTGGGATATACTTATACTAAATATATATTCATTGTTTATCTGAGATGCAAATTTAACTGGGTATTCTATATTTTATCTGGCAGCCCTCCCTATTTGGAGAGCTATGTTTGAAGCTTCCTGAAACTCTGATTTGGTCATTTTTTTTTTATAACCATAGCCCTAACCATATCCCACCATGGGATTATTTTCTTCCATTTTTTCCAAAAACCATTATTTATTCCCACTGTAGTTCAGGACTCAGACACAGAGGTCACTGTGATGAGTGGGAGTGAACAGTGAAGTTACTGAATGGGAAGTCCAGGTTCAAGTGTGTGCAGTTGGCTTGCACCTGTAAGCAATGTGGTTTTACTGAAACTTCCAGGGAAGGCAGTCAGTGGCTGGAGCCAGGTAGAGTAGGACCAGGATCAGGGGTAGATTTGGAAATGGAGAGAGACAACTATGGGCCATGTAGACAAGGCAGGGAAACTTCTTGAAGGCAGGACTTGTGCTGTACTCATTTTACATTGCCACATAGCTTACACAGTTCTTGAACTGTAGCAACTATTCAAATATTTGGTGGATTAAATTGCCTCTTCCAAGTGACTATCTTCTGATTTTTCTCCTTCTGTATAATCCAGTGGGAAATGAAATACTTGGCTAATTTATTTCTTAGCTGGCTCCTGCACATATGTGCTTCCCTTATTTAAGTTTGTAAATGGCCCCATGGCATTCAGCAAAAGAATCAGTATGAGCAAGAATGGACTGGTAGATTTCATAGCTAGCTGAGCTAGGCAGAGAATACTTTTAACATCAGGGCTGAATGTGAGGGTGTATGTGTGCATGTAAAGAGACAAAGAGAGTGTGAGCACCATGCTAAAGATAGATCGCTGTGTTGGCATTTTACAATATAAAACTTACATTAGAACCTTCGAAGTACAGATTAATTACAAAATGAGCCAAAGTCAGTTCTGAAGGTGAGAAATGACCCAGTGTTCGAGACAAGTTATATAGCAGGTTGTTGAGCGTTTGCTCTGGCTTGAGCAGAGACGTCCATAAATACCACTGAGAGATGATTCTACTCAACAACGCTCTTGGTTTTCCTCCTACTGCACTTTTTGGTGACTGATTTGCAGCCTCCTGGAATGTTGCCAGCCACCTCCAGGGGTGTTAAGAAATATCCAAAACAAAATTAAAATAATTCACTTTAATTTAAAATGCAATTATATATATATAAGACACTTTTAGGAGCAGTGGGATTGGGTGTTAGAAAACCAGACCAAGCAATGGAGTAGCAATTACAAAGTTGGGAAGAGAAAAAAAAAAAACCACAAAACATGCTAACAACTTGCTAATGGATTGGACACTGCTTGGGGAAGAGCTAGAAACCAGGAATAAAACCAACCTCTCCATTTAGTTTTAATCAAACTCCTGGGAATTCATCCCTATTCTTGTTTGAAATGCCATCTGCAGAGTAACTTGTTATCTGATTTGGATTATTTGCTTGTGATTCACTCATTCATTCTTCCTTTGTGTGCTCTTGCTAAACACCAGGCTTAATAACACATAGGATGAGTTTGAATGGGTTCTTCTAACATCCCTATATTGCCATTCCATCTGCAAACACTATCCTCCCCTACAATGGAAGCTGGGAAAGGGGTGCAGCATCAGAGTGTGGAATTTAGTGAGCTCATCAAATGGTGACCATTGAGAGCCCAAATGTGCTCGGTGCTACACATCCCTTTGGGACGATAAGGATGGTAATGGCTTTGAGAATGAAATAATATGTTCTGACTTGAAGGACAAATTAGGGTAAAGCAAGGGGAAAAGAGAGGATGAAATGTTCTCTCCTTATACAGACTAAATTTAATTGTAGTTAATAGCAGCTGACTTTCCCCATGCCTTTGCTGTGGGAAGAGAGACCTTCCACCAGAATAGGGGCCAGGGTTACTGAAGATTTTAGGTAATCTGGTTTTTGACCATCAGGTAACTGAACTTCTTTATTTTTATTTAAATTTTTTTTAATTGAGCAAAAGCGTTTCCTTTATATAAACTATTAATAGATGCTAAATACAAGATGGATTTTAAAATGAAATCATGGGTGCGTAGTTTTGTAATCATAAAGATAAGCACACAAATCAGAAGCTGTACAATAGGGGTGCCTGGGTGGCTCAGTCCGTTAAGTGTCCGACTCTTGATTTCCACCCAGGTCATGATCTCGGGGTCGGGAGATCAAGCCCTGCATCAGGCTGCAGGCTCATCATGGAATCTGCTTGAGGTTCTCTCTCTCCTGCTGCCCCTCCCCTCTCTCCCTAAAATAAATAAATAAAATCTTTAAAAAAAAGCTATACAATATTGGGCGCCTGGGTGGCTCAGTCAGTTAAGCGTCTGCCTTCCGCTCCGGGTCCTGGGATAGAGCCCTGCATCTGGCTCCCTGCTCAGCGGGGGTCTGTTTCTCCCTCTCCCTCTGCTCTCTCTCTCAAGTAAATAAATAAAATCTTTATTTTTTTTAAAGCTATACAACATTAACGGCAAATCCAAATACAAGCTAAGATAATCCTCTGAATTCTGTGTTTCATCGAGCATCAAAAACCACCGATCTTTTAGTCCTTAAAAGTACATAATTCTGGGGCGCCTGGGTGGCTCAGTTGGTTAAGCGACTGCCTTCGGCTCAGGTCATGATCCTGGAGTCCCGGGATCGAGTCCCGCATCGGGCTCCCTGCTTGGCGGGGAGTCTGCTTCTCCCTCTGACCCTCCTCCCTCTCATACTCTCTGTCTCTCATTCTCTCTGTCTCAAATAAATAAATAAAATCTTTAAAAAAAAAAAAGTACATAATTCTGCATCCACATCTCTGCATGGGATTGGATCCCTGGATTTTATTTCATTTCTCGTGTGACATTCTCTGCACCTGTATCATTGGCTGTTGCTTTGGGGGTTGAACATCCTTCCAGGTGTCCATTGATAGTCTCTCCAAATCCCCACCAGCTAATTCCCTACCCATGTAGCCCAGAGAAACTTCTCACTCTGGGCTTCTAAACAGATTCTGACTCTCGCTCTCTAAGACTTTTTTTAGATATTAAAATTCATGCTTTCTCTATACCAGAAAAAAGGGAAAAAAATTTTGGCATGCATAACTAATGAGGTAACTAGTACTACTAAGCTGCTTTAGAAGATTAAACCATCAGTAATTATGAAAGTAAGTATAAATTAAAGGACAGTGTTTAGATTTCAGTGTAGTATTTTATATCCAGTATTCAGTATTGTTCTTTTTATCCAGTATTGTATTTTATCTAGAGCCATTACTGAACACCTATATTTGAAAGTCAGAGTAGAGGGCGCCTGGGTGGCTCAGTTGGTTAAGCGACTGCCTTCGGCTCAGGTCATGATCCCAGGGTCCTGGGATCGAGCCCCACATCGGGCTCCTGGCTCAGCAGGAAGCCTGCTTCTCCCTCTCCCACTCCCCCTGCTCTCGCTGTCTCTGTCTCTGTCAAATAAATAAATAAAAAAAAATCTTTAAAAAAAAAAAAAAAGTCAGAGTAGAGTCATAGAAGGACCATGGCTTTTTATCAGATATAGACAAACAAGAAGAAAAACTATGGCGTCAATAAGTGCTAAAAACTATGGCACTAAGAGTAGATGTGTACATATTTATTTTAAATTCTTTTATTTAAATAACTCAGTAAAGATTTTTAAAATGTGGTTCAAGTCTGAAGAATGATACAACATACAACCATGTATCCACAACTCATGTACGTATACTTTTATAATCCTACTATAAAAATGATATAGTGAGGTTAAGAAAACTAAGTTTAAAAAAAATCAGAAGCAAGTAGAAATGAGAGATAATTCAAAAGTAATTTTTGCATCTGAAAATTTGGCACCAAAAAAGAAAAAAACCCCTTCACGGATATATCTTCTATATTTTTCTATTAAAAATTACAATGAAAAATTTGCAATGAAGAAATTATTTCATTGGAATTGTTACTTTATATATTTGTATATAATTTGCATATTGTATATATTATTTGAAATAACTTATATATTATTTGAAATAATTTCATTGGAAAAGTGCTTTAAATTTAAATCATGAATCCTGGGGTACCTGGCTGGCTGAAGTGGAGCATGGGACTCAATCTTGTTGTAGGTTTGAGCCGCACATTGGATGTAGAGATTACTTAAAAATAAAATCTTAAAAAAATATCCTGAATCCTAAGAAAATGTATATTTTTTACAGATTTATTTATTTTTATTTTAGAGAGAGAGCCGCATGAGCCCTTGTGGGGGGAGGGGCAGAGGGAGAGTACATCTCAAGCGGGATTCCCACTGAGTGTGAAGCCTTGACACGGGGCTTGAGATCATAACCTAAGCCAAGATTAAGAGTCAGACACCTAACTGGCTGAGCCACCCAGGCACCCCTGAGCAAATAGTTTCTAAGAAATGAGAAAAAGTAAAATAAAGGAAAAGGAGCATTTCCAGTCATCTTTTTGGGCACTTTATGAGTATTTTTTTTTTTTTTCTGAAATGCATTTGAGACACTGCCCTTGTCTTGCCGATATGTTTTTCTATAAATGAAATGAAATCCACATTTTTGAGGAAGTTTTGGTTTTTACTGACTGGTACTGCTGGAGCCTGAAATAACTCCCAAATTAAATATGTACCAATCTGATCGGAAAGAATGCTTGACAACGAGCTTAGATATATACGTTAGAAATCTGAAGACCAGGGGCGCCTGGGTGGCTCAGTCGTTAAACGTCTACCTTCGGCTCAGGTCATGATCCCAGGGTCCTGGCATCGAGCCCCGTGTTGGGCTCCCTGCTCAGCGGGAAGCCTGCTTCTCCCTCTCCCACTCCCCCTGCTTGTGTTCCCTCTCTCGCTGTGTGTCTCTGTCTGTCAAATAAATAAATAAAATCTTAAAAAAAAAAAAAAGAAATCTGAAGACCATTACCTTGTCATGGTCATGGCTTAGGAAATCTTATCTGTTTCTGTAAGTCTGGAGGTCCTAGCTTATTGCAGTGTTGACAGATATTTATTTCTCTTGGTTGTTAGAATGGCCACACTTGGCCATTCCTGGAGACCTTTTGGGTTGTGACAATGGGCACAAGGGTATTGCTCCTGGCATCTAGAAAGTAAAGGCCAGGGATGCTAGTACACATCCTACCATACACAGGGCAGGGCAGCCCCACAACAAAGAATTACCTGGCCCCAAATGTGAATAGTGCCGAGGCTGAGAAATTTTGATCTACACAAAAGAAGAACAAGGGTTTAAATTTATTTCCTAAAATGAATATATATATGGACATTTCTTAGGTAGTTTTTCTTCTAATAATAATAATAGACTGATAGAATAAAAATTATTTTTAGAAGTTTGTCTTTACATCTAAGAAATATATTTTTGCATCATTTTCCCAATGTATAGATCAGAGTTTTCTAGCATATGTTCTGTTTTTGTATTTGCTTTGCAGCTGTGTCAAAAAATAGATGAAGCGGTGTGTTCAGACATGCTCCATTCATCCTGATCATAAATGAAATGTCTGCCAGAAAAGGATCATTTCATACCGTATTTGATTTTGGCAATCAGTCTTGCTGTTTTAGGAGTGCTCTTAGCATTTGAACAAATATCTTCCATATTTATGGGGAGGAAGGTTTATGAAGACATTGCCAATTAAATTCTATTTCAGTTCTTGGTGCCAACATATTTTAGGTACTTTTTGTATTATGAGTTTCATACTTGATAAATTCTAAAAGAGGCTACATTTAGATATTAACCTTGAGGATTTCTGGAAAATTTTCCATAAAATATTTTCTACTACTGCTTTCTCCTTGATGTTTTTTACTTACCCTGATCTAGTTCTCAACAGTCCTCTTGGTTTTTGTTTGTTTCTAAGTAGAATTGTTTCAAATACTTTTTTGTAACTTGTTCATTTGAATGAGAATCCAAATAAGGTCTATGCATTATAGGTGATTGATATGCCTCTAAAGTTTCTTTTAATCTATAGGTTTCCCCATCTCTCTCTTTTTTCCTTATAATGTGTGTTTTTTGTTTTTTGTTTTTTTTTTTAAAGATTTTATTTATTTATTTGACAGAGAGAGACAGCCAGAGAGAGAACACAAGCAGGGTAAGTGGGAGAGAGAGAAGCAGGCTTCCCGCCGAGCAGGGAGCCCGATGCGGGGCTCGATCCCAGGACTCCGGGATCATGACCTGAGCCGAAGGCAGATGCCCAACGACTGAGCCACCCAGGCGCCCCTTGTTTTTTTTTTTTTAAGAAACTGGGTCATTTATCCTGTAGAATTTCTACTCATTCTGGAGTTTGCTGATGCAATTCCATTGCAGGGCTTACCAAGTTTCTTTGTTCTTTGTATTTCCTCTAAATTGATAGTTGAATCAAGACATCATTTACTCTTAAAATTAAAATCAAGAGGGAAAAACCATTCTCCTGTTTTTTTGTTTGTTTTTTAATTTTTTTTTATTCATGTGACAAGAGAGAGAGATAGAGAGAGGGAGGGAATATGAGCAGGGGAGAGAGGGAGAGGGAGAAGCAGACTCCTCGCTGAGCCAGGAGCCTGATATGGGGCTTGATCCCAGGACCCTGAGATCATGCACTGAGCTGAAGGCAGACGCTTAACCATCTGAGCCACCCAGGCGCCCCACCATTCTCCTGTTTTTGAAAAATCTTTTTGGAAGGTTATTTTTGCAGAGGGGTAATGACTTGACCCAAACTTCCAGAAACTGGTGAGACAATGAAAGTATATCATTATGTATTTTCTAATATTTATGGTCCTTAGAATTTTCTTCCGAAATACCAGTGGTATGAGAGGTGGGGCAACTACTCTTTTAATATAGTCTTTTAGGTTACCACTGGGAATCAGTACAACAAGAGTTGACAAACGATAGCAAGGGCAGGGGCCCGTTTTTGTAAAGCAAGTTCTACTGGGTCACAGCCATAGGCCCACATTATACACTGCCTGTGCTTGATTTTGCCTAGTAACAGCAGAGTCCAATAGCTGCCACAGAGATACAATGGCCCACAAGGCTAAAAGGATTTACTATGTAACCTTTAAAAAAAAAAAAAAAAACAACCAACTTGCCAACCCTAGCAGTACAAGGTTAGGCCTTTTATTTTTTAAGTAGGCTCTATGCCCAATGTGGGGTTCAAACTCACGACCCAGAAATCAAGAGTGGCTGTGCTCCCTTGACTGAGCCAGCCAGGCCCCCCAAGTTTAGCCCTTTAATTTAATTTTTTAAAGATTTTATTTATTTATTCTAGAAAGAGAGAGACAGAGTCCGAGCAGGGGGAGGGGCAGAGAGGGAGAGGGAGAATCTCAAGCAGACTCCAGGCTGAGCGCTGAGCCCTTGTGGGGCTTGATCCCAGAACCCTGAGATCATGACCTGAGCTGAAATAAAGAGTTGGATGCTTAACTAACTGAGCCACCCAGACACCCCAAGTTTAGGCCTTAAAAAAAAAGTGATCTGTAGTCTGCTATAAACTGTGGATAAAATTTTTCCAAAAAACGTTAAGTGTCCTTTATTATCTGTCACAATACATAATTTAAAAGTATGATCACTATTCGGCCATGATATATTTGTACTTTATCATCCTAAAGTTACTTTTATATCTCTTTACCTCTCAAATAGAGAAAGTTTACATATTTAAAAAATCAGTATAATAGAATTATTCACATTTCCATAAAAGAATTCCTCTTCGGAAAGCCATGTGTATGCTCTCAGATGATATAGTCTATAGCCTTCAGACTGACTATAAATATTTTTATTAATCTTTTCTGTCTACCTTTACTGTCCTTAAATATTCCTTTAAGATGAGCTGTGCAGTTATATAGACTGTAAAACCAGGAATGTTAGAGGACTTAATTACAGTGTCTTTTTTGAGTAGTTTTTGGGTGGTGGAATAATGCTTTTAGGAACAGGATTTTCCAAATTGCATGAAACGGTCTCTTGCAGAAAAGAAATTGACTTATTTGTATGTCATTGTAACTGAATTATGTGCCATCCGTATATCATGGTAGGTCAGAATTGACACCATTGCCAAGAATTGTACCTTCTCTGTTCTCAGGTATCTATCGTTTAGAAATTGGTCACTGGTAGGAATTGTCTCAAAAACACTTGGGGGAGGTGTCCTATCAGATTATCCTTGCCACATGTTAAAAAGGGGTGGGGAAAGAGGCAGGAGACAAATAAAAAAAGCAACTGCCTGCTTAAAAATTGTGAACAGGCTTTATCTTCAGGAAAATCTGGATGTTGAAGTTTGGCACAAGGACCCGGATGGGGACATGCGTGTTACTCCAAGGGAAGCCTTTATTCTCTTCTGAAACAGCTTGTATGGTATCTGTTCTTTTCACCATGGTCAAGATTCTGCAATTACTTATGTATTAGGCAGGGTATTCCAACAGGCTCAGAGACCTCCCACAAGAAAACCTATATCTTACTCCTGTCATTGTCCAATGGCGGGGCTGTGGGGTTGGCAGAGAAGAGTCTCCGCACAGTCATACAGGGACCTCTGCCTGATCTTCCAGTCTAGCAGGCCCAACTACGGCCTCTGGGCTAAGCACAGTTTTTACATTTTTCTGATGTTTAAATTGTTTAAAAATAACAAAAGAATAATATCTTCTGACACATGAAGATTTTTTTTTTAAGATTTTATTTATTTATTTGAGAGAGAGAGAGACAGAGCACAAGCTGGGGGAGCTGCAGGTAGAGGGAGAAGCAGTCTCCCCAACTGAGCAGGGAGCCTAATGCGAGGCTTGATCCCAGGACCCTGGGATCATGACCTGAGCCGAAGGCAGACGCTTAACTGACTGAGCCACCCCCAGGCATCCCGTGACACATGAAAATTATATGCAACTTAAGTTTCTGTGTCCATCATTCATGGTTTGATTGGCACATAGCCATGCCCATTTGTTGACCTATGGTCTGTGGCTGCTTTCATTCTATGATGGCAGGTTGGGTGTTTATGACTGAGACCATGTGGCCTGCAACGTCTAAATATGTTCTGTCTGCCCTTTATAGAAAAAGTTTGGCAACTCCTGGTGTAAAGACTTGATCATCTTCTGGGGTCTCATAGTATCCCCACTGGAGAGAGAAGAGAGAGTGAACCTGGTGGATCTTGCTAGAGGTTTCAGGGCAAAGATAGCACGTGACTCTGCCTACGCAATTGGCCCCAACACAAATGTGTCCCCTGTCCCTGCAAGGGAGGCTGGTAAATGAGGTCTAGCAAAGTGCTGTAGAAGAGAGAACACAGATATTACTGGACAACAGTCAATGTCTACCATTTTATATGAAAAATGTTTTTTTTTTTTTTTATAGACTGATTCTCAAGCCCTGGCCTCAACTCTTGACTTCACTTGATTTTAAGTTTTTATAAATGCTTGAGCTCTTTCCTTTCCCCTGTCTACACTGTCATTATTTCAGCTTGTCACACTTCATTTCCTCAATGCACATAGTCACAAAATGAAAGACAGATTGTTTGGTTTTTGTTTTTAGATTTTTTTTTCTTTTTTCTTCTTTTTTTTTTTAGATCAAGATGAGCAATGTGATGCAGACAGCAGGGGTGTCCAATAATTGAGTTGGGTTTGACAGGCTCATTTGTGTATTTACTGAACTAGTCATGCAATAGGTGTTTGAAATATCGATCAAAGCAAAGTTTTATTTTTCTGGATCCAGTCGTCTTTCTTTTTGGTCTGATTGCACCTGCTGATGTTTGTGAATTATTGTCAAATGGGCACCTTCCCAAAGGGTAATGTTTCATTGGAGTATAAATTTCATGTGAGAGTAGAAGGTCCTATAAATTCAAAGACTATGATCAGCCAGATTTTTCTTTTAAGACAGAAGAAAGAGACAACACGAATACAGCCATCAGAGTTTTATATTTCTTTTTCTTTTTTTTAATTATAAAAGATTTTATTTATTTATTTGACAGAGAGAGACACAGCGAGAGAAGGAACACAAGTAGGGGGAGTGGGAGAGTGAGAAGCAGGCTTCCTGCCGAGCAGGGAGCCCGATGTGGGGCTCGATCCCAGGACCCTGGGATCATGACCTGAGCCGAAGGCAGACGCCCAACGACTGAGCCACCCAGGCACCCCAGAGTTTTATATTTCTAAAGGGAGAGCTTTCATAATAAAACCCAAGAGGATACTTAATTTTTGGGGGTTCCTGGGAATTTCCTGACATCAGAAATAACTTTTAAAAAGCTGGCAACAGGAGAAATTACAATGATTTATCAGTTACACCAAAGGTGGTGTACAGACTTGGTGTTTAATTTATTATATTCTGGAGACTTATCTGTTTTGGATTCAAATTGGAGCAGGACTGACTCAGATCTTGTCCAGGTGGGTCACTTTTGTGTGGTCGACACTGGGTCTGTAAGAGTTCTTGGAGGGCTTTGAAAAAAATCACAGTTGCATGAAGGTTGGGAGGCGGAGGTGTGTGTGGGTTAGCAACTCAGTTTTGCCTAGCTACAGACCTTTGGGCATGACCATTACTTTTTGAAATCTTGTGAGTATTTTGCACGTAGAGTCCATCTCAGTTTGGGCCAGCCACCGCATTTTAAGTGTTCCATTGCCACGTGTGGCTGGTGGCTCCAGTATCGGACAGTTCTAGAGGGCCCACTCTGGTTCTCCTCTAGGTGCTCCACTTTCCATGCTTCAGGGAATATGCAGGTCCAACGGGCTGTGTCCTCCTTAGCCTATACCCTACTGCCTCCTACACCAGGCACCAGCAAACTGGCCCACTATGTTTATAGATAAAAGTTTTCTGGGGAACACAGCCACAGTCATTCATTTATATATTCTCTATGACTGTTTGCATTCGATGCAGAGTTCAGTAGCTGTGGCAGAGAATATGGCCTGTAAAGCCTAAAGTATTGGCTCAAAAAATAGGCTCTTTACAGGACAAATTGACCAGCTTCTGTTTTAGACCATGTTTGGGATATCTGGGACCTTAGAATTCCTTGCCCCAACAGTCCTGAGCCTGCTTCCAGGCTCTGAAGGGTAGGGCTCCACCGAGGAATGGTCAGATGTGGCTGATGGCAAAGAGAAGGACAGAGGTGAGGTGTGTGGGCTCAAGTGTGAGCCTGAGCATGAGTGGGGAGGATAGATGGAATGCAGCCCCTGTGAGTGCTGTCTCCTTGACACCACATTGTGGGGTGGGACTCTGAGGAGTCTGCAAGTTATGAATTTGAAACTGTCTTGCATGTTGTTATCAGAGTACATTTGTCAAATTAGGAGGATAAAACACGTACTTGATTTAACAGATTATTAGCTCAGTTTGGAACTTTTACATCCGTAGACGTGTAGTAGGGGGGGGCTCCATTCCTGCTCTTGCCCACATTGGCCAATGTTGAGGATGAGCCTGCACAGAATGGAGAAGGCACTCCTGTGCATGGGGGAGGTGGTTCTTGGCTGAACCACCCTTTAATCTGACCTTGCCTGCCTTTTAATGTAACCATGTCCTGAGATGATAAAGCAGGGAAAACAGTGGGTTGAGATTCTTCCCTCACTAAAGAACTGTGTCTGTGACCTGCCCTGAGGTTCATTAAGCCCATAAATTTCTTGTCAAGGGGGAAGAGAACCCAAGGGTTGAGAAGTGCCAGTAGGTCTTTGGTTAACTGCGAGACATTTATTACATCTTCACCCGGAGCAGTAGTAATTGACACAGCCTACTCAGTTTCTCTTCCCAATCTTGTCTCCTTGCTCACACACCAATCTTTCCTTTCCCTGGGTTCTCAGCTCCATCCCATAGAGTATGTCCAGATACAGTCACCATGGGTGGATTGCTATGGAGTTGCCTGGACAGAAATACATACAGTTCCAGTACCTTCTGGTCCAGCCAGAGATGCCATCATTGTTCTTTTCCCCTTGGGCTTTGCAAACAGATGTTTTGACAGCTCTCGATTGCTGCTTGTGATTCATTTCCTTGGAATTACTGAACCCTGGACCCCACAGGGGTACTGAAAAGAAGGCTTCACAGTCTGATTGCTGCTCTGTTAAGAGAGAAGTCTTGTTCACATTGCATCAAAATGAGGTGACCTGTCCTCCTTTTTCTAAAAGCTGACTCTGCATTCACTTGACTGAAATGAAGAGTTTGAATCCCCCACCATCTTCGGATCTGTGAAGGTTACATTTCTCTGCCTCTTAGCAGACAAAATGCCTAGGCAGTAGAAAAACACTTGTAGGATTATTCAGCTCCTAGCATCATTTCTTCACCAATGGTCCAGGGTACAGTGACCTGCTATGGAGCCACTGTGAAGTCCAAGGTGAGCCCTTTATTTTCCCCGGGCTTTTTGGTGTTCACTTCCTTCAAACTGGAGGAAGACTGGCAATGAGGTTATTTTTAAGGACATATTTTTCACATTCTCTAGTGCTAAACCACTTAGAGTCATTGGAAAAAGCCGTATTTTTCTTTGCATGATTCTTGATTTCTGTTCTTTTTTTTCCTGATAAGAAATAGTGCAGACAAAAGGAGATGCATATTGCATGAGATTCCTGAGTCAGTTTAGAATTTTTTTCTTCTGATCACATTTTAGTATAATCTTTCCTGGACACCTTAAAATTAAGGTCTCACTTTCCATTAATGTGATGGCCATAGAGTACCATTACATCTGCCAACAGATGGGGTTCTTATAATTTTAAAAGGAGGAGATGAAAAATTGAGAAACCAGATTTCTGTCACCCTAAGTCTGTGATTTATTTTTTTATTTTTATTTTTTTTAAAGATTTTATTTATTTATTTGACAGAGAGACAGCGAGAGAGGGAACACAAGCAGGGGGAGTGGGAGAGGGAGAAGCAGGCTTCCCGCCGAGCAGGGAGCCTGATGCGGGACTCGATCCCAGGACTCTGGGATCATGACCTGAGCTGAAGGCAGATGCTTAACGACTGAGCCACCCAGGTGCCCCCTAAGTCTGTGATTTAAAACTAGAAGTGTTGGCAACTCATAAGTCTAGGAGAAAAGTTTTTGGTCTAAAGGACCAGCAGTTAGTGCCAACTGGACTCTTAAGGGGATTTGCAGAGGAGGTAAAATTTGATTTTACCTGCCTCACTCTTTCTTTCCCCACTTCCTTATCTCTAGAGCAGGGATTTTCAACCTCAGTACTAGTGACATTTAGGGCAGGATTGCTCTTTGTCGTAGCGGCTCTCCTGTGTATGGTAGGCTGTTTAGCAGCATCCCCGGCTTCTACCTACTAGATGTCAGTAGGATCCTCTCCCAGTTAATGACAACCAAAAATGTCTCAAGAACTTCTTAGATGTGCCCTGGGGAAGAGGAGCAAAATCCTTCCTGGTTGAGAACTTCTTCTCTAATGGCTTCCAGTCACCGGGGTACTCCACGCTACCTTCTGGAGTTCTGAACTCATCACACTGGCGACCCATCCCCCAGTGCCCTCCTATGGAATACCCATGCTCCATAATCCTTGCTCTTTCCCTGCTAAGCCATGACCCACATGGAAAAGGGTGTGATTTGTCACCTGTTTAAAGTGGTTCACACTGTTACATGAATGTGTCATGGGCTGAACTCAGACCAACATACTGCATTTTATTTTATTTTTTTTTTTAAAGATTTTATTTATTTGAGAGATAGCAACAGAGATCATGAGAGAGGAGCACAAGCTGGGAGGAGAGGGAGAAGCAGGCTCCCCACTGAGCAGGGAGCCTGATGCAGGGCTTGAACCCAGGACTGAGATCATGACCTGAGCCCAAGGCAGACACTTAACCACCTGGGTGATTAAGTGTATATATTTGTATATATATTTGTATACAAAATACACCCAGGAGCCCCTATTGTATTTTTAAAAATATTTATTTATTTATTTATTTATTTATTTTTAAAGATTTTATTTATTTGACAGAGAGAGACACAGCGAGAGAGGGAACACAAGTAGGGGGGAGTGGGAGAGGGAGAAGCAGGCTCCCCGCCGAGCAGGGAGCCTGATGCGGGGCT
>NC_138385.1:98850403-98879689 GCF_054177405.1 Leptonychotes weddellii | reverse complement strand
TGATCACTAAAAAAATAAGAGATCATTTATAGCGTTACTGTTTGTCACTTAGTCTTTTTTTGAGATTTAACAGGAATTTTCTCCAATAGGTAAGGTTATGGAAGAGGAAATTGAGACATCAGGGAGATTATGTAACTTGAACAAGATCACACAGCTTGCTATAACCGAACAGGAATGCCATTCTGGTCTCTTGGATTGTAGCCTGGTGTTCAAGGTATTGTGAAATGTCAAGAGAGTCCTTTTAGTTGCTCCCCAACTGCCCCAAGTGATCACTAATACTCTTCCTTCTCTACCTCCCACCTGTCACAGAAAGACATCGTCTTTTATACTATGTATTCTTCTGCGTAAATCACAAAAACAGTGAAATTCTAAGAAGCTGAGATGTGTCAGTTTCAGGTTTATTATAGTTCGGTGGTGGTAATACAAAGTATAATCATTCCAGCTGCTGACACTCAGTAATTTTCATTATAGGCCTCTCTTTCCAGTTTCAAGCTTCACATTCTGCAAATAAAAGCAAGAACAAGCTCCTCGTACTCTTCTTATAGGAGATCATGACATTCACCGTCAGATATGCTCTTGTCATAGCACTTTTCAGAGAGCTACTGTGATGTTAGTCCTTGTAGAGTCTAGTTGACTAACCTAGTAACAGATTTCTTGGATTGTGAGGGAAATATGAATGGATTCTGTTACATATTAGCCACCTTCCAAAATCCAGGAGAAGTTGTTAAGGGTCATGTCTATTTTCTGTTTAACAGCTGTAAAATTACTGTTAAAAATTTACTCATTTTATAATTATACTGTAGCAAATTTGGAAACAATGTAAACCAACAAATAATAGAGCAAATTACCCATAATTCCACTGCTCAGTCATAATCACTGGTGACATTTTGGTGTCTGTCCTCTTAGTCTTTTTTTTTTTAAGTCATATGCATATATTAAGAAAACACGTCATAGTGGTCATAGCATGTTCATGCATACAAGATATAAGCATTTTCTAGAATCTTTATGTGTTTGACTTTGATGACTGCATGTGCAGTTTTATGTCCCATCACATGATGTTCTAGGTATTTGAATATATTCTTCTGTTCAGAATTTTGAACATAATAGACATGAATGGCATAAAGGGCATTTCGAGGGGCATAGTGTAGGTCCCTTGCGGTGTTAAATTTTGTCAGGAAAATATGGGGAAGGTAGAGGGAAGCATGGGTACCTGGATTTTGGTTTTTGTGAAAGGCACAGGTCCAACAAGGTCCCGCAGAGAAAAGATGGTGGTAACTTCACCACTTGTATTTAGTAGGGCAGCAGAGCCTGACTGGGGAAGTGTGGAAAGAGTTGGCTGACAGTTAAATAGGAGGAAGGATAACCCAAAAAAATGAGCTCCTGTTTCCTGGGGTCATTGCTGGGCATCGGTGCTTTGGAGCAGCAGCTGGATGGAGAAGTGAGGGGAAAAGCGATGTGCTTCCTATTTAATGATGCTTTCTGGGGCCAGAAGCACCACCCCAACACACATTTACTGACTTTTCTCTGTTTGGTGGACCTCCAGGGAAAGTGGGATGCATTTGAAAGTGTCTGCTTAGTAACTGGAAATGTACTGAGAGAGAAAGACCATTGGGCAGTTTTTACAGAGACTTAAGACATCCAAATCATTCCCTTGAAAACTTTCCTAGATTATCAGAAGACAAAAAAAGGTATTACTGAGTTATTTAACGGTGGTTAAAATGGATATGTTAATTTTAGGACCCCAAAACCCCCACACTAGTCAAGTTGCATTTTGCAGTTCTGTGTATAATGAATATCAATATGCTGATCCCCTTGTGTAATCTGCTCATTTTGTAGGACTTAGTTTAGAAAATAATTTTTATTGGGCAGAGTACCCATATTTAAGCTTATTTTGTGTTAGTCTTTTTATTATTATATATATGAATTCTATCCTTCTGCTCAAAATTTTAAATATAGTAGGTACAAAAGGCGTAAAAGGATTTTTTTTTTTTTGGTGTGCTGAAGGTCCCTTGTGATATTATTCTGGGAGGGAGGTTTGCTTAGTGACTTAATTTTCAGGAACACACTGTGATACCAACTGGAATCTGTTTGTCCATGGAGCGAATTATAATTGGGCATTTACCCATGTCCTCTGCCATCCCTAAATGAGGTTTGAGAGTTGTTTTTCTTAACATTTTCATTTGGCAATGATTATTTTCACAGCAAAATAGACTAATGTGATCACCAAACATATCTCAACTTCTGATGAGTAGTTTATAACATATTAGGAATTCTTAAGGTACTTTTCTTGAGAATACCATACGTGAGTACTTCACTATAAAATCAGATTTCCAGGTTTGACCAGATGTTTCTTTGGCAGGATTCACTGCTGATGCACACTGGAAAGGGAATATATCTTTGGGGAGATTGTGGGGGCATATTATAGAATTAATTTCATAGAAGAAAGCATAATATATGGGGCACCTGGGTGGCTCATTTGGTTAAGTGTCTGCCTTTGGCTCAGTCATAATCTCAGGGTCCTGGGATCGAGCCCTGCATAGGGTTCCCTGCTCAGTGCAGAGCCTGCTTCTCCCTCTCTCACTCCCTCTGCTTGTGCTCTCTCTCTCTGTCAAATAAAATCTTTTTTAAAAAGTTAAAAAAAAAAAAAAAGAAAAGAAACAAAATAGAAATTGAGTACCCTAGAGAAAGAAAATTAAGATTTCACTAAAGTGTAGTGAAAATTAAAATTCACTGAAATTAGCGTTCTTATGCTGTCAAAGTTTTACTTTGGCATAGAACTGCTATTAAAAAGAGAGATCGGTACTAAAAAACACAAATACAGACTTTTGCTCCCTAGTTTCTCAAGGAAATGGTCCTAAGTGCCAGTTAATCCACAGGCCAAAGTGCTTTTTGCCTTAATTAAAAAAAATAATAATAAATCTAGGGGCTCCTGGGTAGCTCAGTCGGTTTAGCGTCTGACTCTTGATCTCAGCCCAGGTCTTGATCTCAGGGTCGTCAGTTCAAGCCCCATGTTGGGCTCCATGTTGGGAGTGGAGCCTACTTAAAAAAGAAAGCAAAATATTAAAAAAATCTAAAGTAGCAGGGTTGGATGAAACAGCACACCTCGTGTGAGGGTTGTGGAATTGCCGATGGAGAATCCGGAAAGTATATGCTGTATCTAGTTCTTCATGCTTCAGGTAAGATATCCCCACTTAGACCTGTGTTGGCCAAGAGCCCCTTGATCTTCACCCTTCTGTTCTCTTGCTCTTGGAGAGTCCAGCTAGGCTCCAGGCCTACCCTCCCACTGTCTTCTGCTGGACACCAAATCACCCAGCTACAGTTTTGCTGTTCCCGTTTAAAACTGGCCTCACTGTGAGTGCTGATCTGCCATGAAAAGAATAACAATGCCAAACATTACTAATGGCATTTAAGATGGGGTAAAATTGCCTGATGTTCAGAAATGCCCTTTAATGAGTCACAGTCTCTGCCAGTTCCCTTGAAGACCTAGGAGACCCAATTGATGAAAGAGCATGGAGCAGGTGTCATCCACAGGGAAGCTGGGAAAATGGTCTGTGGTTCTAGGTAGGACAGACAATGTCAGGGTCTGCCTGGTCCCTTCATAGGCTGTTCACTATGTTTGTGCCCTCCTTTAACTCTTTCTTTCTTTCTTCTTTCCTTTCTTCCTTCCTTTTTTTTTTTTTTTTTAAAGATTTATTTATCAGAGAGAGAGATAGAGAGCACAAGCAGGGGAAATGCCCGGTAGAGGGAGAAGCAGGCTCCCCATGGAGCAAGGAGCCCAATATGGGACATGATCCCAGAACTCTGGGATCATGACCTGAGCCAAAGGCAGACGCTTAACCAGCTGAGCTACCCAGGCATCCATCCATCCATCCATCTATCTGTATCTATCTATCTATCTATATTTTTCTTTCTTTCTTTCTTTCTTTCTCTTTCTTTCTTTCTTTCTTTCTTTCTTTCTTTCTTTCTTTCTTTCTTTCTTTCTTTCTTTCTTTCTTTCTTTCTTCTTTCTTTCTTTTCTTTTCTTTTTCTTTCCTGTCTTTCTTTCTTATTTTTAATCTTTTTTTGAAGTACTCTATACCCAATGTGGGGCTTGAAGTCACAACCCTGAGATCGAGTCACAGGCTGCACCAGCTGAGCCAGCCAGGTGCCCCTCCTTTAACCCTTCCTTGGTGATTTTCTCTTGAGCCCTAGAGCCCACGTTGAACCCACCTGGCTTGATTGAATAGAAAGCTGGGAGTACCTGGGAGTTTATGCCCCTCCCTCCATGACCTACACACAAACATGTAGCTCTGGACCAATGACTGGCTGGTGGGTATAGCTCACACTCCAGAGTCCCCTGTGGGAATCAGGCTGAGGTTACCTGTGATTACGCAGGAAAGCTCTCCTGGGGGCTGTCCTTCTCGGCTTCCTGCCCTTCCCCCTGCTGCTCCTCCTCCCTCCTCCCCAAATGTTCTTAGGAGTACTGCCTACACGGTCACTTGCATGCAAGCCCTCCTTTCAGGGCTTGCTACTGGAGAACGTGGATTAAGATAGCCGGTCGGCACATATATTTGGGGAATAAAAGAGAGGTAACAAGCACTGACACCAACAACGCCAAGTTCGTGTGGCTGTGCGGCTAATGGTAAGAGCAGAAGCTGTAGACAAGAATCCTTGATTGCATTCTCATCTTTTCCTTTGTTAGCTGTGGAACGTCAGGCAAAGTGGCCAACCTCTCTGAGCTTCACTTTCTTTGCAAAGCGGAGGAAAAATAGAAGCAAACTAATAAAGTTGGTGTGAAGCTTAAAAGAAATCTTACTCAAAAACATTTGTTCGGGCCGCATGCTAAACCCTCAGTAAATGTGAGCTCTGTAGAAAACCCCGTTCTTAAGAGTCAGAGGAGTCCAGAAGTTTAGATAATTCTTTATAGCGTGAGTCAGAAGCTTCCTGAGACAGAGCAACACAGCAGTACGTCTACCCATTTTGTAGGTAAGCACATGGGCTCAGAAAAATTAGTGACTGTGTGTGAAGTATGGTTTGCTGGGGTCTGTGACTAGGACCGCTGGATCTGGACTAGCAGGGCACTGTTTTATCCGGGGTACACACAACCTCTAGGCATCCAGTGGCCTGATATTTTGGAAATGTGTTTGCTTGAACCATTGAGTACACTGGATCCCACGTATGAAAATGGACATGAGATTTTGAGCAATGAGAAATAGTCTGTTACTAAGGAAGGAGGTATAAGATAAAGGAAGAAGAACACAGTAAGAGTATGTCCCCTAAGCATTCTTTGAATGCCAGAAGCAATAATAGTATTTCAATAAATGAGACTCTTTCTTCATTTCAAATGATTCCAATCTCTGGTATTGATTCTTCTACCTTAGCGAGAGGAAATGAAAGAGATTTTAGATGATGGTGTTCGCAGAAGCTCTTGAATCTGTGAATTCGAAAATGTCACATGGAAAATGTGAAGGTCATGTGCATAAATTTACATATGATTGAATTTATGTATGTGTTAATTACTCCCCAAAAAATTAAGATCAGACATATGGAAAAGCATATGTACTGGGAGGAAAAAAACTCAGGTGTGTTCAGTATATCAAAGCACAGAAATCTCACCTGGTCAAACTGATGTTGGAGGGCATGTGTGAGTCAAGTCTTCAATGCATGACAGAAAGAAAGTGACTGCATCTCACTAGTTTAGATAGGGCGTTCAAGGGTAGGGAATCTTTATAAATAGGACTTTGAATAATATATAAAGGACTTCAAATTATATTTGAGATTCCTGGAGGGCTTAAGGCTGCCAGATCTGAGAGACTTCAGCTATCTATGAGAGCATCCAGAGGACAGAACAGTTGGAGTGGGAAAGACACAGAATAATGTCCTATTAAGTAAGGGGTCTTCATTCTTGGTTTGTTTGTTTGAGGCGAGGTGCAGATACAAACAAGACACTTGGCAATATGGGAATGTTCTTCCAGGACAGGGTTATGATCTGGATGAAGGTGAAGGTGTAGGCTTCTAGCTGGGACTCTGGAAGTTAGAACAGAAATCAGAGGAGGGGGAGCTACAGTGAGTTAACCAGAGGATGCGCCTTCTTAAAGCTCAGCTGTAAACAGCAAGAGGGTTATCCATCACTAGAGGTGTTTCCCACTTAGCTAAGATATTGTAGAAAGCTTTGGGTAAGGTCTGCCTCTCCCTGACTTCTGTGAATATTTCATTTTAATTTTCATAATCATTTGTGGTCCTTATAATTAAAACATAGTCAATGTTCTTAGTAAGATATTTTTAAAGTGTCATGAATTTTATACCCTTGTGATTTCTATGAGCCTAGTTAAGAAGCTGTGTCTTGAAGTCAAATATACCACGTATGTCATTATCCTCTACTAAAAGCAATGGATATTAATTATTGATGCTACTTCTCCTATAAAAATGAAGATGATCTTTTTTCAAATGGACAGAATTATTGCAAGCATATTTTTAGTTAAAGTAATTGGAACATGTGTGTATAGTGTAATAATATCTTCTGAGTGCTTGGGGGGAGAGACAGATGGAGGGAGGGAGGCACTCCATACCAATAATTAGGTCCAGAAACACTTTCTCAAGGATGGGTTGAAGTAAAAGATCTTTTCCAGCAAATAAAACACAAGAGATTTTCTACTAGGAGATAACAACTAGAGAGTGTACTACGGGAACAAGGTAATATTATCAGGCGAGCATGTGAATAAGTTTTTTCCCCCCCTTTCTCCAGAGAGGGAGGTTCACCATGAAGGAGTAAGTTCGGATTCCCTATCAGTTCAGTATTAACGAGTGCAGAGTCAGAATATATATGGGTGTGTTCTATATTGTATATAATATTTTCTATATTGTATCTATATATGTACTATATATAGATACAATATATATATGTATATATAGGTACAATCTATATAATATATAGATACAATCTATAGATACAATATAGAAAATATGCTGGTGAAGTTTTTCTTGGAAAAGATTAGATTGGGCCAAGGCAGGAGTGGCTGGTAGAGAGCCAGGTTGTAGGCTTGTAGAAATGATTTCGGTTTTGGAGGAAGAGAAGTACAGAAAGTAGAAAAAAAAAAAAGAAGTACAGAAAGTAGAGAAACAAAATGTTAGAATCAACAGAACTCTTCCGACTTACAAGATGTGAGGAGGAAAATTCTAGCCAGGAGGCCATGATGAGCACCTAGGCAGATGTTGGTGCCTTTTAGCAAGATAGGAAACAGACAGGCTTGGGGCCAAGACCATTAGTTTAGTTCTGAGACTGATGACAAGATGCGTGTCTGTGAGACATTGGATGACGATGCCCAGTGGGCAGTGGAACATACTGGTATAACGGGGAAGGCCCCCAAGGCAACTCGCTTTTGGGATCCAGATGAAATTAACACCCAGTTGGAGGCCACCGCCCTCCCAGTGTCTGGGATTCTTGATGGCAGGACTGGTGGTGGGGAGGCAGGCGTGCAAATTGTGTTCTGCTCATCTCGGTCTGAATTTCTGCTTCTGCTGAATTCGTTCAAGAGAGTGTTTGTCTCCTTGTCTTCGTGTGCTGTGTTGCTCCTCTTCTGCATGTTCTCAAGTGTGGAAGAGAGTCCCACTTTATTGATAACATCAACAATAATTACTTACACAAGGCATTTATTTAGCAAACTTGAAGGTAGATCTTGAAGATCTAACATTAGATCAATCGTTTTCTAACCCCCTTGTTTTTCTGCCTTCCTACCAGATTGGTCAGCCATGTCTTTCTTCCTCAAGACCCTTTGTGCCACTGTTTTCTGGATCCTTCCTGCAGACTCCTCTGGGAATCGGTTCCCTGCACTCCATACATCACAGTACTTTCATTTTTAAAATTTATTTACTTTTTAAATTTTATTATTTTTAAGTGACCTCTCCACCCAACGTGGACAACCCTGAGATCAGGAGTCGCCCACTCCACTGACTGAGCCACCCCATCACGGTACTTTTAGCTCCGTCCTTACTCTTACTCTTCCCAGGACTCTTCAGTACCTTCCCCTGCACTGAGATCCAGGCCCTGTCCTGCTCCAGCTCTGGACTGCCACACGCATGCAGTTTTCAGCATTGTCCTTATTGGGATGAGCCAAAAGCACTTCGTTTTCTTCTTTAAGTAAAATAAGGCAGAAGTAAGCCACAATGTTGATGTTTGGTAACTTGTTTTCCAGCCAACATTGGATCTTGAGATCAGAAACGAAAGCGGAACTTAAGGATAAGATTTGGGATGACCAATGTACAGGTCATGAAAAGGGGCATGGCTGGGCCAGGGGATGGCATCTAGGCACAAGATAGATGGACAAAGGAGAATTGTCAGAGTTTTCTGCTCAACTTGCAAAAGGGGAAAGATGGAGCTATTTTTAGGCCAAGTCATATTTGCCAAGAGAACATTTATGTGGGGGTGGCACGAGAAAGGGGGGCATAGGACAACTGCATGGTTAGAGTCTTGAGAAAGAAATATTGTCTGATTATAGGCCATGATTTATCAACTGCCCTATCATCTCTGTTATTAGAATGTGGGAAATATTTTAATGGAGCACTGTGTTTCTGGAATATCAGTTCAATTCCGTTGGATTTCTGTGATAACGCAGGCTTTTCTTTGAAGAATTCAGATATTCGATGGATATATAATTATCCTGTCTCTTTATTTTTAAGTACTTTGTAAGTTAAAAAATTAAATTTCCAATATTTAGGTATGCAAAATGAAATGTTATTCAACAGTCTAGTTAAAAGGGAGAATTTGGCCATGCAATTGAATGCCTGTTCATCAAGGTAACTGGTTTGCAGATAGAGGAAAGACGTCTCTTTCTTGCTTTGGTGTCCATCAGAGTGGCCAAGCTGCACATGGGTGTTTATCCTGTTGACTTTATTTTGTGAGATGGATGCAGAGGGCTGGACACAGGGCAAAACCATGGGCAGTGGTACTGGTCCAGGCATTGCCCATGTTGTGGGGACTTGCTTCTTGAAGCTGAAAGCCAGGTCCTGTCCTTGTGGGCCGGGTCAGCAACCTGACATCACCAGGTGCACAGGCTAGATCTAGAGGTCAGATGCCAATACCAAGGCCAGGTGGCCAGTTATCATTACATGTGCTTGACTATCACGCTACGGGGTGGCCCCCTAGGGTGAAATGTGGGCGAATAATCAATGTGAGATTTCTGAGGTGGTTGGCTTTTGTGGATTTCTAACCCAAACCCCTGCAGTGCTCCTGACAAGCTCCATGGGGATGTTGGCAGCACAAATCTCAGATGCTATCCATGTTTTATCCAGAGATGTCGCTGCCCCAGCCAGGCTCCCTCTCCAGAAATAGGAGAGGAAGGGAGAACCTAAGTCGATAGGACCAGGCCCACATATCACCAGCTACACACAGCTGGAACCTATGCCCCAAGAATCCAGCCAGGATTTCCTGTACACTAGTTAGGTCCATGGGCAGGTGACCGGGACCTGTGCTCATCACTGCCTGGGGTGGGGGTGAGGCCAAGGATTGCAATAAATCAAGTGCAACTGAGTGACTGTAAGCCTTGGGCCCTCTGGCAGGTGTTCCTTTGATTAACCTTGTCACTGGGATGATCTCAAAGGCCTATGACCAGGAAACAGTCATAAGCAGGTCCTGTAAAGGTGGCCTGTTCATAAAAGTCAACACCTGTATTTGTGTATATGTCAGTAGTTCGAGCCTTTTCGTGTTATGATCAATGCAGAATCCAGTAATGGGGTGAGGTTATTTGTGGCAGAAGGTACAGACCCAGAGGTTCCGACTGTCCTAGGCCACTTCTTCTGGTTAAAAATCTGGTTAAAAATCTCCAGGTAAGGGGCATAGGGGTGGCTCAGTCAGTTAAGGGTCTGCCTTCAGTTCAGGTCGTGATCTCAGGGTCCTGGGATCGAGCCCCACGTCAGGCTCCTTGCTCAGCAGGGAGTCTGCTTCTCCCTCTCTGTGCTCTCTCTCTTGCTCTCGCTCTCTCTTAAGTAAATAAATAAAATCTTAAAAAAAAAAAAAAAAAAAAGGAAGCTCCAGTTAAATATCTCTGCACACTTATAACCCTTTCATGGCCTGTTAGTGTCCTTTGATATTATAGGTTATCCCACAATTCTTCTTAATTCTCTGAGTCTTTGTTCCACTACTGTTGATGAAATCAAATTGTTATCTCAGTGTTCTCATTTATTTAATGACCGAGGTGTGGTAACTCTGTAAAAATATTTCCCAGAAAAGATGTTCACTGCCAAGTGTTAGAAATACCATCCGGTTTCTCATTTAAATTTTAATTATCATACTACTTGAAATGACTCTTCATCGTAGATGTTTCTTACTTGGTTTTACTGCTGAGGTGTCTCTTGCCAACATTTTCATTTTCTTTATGCTGTAATTGTTTGGTGCTTACAAGTCATTCTGTTTCACCAACATTTGGCTTTATGACCTTTCTTTGCAAATCCTGAAGACCCGCGTGCCTAGATGAGGGCAGTCTCTTGGTTGAAGATGTTATTTTAGGTTTTATCGCATTTGTGGGTTCTGTTTTGTTTTTTTTTCCCCTTTTCTACCATCTTACAAATTCTAGATATGTGATTTACTCGTTCCTGTGCATCCTAACACCAAAAAAAATGGTCATGCTTTGATTCTTGAATCATTTTCAGTGTATTGATGCTTGAGGCCAAAGACTTCTCTTGTTATTTCATTATCTTGCTATTTCCAGCTTCATGGAAGTCAGAATAAATCCTTCATTTGCTTTGATATATTTTTTTCTTCTTGTGGTTTTTGCCCATTGAAGCATGAGAAGTGTTAAGGTAAAACAAAATCAGGTGAGAAGGTGCCTCTAATCTGCCAGGTGTGTTAGAAAGAACATGAGATTTTGTTCTTGTTTTTTGGTTAGATGAACCTGGGTTCTGGTCTTGACTCTATTATTTAACTTTATGACCTTGGAAAAGAACTTAGGCTCTGAGTCATTTCTTCACCTGAAACAAAGGAAATCCTAATGCTTGCTTCATGTACCTTGAAGAACGATTTTAAGGAGTACATGAGAAAACACTTAAAGTTATCTTTGCACTGTGCTGGCGGCCATAAGAGAAGTCATTGATTGTTGCTTATACTCTTGTGATCTTTTCTGCTTAGAAAAACCTCCATACAGGGCACCTGGGTGGCTCAGTTGGTTAAGCGACTGCCTTCGGCTCAGGTCATGATCCTGGAGTCCCCGGATCGAGTCCCGCATCGGGCTCCCTGCTCGGCAGGGAGTCTGCTTCTCCCTCTGACCCTCCCCCCTCTCATGTGCTCTCTCTCAAATAAATAAATAAAATCTTTAAAAAAAAAAAAGAAAAGAAAAACCTCCATACATGCTTCCCTCCAGTTTCAGAGAAGATGTCCCTTCCATTTTTTGAAGTTACCCCTCCTTCTGTATTCCTGATTCCATGCCCTCTCACCTTCTCCAGGGGCTTGATGTTGATGAGGAAGTGGAGGATGGTGGCTACCAGGTATTGAGTCCATTCCCCGGCAACGTGCTTCATGCCTGTTACCTCAGACTCTCACAACAGCCCCGCAAAGGAGGAATTATTGTCTCTGATCACATGACAGCCTCCTTGCAGCTCAGTTCATTTTATTTCTGTGCCCCCACCTCACTCTCTTGGGTTTCTGTGAAATAATACGTAATATATACATTGACGTCTGTCCCTGCTTCCGGCACCGAGCCCTAAATCCCTTGGAATTTCCTGGGTGATTGGAATGTCTTTTGTTCTAATGAGGTGACTCTTGGTGGGCTACTGGATGGGGACTGTTCACCAGAAACACCAAGGCATGATAAGAAGCTTGTAATTGTCAACCCTACTCTGCATTCTCTATACAGAGGCTGCGCATTGAGTGAATGATTGATGTAACTATGTGCTGAAGCCTCCAGAAAAGTCTCAAAACTAAGAGGTTGGGGAACTTTCAGGTCAGCGGACACTCGGAGAAGCAGGGAGAGTGGCGCATGTGGAAGAAGTGTGGCCCCCCACCCTTCCCACAGACCTTGTTCTCTTCGTCCCTTCCATTTGGCCATTTCTGAGTTGTATCCTTTTACTAAAAAACTGGTAATGTAGGAAGTAAACTGTTCGCCTGAGTTCTGTGAGGCACTCTAGTCAATTCATTAAACCTGAGGGAGGAGTTCACGGGAACCTCTGATCTGTAGCTGGATGGCCAGGGGGCAGTCTTTGAGTCTTAACCTGTGCGATCTGATGCCATCTCTAGATAGATAGTGTTGGATTTGAGTGAAATTGTAGGACGCACAGTTGGCATTGAATTGCTCGATGGGGCAAAGGCCCCACACGTCCGGTGTCAGAAGTGTTGTAAGCGTGGTAATAGCGTGAGACCTAAGGGGAGACACAAAGGAGAAATGAGTTTTTACCACTCAGTTTTCGTCTCTGAGTATTGCTTCTTGGTTACTCTTTTTAAAAAACGTTTTTGTTATTGAAATGTCATGGACATATAGTGTTATGTTAGTTTCATTGTGATTTGACAATTCTATACATTACACAGCACTCACTGCCCTTAGTGTAGTCACCATCTATCACCATACAGTGTTATTACAATATTACTGACTGTATTTTCTATGCTGTGTTTTCATCCTTGTGACTTTATTTTGTAATTAGAAGTTTATACCTCTTAATCTCCTTCTCCTATTTTGCCCATTTCCACCCTGCCTCCCCACCCCCCCCCCACCACAACCACTGGGTATTTACCCAAAGAAAATGAAAACACTAATTCTAAAAGATTTAGGCACCCCTGTGTTTATTGCAGCATTATTTACAATAGCCAAGATATGGAAACAGCCTAAGTGTCCATTGATAGAGGAATGGGTAAAGAAGATGTGGTATGTATATACAATAGAATACTCCTCAGCCATTCAAAAAAAGAATGAGATCTTGCCATTTACAACAACATGAGCAGACCTAGAGGGCAATATGCTGAGTAAATCTAGTCAGACAGAGAAAGGTAAATGCCATAGAGTTACACTTATATGTGGAATCTTTGTACTCGTGGGATTCTTCTCATATATGTGTCTTGGATATGGGTGTTTCCTGGCTGTGACCTTGGCTTTTTATCCTTAGTCAACATGCATTCCCTCAGTGACCTCATCCTTTTGTGGTTTTAGCCACACCTGTATGTTAATGACTCCAAAATCTAAGTCTCTATACCTAAGCTGCAGAATGATAAGTTCAGGTGCTTAGTGCATATATCCCAGATGCCTAAAACTCAGCCTCTCCCAAAAGGTGCGTCTCCAGTTTCATCCTAAGAACGTCCTTCCTTCTGTATTCTCATAGTAGGTGATACCACCCAGTCACCCAACACAGAAAACTAGTGGTAACCATCAATTCTTGTGGTTCCTTGACCATTGTTACCTCATCGATATAACTTTAAAATTTTTTAAGACTATTTATTTATTTGACAGAGAGAGAGGGAGAGAGCACAAGCAGGAAGAGTGGCAGGCAGAGGGAGAAGCAGACTCCCCACTGAGTGGGGAGCCCGATGTGGGGCTCGATCCCAGGAGCCTGGGATCATGGCCTGAGCCGAAGGCACACCCTTAATCAACTGAGCCACCCAGGCACCCCTCATCTATATAACTTAAAATGAGCTCTCTCAACTTCTGACCATCCACTGGCCAGTTCTGTCTCATTATTCCTCACTGGATTTGATTTCAGGAGCTCTTGATGTTCTCACTGTTAATCTTGCCTCCTTCAAATCCATTATCCACACTGGTAGCAGAATGTTCTAGCTGAAATGCTAGCTGTGTGCACTTGTTCCCTGTTCAGTCATCAGTGACCCCTTACTGTACTGATGTGGGCTCCTTAGCATGGCCTGGAAGGCTGTGAATGACCTCTGTCTCCATGCCTCTCCTTCAGCCTCCCGTTGTACCCTTAGCACTGCCCTTTATGCTCTTGTGCTAACAAACTGTTCTCCCAATATGCTGTGCTGTTTCACTCCTCTATGCCTCTGCTGAAGCTGGTGCTTCTACTCACACCCTGGGCTTCTCCCTCTCTTTTTACTTACACTGGTACACAGAATCTGTATTTATGTGTCTCCTGCCAAGAGTTGGTTCCCTGAGGGCAGGGAAGCACGTCCTGGGATCTGATGTGGTAGTTTTTGGAACATAGTAGATGCTGAGTAAATATTTGCTGATTGGACCTGAGCTTCTTGCAGACGACCTGGATAGAGATTTTGAGCCTGGACAGGACCACAGATGATGGTTCGTCACCCTCACACCCCAAAGGAGAACAAAGATGCCTTACTTCGTAAAAATCCATGAAAATTGTATTTCAGAATCATTAAAGATGACATGCGTAGAATACAAAATATACAAAGCTGTAAATTCTGTCTGATTTCTTGGGGTTTATTGATTTAAGGGAAAAGAAAAGCAACATTGTTTTGATGCTTTATAGAACCTCTGACTTCAAAAGCTGGTGATACGCATCCTCTTAAAATGCCGCCAGTGCATCTTTCCTGCCCAAGTGCCTACCAGCAGGACCTGACATTTAGGAAAGAGGCTATCAGAACCCAAGGAATGGCAGATTCTTTTGGTGATACAAAATCTGAATAGCTTATTCCAACAAGAGGTCAGGAGAAAGACAGAGCGCCCCCAAGGAACTTTGGGTACTATGCACATTGTATTCAACAATAAGTAAGGTTTTCGTGATTTTAACTCTTTGCTGAGAACATTTTGAACATGCCTAAAGTAAACAGAAGAGCAGAACAACATTTCCCAAGCCATTATCAACATTCTGCCTTTTCTGAATCATCTGTATACCCAGACCTTTGCCATTCCCCAATTTTTTCTTCTGCGGTAAAGTTGTGGCTTTCATTTTATATATTCAGAAGTGACAAGGCCAATATACCTATGTGAAAAAGATTTCCATCATGAAATTAATTTTATAAATACCAAATAGTAGATTTTTATTTCTTTAAATTGTAGCAGTATAACTTACTTGTTTTTTTGTCTAGTTTACTTAATAAAACGTGGCCAAAAAAACCCTCAGAGAAATAATCATTGCTCATGTGAATGATATTATATCCACTTCTAAATTGTTTCAGGAAGCACTTTAGTATAGTGGTTTAGGGTAAGAGCCAAGTCCACTCCAACCCGTGGACCAAATCTGGCCCCTGCCTGTGTTTGAAAATAAAGTGTTATTGGAATACGGCCATGCCCTTGCATTTGGGTAATGTCTGTGGCCGCTCTTGGACGACAGTGGCAAAGTGGGCTATCTGCCACAGACTCTATGACCCACAAAGCCTAAGACGTTTTCTGTTGGTCTCTGTACAGATAAAGTTTGACAACCTCTGGCTTCGCGTAGAAGCTTCCTCTTATCATCTATGTGCCTTAGATGTGTCACTTAATCGCTTTGAGATAATTTAATATTCTGTAAAGAGAAATGAGGAGTCTCTAACTTCTGGGGTTGTTTTGAGGAGCACAAGAGTTTAAACACATGGGAATCCTTGGGAGACTCTTTGGCCCGCAATAAGCACTGTCATTGTTACCGTTATCCATATTAATGGCAACGTGGTGGTCCTGTTGGAGGCCTACAAACCCGTGGGCTTCGAGATGCACCTGTGCTACTTAGGAATTGAGGAAGCAACTTATTCTGGTCAAGCCTGTTTCTGTATCCGCAAAAGGGCGATAATTAGTTCCCACCCTGTGTGACTGTTTGAAGGAATGAAGTCAACAAAGGCTCAGGAACTGGGGCTGTTGTTGTTAGTGTGTTTCTGTAGATATTCTCTATTCGGACGGAAGTACCGGACACCTGGATCTTTGTAGAGATTTGGCCAACAGGCACTCGAGACCTCCTGGGGTAATATTTTAAATCTTGATTAATTTGCTATAGTCCAGAAGGTCTAGGATCCAGATTTTGTTATTTCTCCAAGAGTAAGCTTCTCCCTCTTGAATAGACTTCAGATCATGAGACTAATGTATAAACCTGGGTAGTCAGTTTGTACATTTGCTTTTTTTTTTTTTTTAAGATTTATTCATTTATTTGAGAGAGAGAGATAGCGCAAGTGGGAGGGACAGAGGGAGAGGGAGAGAGAATCTCAAGCAGACTCCTCACTGAGCGGGGAGCCTGATGTGGGGGCTTGGTCCCAAGACCCTGAGATCATGACCTGAGCCGAAACTAAGAGTTGGATGCTTAACTGATGAGCCGCCCAGGTGCCCCTGTACATTTGCTTTTAAAACGAGAACTACTAAAGAGATTGGGTGCTGCACCTCCAGACTGCTCGGGTAGGTACGTACCCCTCCGTGGAAGTTTACAAATAGATTCAAAACAAGCTTCAGAACAGAGATTTAGACAATGCTGGCATGGGAAGTGCTAGCTTTGGATTGTTTGAGTCTCTGTTCCAAGCAGAATGGGGGCTTGATTGCCAGTCTTTCTTTGGTTATATATATGTAGTGAATTAGATTATGGTCTAAGCTGCAGAAGTGTGGGCTAGTCCAGGGAGCCCCGGGGTGCAGAAGACGGTGGCTCGCGTAGCAATTACACATGCACTGTTGTGGAAGGAGCTTGAGATTGATTGTACACTGTGAGGTGGTGTGCTGGTTGATGAGCAGCATGTGCCCTTGAATTTTATAAGTCTCATATGCTTGATGGAAAAATATATCCAGAAAGTGAAATCAAAGCCAATATTCATAACAGGGAGAAAAAAGAAAGCTGTTAGGAATGTTCCCATTTATCTTCATAAAGTAAACATTTGCCTCTTAAAATGATATTTATTTGGGAGGAAAACAGACTCTGTCAGTATATCCTCGCAATAAAATAAATTTGCTTATGAAACCAGTTGTGGGTGAAATGAGGTGATTGTGGCTTTTCATATGCGTTGTACCTGATATTCTACCAGTCTTTAATGACAATAAAATGTATTATACATCTTCCTCCCGCTTGGGTGAGTTGTTTACGTAATTAGGATGTTGGTGGTGGAGAGATTATAATAATTAACTTATATTACACTTGGACAAAAATCTCCATGTGCTTTTCAGAAATGGATTTTAATGCGTATAAACGCAAGAACAAATAGCAAAATGCACTTAATGTCACACTAAATGCCTACCTTTCAGTCAGTTCTTTCTCTGTAGACTTTGGCTCAAATTTCAAGTCTATTTTCTCCCACAATCATTAAATTTCATATGTGCCCTGGATTTTTCTAATCTTACCAATTATAGTTCTTAATAATATCATTAAGGAATAGCATTGATCCAGTATTGTCATCTAGAAACAATGTTGTCATCTTGGATTGTAACTATTCCCTGGAATGTTCTTCTATAGTATAAACAAATATTTCATTCAGCAAATAATTACTGAGCATCTACTGTGTGCCAAGCACTGGTCTAGGTTCTGGGAATACAGCAGTAAGTAAAAACAGCCCTCATGGGATTATCTTCCATTGGAGGAAGTCAGAAATGAAACTAAATAACTAAATGTAGAGCATGGTAGATGATGATAGGGCTCTGACAAAAAGGAAGCAAGAAGATGGGAGAGGGATAGATGGGAAGGGGAGGAGTCCGTTTTAGATCCAGGTAGTGTGCTAAGACCTAACAGGAGGGAAGAAGCATGGCAGCGAAGGTGTAGGGTGGGTGACCTGCTTTGGCCAGCCCTTACTGGTATTTAGCACCTCAGGTCCTGCATCCTAGGAAACGTCTCAGTCCCTGGTAGACCCGGATATTGGTGATTTGCAGGTGAGAGTGCGC
Source organism: Leptonychotes weddellii (assembly GCF_054177405.1). Classification (NCBI taxonomy): domain Eukaryota; kingdom Metazoa; phylum Chordata; class Mammalia; order Carnivora; family Phocidae; genus Leptonychotes; species Leptonychotes weddellii. The sequence continues at coordinate 98,862,008 of NC_138385.1, read as the reverse complement.
CTGGCATAGGTCAGCGAGCAGACAAGTGCGGCTGGAGTAGTGATGTGGAGGTGGGGGGAGGGGGAGTGACAAGCAATGGGATCCGAGGTGAGATTGGGCATCAGAAGCCCCAGGCCCTTGTCAGCATTTTGAGGACTGGCTTCTTTGACTTTGAGTGAAATGCAGTCAGTGGAGGGTTGGCATTGGAGTGACATGGGTTGATGTCTCTTACTGAGGGCCCACGCTGGCTTCTGTTTTGAGAGTCACAGAGGGAGCCAGGGCAGAAGCAGGGAAGCAATTTGGGAAGTCCCACAGTGACCCAGGCTTGGGAAGATGGCCGCTTGGGCCAAAGCTTAAAGTAGCTGGTGTTACAGGATCGCAGGGTTCTCGTCTCACGGAGTCGAAGAATGAATCTCGCAGACACCAAAGGGTGAAGTGAAGTGAGAGTTTATTAAGTGAAGGTGAGAGCAGAAAGGAAAGAAAAGAGCTCTCTAGAGTGAGAGGGTTCCCGAATGGGTTGCCACGGGGGGCTGTCACTGGCGGTCTTTTATTGAGAACCGACCAGAGAGTCTGTGGCCTTGAGATGGTTGTGCCATCTTGGCCTGAGCAGGGACTATTGATAACACCCTTAGGGACTGACTTTTTCTTTGAGGTCTGGTCATTTTCTGTAGTTACAGCATAGCTGCCCAAAACAAAAATACTTCCTCACATCTAGGGCCAGGTGGTCCCATCTGTTCCCTCATCTCTGGTTTTGTGCACCTCAGTATTTCTCCACAGCTGGGATTTCTGTGAGCCTCCTCAGGGGAGTCAGGGGCCTCCTATCTCTCCCTGCCTGCACCTTAGTCCTTTCCTTACTCACTGGGAGAAGCTACCGTCTTGATTCAGGAGCCAAGACAGCGTTGATGTTGCAGGATTTCTCTGCCTTTAGTGCCCGCGGTTCTTGGTCACGCCGCTTCGAAGAATGAAGAGGTAGACCAGATGAAGAGTGGTAGGCAGCAAAGCAAAGTTTATTGAGCAAGAGTACTAAGCTCCTGGAGAGGGAGGGGACTCCAGAGGGTTGCCATTGGAGTTTCTAAGTTTAGGGGTTTTTATGAGCTCTTTTACGGAACTATCTTAAGCATCTTAACTATCTGTCTACCTATTAGGTTCATGTCCATGTGAGGATGGTCTTTTTTTCTTTTTTTTTTTTGGCTGACATCTGGGGGTTTAGGTCTTAACTGCCCCTTGCTTGTGATGATGACAAATGCTTTGTGGTTCATTGTTTTATTTTAGGACGTTTTACAGAAGTCATTTCTGCAAAGCAGAATGTTAGTACAGTCCTCAGCTGTAAAACAGGATGTTAGTGCTGTTTGATCTTAGCTGTCCTGACTCCAGATTTTCTCGTTGGGGACCCTGGCCCTGACTCCCTAACTGTCCAACTCACTGCTAACATTGGCTCAGGCCAAAGGCAGGGTCGCCACGGCAGTGAGAAGTAGTGGGATTCTGGGTGACTCTTGAGCTTTTGTCCTGAGTTACGGAAAGGAGAAAAAGGCCATCTACCGAGACTGAGAAAAACAGCTTTCCAAAGGGAAGGATCAGGAGCCAAGATGGAGGTGCCTGTTCGAAATGCAAGTGGGAAGGCTACGTAGGCAGCTGGATTTAGAAGCTGGGGATTCAGAAGAGAGGACTGGCCTGGATGTTGCCACGGGGACTCAAGACATTCCCCACGCTCTCAGTTCATGATGGGGGTGGCTGTTTCACACCGCAGCTGCTTCCCGCAAACATTTTATTCCAATTCTGTCCTATATTAATGGGTCTAAAAATGCAGTGTGATAATAAATCCATCTCCCCACAACAGGTGTTGATTGGAATTAAGTGAGGTGTAAGTGTGGGCTACCGTATGTTTGTTTTCCCACAAGACTTTAATGAGTTTGTCTATTAGTTTAACATAACAAATTTTTGAATCTCAGGAGATGGTTCATTATGCCATAGTTCTTGGAGAATGCCTAAAGCTACTGTTTGGTTGATTTAAAAGCATTCTTTAACTAGTTTTTCAGAGACAATTATTTTAAATTGTTCTGAATTGGGGAAATGTAGATGGGAAAATATGCAGTTGGGTTGTATTAAGCCTAGTTTCTACTGTGAGATCTACGAGGGAAATTAGCTGTTCTCCCTTAGTCTCCTAAATAAGCTCGGGCTGAGTTGCTGTGGTGCAAAGCAAGGCAGTTTTCAGTAGAGGAGAATTAAGGCCCGATGCTTCACGTTACCAGGCTAAATATTTCAGGAGAAGAAAAGGTTGCCTTGTTGACCTTGTCTGAGTGGAAAAGCCAGGGTCACCCATGTTTTGGTTTCCGCCTGTATGAGTAATCAGAGACGAAGTAGTTCTCCACCTTGGCTGCACGTTGCCATCATCTGGGGAGCTTGAGAAATAGCTGGGTCTGCTCCCAATGACTGTGGTATGACTGGTCTGGGGTGTGACCTGAGTGGCAGGAGATTTTCAATCTCCTCAGGTGATTATAATTCGCGGCCAAATCTGAGAATCTCTGGTACAGAACAGGTTCTCATCCTGTGTTTTACTAGTCCATCAACATTGAAGTTTTTTTTTTTCTTAAGATTTTATTTATTTGAGAGCGAGCAAGCCAGAGAGCGCACGCATGCGCCGGGGAGGGGCAAGCGGGGAGGGAGACAGAGAGAATCTCAAGCAGAACCCTTGCTGAGCCCTGAGCCCAGTGCAGAGGCTCAATCCCAGGACCCTGAGATCACGACCTGAGCCGAAACCAAGAGTCCGACACTTAACCGACTGAGCCACCCAGGCGCCGCAACAGTGAAGATTTTTTTTTTTTTTAAGATTTTATTTATTTATTTGACAGAGAGAGATAGCGACAGCAGGAACACAAGCAGGGGGAGTGGGAGAGGGAGAAGCAGGCTTCCCGCTGAGCAGGGAGCCCGATGCGGGGCTCGATCCCAGGACCCTGGGATCATGACCTGAGCCAAAGGCAGACGCTTAACGACTGAGCCACCCAGGCGCCCCAACAGTGAAGATTTTTATAGTCACCAAATCACGTTGTTAGATGGAAAAAGCAGCCCAGGAAGTGTAATAAGAGTCTTCTGCGTTCGCATGGGTTCTGCTTAATTAGAAGACTTCTGTGGGTGTATTTAAAACTTTAAAATAAAGTAGGCATGGTTGTCCATGCATGTTTTCATGTTTTATCTTTTCCTCTGGAAATAACATGGGAGATGCATTTCCTGTGATTATATGTTCCGAGTGGCCTACAGCAGATTTGTGAGACTGAATTAGATGGCTATATAATTAACCACTTGCCCTCTTTCTGCACACCATAGGTCTTATCTATTTAGATGAAAAAAATATTTCAAGCACGACTTTAAAAGCACCTTGTAATTTTCCCACATTTCCTCCAGAATACTAAGTACTGGTAATTTTACTAAGCTTGGTTATTATGACAGCTTATTTTCCCCCCTTTACAATGTAAAAAAGTGTGTAGTGCTCCAAATAGCTTCTTTTTTCTAAGACAGATGGGATGCTTGGAAGTGAAATCTTGAAGCATGGTTATTAGTGTGAGTTACTGGTAAATTCAGCAACAAATTATTGGTTCACTTTTGGGTTACTGCTGTTGGCAGAGTGATGATAAGGTGTTACATGTCTTGTTGGTTTACACATATTCTTCCATACAGAAAATGTTTGGGAATAGGCGTTCACTTGGATATTATGGGGTCTCCTGTAGTTTTGTGAGGCGAAGCTAGTGTTTATTGCCTCAGTGTCTGCTCTCGCTAGGAGTGTCACTGAAGGGGAGCCTAGCAGGAAAGCCCTTGGCCAGTGAACTCTTTGAGCAGAGGTAGAAAGGGCTTTCCGATCCTGCATTCCAGCCTGCTGGATTTCCCCACACAAGCCAGAGACCGTACTTGGGAATCTACAGAGAATGTCTATATCGCCCTTCTATGGGATGAACCCCCAGAAGCAGTTCATACAATAAAAGTTTATTTCCTGCTCACATCCCTAGCCAGCACATTTTGGATGGGGATGACCCAGCTCTACATGGTCGTTCAGGAATCCAGGCTCCTTCTGTCTGGTGGATCCGCCTTTCTCTAGATCTGTAGAGTCTCCATTAAGCTAGCAGAGTCGACAAAAACAGTGAGGCCCCTAAGTGGGAGAGTTTCAGTTGATCAGGCTTGGAACTAGCACACTCACTTTCATTGCAGTGGCCAGAGTTAATCACACAGCCATAGCCAACTACAAAGAGGGCTGAAAAACTTAGCCCTCCGGAAGGAAGAGGAGAACGGGAATCTCAGGAGCCGAAGCAGCCTCCGCCATAGCCTCGAACAGGAGAGTTTTGGGAGTATAAATATAGTCTACCTCTAGAGGCAGTTGAGATGTAGAGCCAAGAGCAGCAGACTTCCCAGCGGGGAATCTGGGTTCCGGTCCCAACTCTGCACCCATGCATGGTTAGGGCCTCATTCCTTGTTTCTTCCCCTCTGAAGGCGAGGGTCAAAGGATGACCCAACAGTTGGGAAATTACTTGGGAGTTATCATCTTTCTGTTGTATTCTACAGTCCCTTGCACAGGGCTAGGCATAGCCTCTAATTGCCTTTCTGTGACTCGTTTTTCCGAACAGAAGTTTTCCATTTCATTGACGAGAGTAGCACAATAGCTCTGTAGGATGTACAGCCTTTACAAGGAGTTATGTTCAGAATTCGGGGGCCCTAACTGCACTACTGATGGAGTTTTGATACAAACGCCAGTTTGAGTGTTACCTTCTTATTGAGAATAGTCTTAAAAAGAGTCCTCACAATTCCTCCCTTTTCTTCTAAAAACAATCTGCAGTTCCTTCCACTGCCAGTGGGGCCCCGACCTGCCCTGGGTGAAATTTGACTGTTAGCTTTGGTTCTATTGCCATTTTTATGTCTTAGTATTATTGCTACAATTTTGCGCTATTGCTTACCAGTATGGAAGACTGGGGTTGTGACTTCATGGCCCATAAATAGGTAATCTGTGGCCTATCGAAAAAGTGGTTACCTATTAAATATGTGAGTAAGAGTGTGGGAGAAGCCAAGGAGACCCTCCACGGTAACTGGACTAGGAAGTACTCGGCTTGGCTGGTTGGGTGATGGTGGAAAAATGCTTACCTTTTCAGAGGATCTCAGTGTGTTAATTAATAAAAAGATAGTCTTCTCTGAAGCTCTTAAGCCTTCCAGCTATAGGCTCTATTATATATATCGGTTGACTGGCAAGATAGGGAAACAGTTTTTTAATGCTGGAATGGAAAACTTAGGATATATTTGGGGTCCGTTCACATCAGTGATAGATACTATTTCTAGTTTATTGTTAAAAGGACTGAGTTTTTCTTTGAAGGTACATCGAGGTATACCATGTTAGTGGTAGGTTTGCCCCCACCCCCCAAACGGACACTTCCAGTGTCTGGAGACATTTTTGGTTGTCACAGCTGAGTGGGGTGTTACTGGCGTCTGGTGGGTGGAGGCCAGGGAGGCTGCCCCTGCCCCCCCCACAGTGCACAGGATGCCCCCACCCCACCCCCTAGCAAAGAGTTCTTGCCTCCAAATGTCAATACTGCTGAGTCTAAGGAACTTGGAATTTGAGGCAGAAGGTGGAGACTCTAATTCTCTAGCTTTGTGCCTTTGGGATGAGGGGATGCATGTTCAGGAGGAAGTGGATATTTTTTTGAACCGTGTGTAACTTAGAATTTGGCATACATAGATGAGGGGAGGGAGAAGTACAGGGAACAGTGAGAAGGTGTCCCTCAAAATCATGTACTTGGATTTGGTAACATTTATTTATTTATTTATTTATTTTAAAGATTTATTTATTTGAGAGAGAGAGCGAGAGCACCCGTGTGAGCAGGGGGGAGGGGCAGAGGGAGAGAATCTCCAGGACTCTGAGATTGTGAAATGAGTCAAAATCAAGAGTCGCCCGCTTAACCGACTGAGCCATCCAGGCGCCCTTGGATTTGGTAACATTTAATTCCAAAAGTGGTAATGGACTTGTAGGAAGTTCTCGCTGGTGAAATTGCAGATTCCTGGATCCTTCAAAGAGAACTTCCAGATGCAAAAATACCCATGTGCTTCTAACAATTCTTTATAATATCTTTTTGATGAGGAGTAGCAGTTAGCATGCCGAATGCCATTGTGTTTTTTCCCAAAAAAAAAATGCTTTAAAAAATACTTTTCTTGGTTTAGGATGAACTGCGTACCTGAGCCGTGTGTCCAATAATTTTCTATTCTCTTAAAATTCTGCGACCATCTGGTGATTCCTAACTCCTGATAACTGAAATTTGTTTAGTAATTTCATGTAGGGAAGTGCAGGAGGGGAGAAGATACAGAGCAATCCCAGTATTGCAGTTGGGTAAGTGGTAGGACCAAGTGACTACGATCAAGTTACATGACGGTGTCATGAACAGGAAAAGTTACTTTGCAAGTTCACCTGATGAATGTTTTGCTCTTCAATTTCAGGTATACCTTTAGAGGTACAGATATGTACACCTATGTATGTGTATATATAGATTCTTATGTATACATGTATAAATCCATGTATATATATGAAGAATAATGTCTAACAGTCAAAAATTCAGCAACATGTTTTTATTGTATTCATTTATGCATCCTTGTTTCTTTTGTAACTCTATGAGGGGGCCACAAGGTATGAATTTGGTAGCCAAGGCAGAAATTCATACTGTTGAAATCTCAATAGAGTGTATAGTAAGTAGTACTGTGCCAATGTCAATTTCCGAGTTTTGACAATACGGTATGGTTATGAAAGATTAAGTTCGCATTCAGAGAAGCTGGGTGAAGGGTACATGGTAGCTGTCTATTATTTTTTGCAGTTTCTTGTGAGTCTAAAATAAAATGTTAAAATCAAAACAACTAGGATGGTGTTCCTGCTTCCAGCAGTAAAAACATATAAACAGTTTTCCTAAAAAGAGAGCACACCTTGCTTTTTTGTTGGAAAATGTAATAATACTTCCACATGTACTGTGTGATTCCTAACACTAAGTTATAAACCCTATTATGTTGCATCTGTTAATTAGTGAGACTGTTTTATGGAAATAGTAATTTCTTTTATGTAAACTTTATCACCATATAACATGCACTCAGAAATCCCAATTCTACAGCTAGTGAATTTTCACAAATTGAACACACTCATGTAATGAGCACCCAGATCAGGACTTGATTATGACCAACACCCAGGGCCACCACCATCAGCACCCCCTCACTGTTGCCCCTTCCAATCCCTAACTGGGCCCCACCCTTGCCAAGGTTACCTATATCCTACCTTCTGGTACCGTAGATTAGCTTTAACTGTTTCTAACTTTGGCCTAGTGAAATCTCAAGTATCTCACATTTTCTGCCAAGAGGGAGACATGGGTCGAGCACCTATTATCAGGTGGGTTGTGTGCTGCACCAGTCGAGAGGTTTCCATTCTAACACCATGTGCAAAGAGCTGCCCTTGATCTCTTCTCTGCCGGTCACCTTTGCCAGCCGAGCTAAAGTAGGTTGGGTACCCCAGGTTCTCCTTAATTTTGGAACTTAAGTTTGTAGCTTCTGTATGTCATTTTAGGATAAGAGTAGGAGCTTTTATTCAGATGAAAGTGAGAGGTTTTTGCATGGTGACCAGAAGTTAGTACTGCATCTTTTGTCATTAATGAGTTACTTAGACAAGTGCAAGTCAGACTTTGTGAGCATCAGACTCTCCTGGGGATCTCCTTAAAATGCAGATTCTCATGCTGTAGGTCTTTGGTTGAGTTGTGGATTCTGCATTTCTACCAAGCTCCTCCCCCTGATACTGATGCAGTGGGTACAAGGACCACACTGATGTAGACATTCCCTTCCCTCCTTCCTTCTATTCTTTCCTTCCTTCCTTCCTTCCTTCCATGTGATTATAGTTGACACACAATATTACATTAGTTTCAGGTGTACAACCTCGAGATTCAACAAGCTTATACCTTATGCTATGCTCACCACAAGTGTAGCTCCCATCTGTCACCACACAATGCTATTATAGTATAATAATGTAGACATTATCTTATAACCATGGGCAGCACTATGTGGTGGTTGACAATGGGGACTTGGGCCAGATTGTCCAGTTTCAAATCCTTGTTCTGCCATATACCTGTGGACATCAAATAAGTTTCCTAATAGTTTTCTGCCTCAGTTTATGCATCTGTCGGGGGGGGGGCGGGAAATCATAGCAGGTTTTTTGTTTATTTGTTTTGTTTTCTTTTGTTTTGAGAGAGAGAGAGAGAGAGAGTCAGGTGGGGAAGGGCAGAGGGAGAGAGAGAATCCCAAGCAGGCACCACGCCCAGCGCGGAGTCCGACAGGGGGCTCAGTCTCAACAACCGTGTGATCATGACCTGAGCTGAAATTAAGAGCTGGATGCTTAACTGACTGAGCCACCAGGCGCCCCCATAGTAGGGTTTTGTGAGGATTGAATGATACCATACATGGGAAGTGCTTCAAGCAGTGCCCGGCACATAGTTAGTACTCAATAAAGGTCATTTCATCAGTCAATGACTGGGCAGTTGGGAATATCCTCTGTTAATCACTGACACTGAACTTGTAACCATTTGGCTTTCTAGGTAGGTCCGTATGTATTTCTTGGAGAAGTGTTGAGGACAGATTTCAGTCTTGGCATTTGGATTGGGATGGGCATCCTGAAGGCACGGAGAGTGCTGCAGAACCTGGAGTCAGATCAATGACAGGGCAGTGATTGGAATCTTGTAAGCAGTGAGAGTATAGGCTCTTGATACCCGAGCAACACCCTGATGAAATAAATGATGGGGGTGGTTGGGTTTAGGATGACTTGTCAAAGCTGCAGTTTGCAGGACATTTGATTCATCTTCTTTTTAGATATCTGAGGTCAATGTTTGAAGGTTGAACCTTGACCTATTTGAAATCTGTAACAATTCTTAGCTGGTAACCAGTAGCTAGCTTGTAGAGGAATAAGTCAAAGTGGAGAATAAACATCATGCTCAAGATATATATATATATTTTTTAAAGAATTTATTTATTTATTTGACAGAGAGAGACACAGCGAGAGAGGGAACACAAGCAGGGGGAGCGGGAGAGGGAGAAGCAGGCTTCCCGCCAAGCAGGGAGCCCGACGCGGGGCTCGATCCCAGGACCCTGGGACCACAACCCGAGCCGAAGGCAGACGTTTAACCGGCTGAGCCACGCAGGTGCCCCCACTCTCAAGATTTTTTTTTTTTCAAGATATTTTTAAAAGAAAACACAATTCTTGCATGAAACCACAACCTAACAGAATAAAAATGCCTGTCATTTTAGTTACCAGTGCTACTGACATACCCACTTAGTCTTTAAATAAAATCCAGCTCATGGTCCCTGCCAATTGTGGTCTTCTTCTAGATAAAGATGACTTTCTGGAATAGTAGGTATATTTTGTTTGTTTTTGTTTTACAAAATGAACTTGGGTCAAAAGCATTCAGAAAATGCCTAGGAACATGACATTTTGAAAGTATTAGGTAAATGCCTGAAATTTTTAAAGAAGAAGGTTGCTGTCCATTTTACTCAATTTGTTTGTAATTTTACTTTCTGCCAAAGTACAGTATGACATATTTTTTGCACTTAGGGTAATTTGGCTTTCAAATCAAACACATTCAGAGACACCACAAATTTTTCAAGCCTAAAAGGTGATATATAGATTTGTTTTCCAAATACAGATTGTATCATGAATTAGAAAAATTGAAATGGATATAAATAATGGTTTGTGTTGGGGTGCCTGGGTGGCTCAGTCGTTAAGCATCTGCCTTCGGCTCAGGTCATGATCCCAGAGTCCTGGGATCGAGCCCCGCATCGGGCTCCCTGCTCCGCGGGAAGCCAGCTTCTCCCTCTCCCACTCCCCCTGCTTGTGTTCCCTCTCTCGCTGTCCCTCTCTCTGTCAAAATAAATAAAATCTTTAAAAAAAAAATAATGGTTTGTGTTGATCCAGGGTTTAATCATATGATATGCTAAGATGATAGCATGCTCTTAGTTTATAGAAGCTTCTGGTTCCTTACAGTGCCAATCTCATTCGGGGTTGGGGGGAGGTATTTTAGTAGGAGCATGCTAGAGTGTATAGTGCCAGAGATTAAGGATAGTCTTCATGCTTTGCTCTTGCCGTGTCTGTGCCCTGCTGAGAGGATGAAAGTCTATTGGCTTTTTTCTGCTTTGTGTACGGGGAATTTGTTGGGGAAACTTTTCTTTTTGTACTACATTGGTATTTCTGGGTATCAAAAATGCCTGTGATTTATTTTGCCTCCTTAACTGAAATATTTTTTTTTACTGGGTTGTCCCCTGCACTTTGTTTCTCTCCACAGAGGTGAAAATATTTCCATGCTGACATGCTGTTTCTGTAAAATTGCCTCTTTACCTATTATGGGAGATTATGACATCACAACATTTCATCCATATATTAATTCATGTAGTTATTTATCAGTCGATTCACCGATTCAGTAAGTCATGAGTCTTTCACGTGCGGAAGGGGGGAACCTACTAAGAGAACGGAATGTGGGGTCAACATATTCCCATGGGTTTGGAGACCCCTCAATGGCCATTAGGATATATATATCCTAATATATATATATTAGGATATATATATATGAATATATATATATTTAAGATTGAAAAAAATAAGCTTGGTATCTGCTCTTTCCAGTTAAAAATTAAAAGAGAACTAAAATCAGGCACAGATCCAATTTTTGTGGAGCCAGAAGCTGTTATATTATGAAAAGCCCTCTTTGGGAAGAATAATCCAAAATTATGAATACAAATTGGCAGAACCGCGCCCGGAGCCTCTGAAGGAGCCGCGCAATTAGGGCCTTTAAACGGAGATGTCATTAGCCTCTCAGTCGATCCGCTTTGGAATGAAAACGGGCCACTCTACTCTGAACAAGTGTATGTTCATTCTTAAACTTCTGTAAAAAAGAGATAGCACTGAGAGAACAATAAAGCAAAGAAACGACATGATTGAGTTTTATAGCTTATGTCAGCAGCCAAGGAACCCACTGAGTGCAGCCTTCATTTGTTGCATATATTCCTTCTGTAGGATTTGTTTCTGGAGGGGTGTTAGGAGCAGGAAGCCAGCAGGGGGCCAGGCTGTGGCACTTCTGCCTTCAGTGTCTCTGCTCGTTCCCCTGGGATACAAAGATGGCCCCTACTTTTCATCTGCGAGTTCTGGAGAGGAGACACACACATAAATAACCATTGCCCAAGATAGGGTGCATTTCCTTTTCAGAAGGCAGCAGGGAGACATGGTGTTACAGGAACCCAGAAGAGCTAAGATTACTTCCAGCTGCGGAAATACAAGCTCTCACAGGAAAGGTAACATTTCAGCACGACTTTGATTGACAGGTGACATTTGAAGGTGTGGGGATGCAGCAAAACAGGATTTCAACAGGATTCCAGAGGACTTGATACACGTCTCAGAGGAAGGAAAGGCACAAGGCCGGCTCCTTGAGACAGAAGCGCAGGGAACATTGAGGTTTTGATTTGGATTTCCCTGATGCCGAGCGATGTTGAGCACTTTTTCATGTGTCTGTTGGCCATTTGGATGTCTTCTTTGGAAAAATGTCTGTTCATGTTTTCTGCCCATTTCTTGATTGGATCATTTGTTCTTTGGGTG